>NW_011494820.1:1172673-1180901 GCF_000754665.1 Bison bison bison | reverse complement strand
CTTTAAGGACAGAAAGTGAAGAAGAAGTAAAGAGCCTGTTGATCAAGGTGAAAGAAGATAGTGAAAAAGCCAGCTTAAAACTCAACATTCAAAAAACTAAGATCATGGCATCTGGTCCAATCACTTCATGGCAAATAGGTGGGGAAAAAGTGGAAACAATGTCAGATTTCATTTTCTTGAGCTCCAAAATCACTGCAGATGGTGACTGCAGCCATGAAATTAAAAGATGCTTGCTCCTTTAAAGAAAAGCTATGACAAACCTAAACAATGTATTAAAAAGCAGAGATGTCACTTTGCTGACAAAGGCTCATATAGTCACAGCTATGGTTTTTCCAGTAGTCATGTATGGGTGTGAGAGCTGGACCATAAAGAAGGCTGAGCACCCAAGAATTCGTGCTTTCCAACTGTGGTGCTGAAGACTCTTGTGGTGCTGGAGACTCCTTGGACAGCAAGGAGATCAAACCAGTCATTCCTAAAGGAAATCAGTCCTAAACATTCATTGGAAGGACTGGTGCTGAAGCTGAAGCTCCAATACTTTGGCCACCTGATGTGAAGAGCCACCTCATTGGAAAAGACCCTGATGCTGGAAAGATTGAGGGCAGGAGGAGAAGGGAGTGACAGGGGATGAGACGGTTGGATGGCATCACTGACTCAATGGATATGAGTTTGAGCAAACTCAGGGAGATAGTGAAGGACAGGGAAGCCTGGTGTGCTGCCGTCCATGGCGTCACAGAGCAGGACACAATTCAGCGAATGAACAACAACAGCAAGGAGACACTGGGCCTGTCGCACCCCAGGCCCCGTGATGTCAACTGTGCGTATGTTACGGCAGGCATACACACGTTAGAAGTTTTGTGTCTTCAAAGTTGTGCGTTTTTGCGAACATACCGTGGTCCCAGCTGTGGACACAGCTCTGCTGAGCAACTCTGGGATCTGTCAGCGGCCCCCGTGTGGAGCCCTTTGCCGCTCTCAGCATGGCCCAGCCGTTTCCCAGCGCCCTGTCCCTGGCTTGACTGCGGTCATTAGCACATGTGACATGGGCACATTAGCGTGCAGATGACTCGTTACTATCAATTACGACAAGCTCATTTCCGGTCCCAGGGGTGCTCCTCCGCTCCCCCAGGGCCCTAGACTTTGGAGCGGGTGGCTCTGGAGAGCGGGAGCTCAGCTCAGGGACACTGTCAGAGGCATTCAGAGGAGGAGCTGGGATCTAAAGCAGAGGCACTCCCAGCCAAACCACCAAATTTCCATATGTTCCCAGTTTACTGTGGGTTTAAAAACCACACAGTAAGGTAAAATAAAATTATGAATGTCAACACATTATGTTTTTTTATAAGAAACAGTATGGAACTGCTATGGACTAACTTGTGTTCCCCAAATTCACACATGAAACCCCAAATGTCCATGTGAAATAGGGCCTGTGAAGAAGTAATTAAGGTCAAATGAGGTGATAGGGGCAGGGCCCTAATCCACAGGACTGTGGCCTTGTAAGTGGAGGACAGGGCTTCCCTGGTGATTCAGACAGTAAAGAATCCACCTGCAATGCAGGAGACCTGGGTTCCATCCCTGGCTTGTGAAGATCCCCTGGAGAAGGGAATGGCTACCCACTCCAGTATTCTTGCCCAGAGAATCCCATGGACAGAGGAGCCTGGCGGGCCACAGTCCATGGGGCTGCAAAGAATTGGACACGACTGAGTGACTAACACTTCATTTCAAGCAGAGGAAGAGAGACCTCTTCCATCTACAAACCAGTAAGAGAGCCCAGACTAGGAACTGAACTTGCTCCAGGCAATAGTACACCAGTGAGCAGCGGAGTTCCAATAAAAGTGTTTACCAAGACTGTGGTCTGGGACTCTGCTCCTCCGTCTATGTGTCGCTGAGCCTAACACGTGTCTGAGGAGGAGCCCACGCGTGCGGGTCCAGACGGGTCCTCATCCCTCTGCTTCACTGCCTTCAGGTCCCCCCGTCCCTAGAGTGCCTCTGGACCCTTCCCCTTCCCTGACAACTTTTCTTCCATGCGTGCAGTACAAAGCAGGAGATTTTAGTGTGTTTCTTTCCGTTTTAATGCAGACAAGGACTCCTCTAAAGGTCATGTCTGGTCTGCCTTCTGTCTCCGTAAAGGCCAGCAGCGTGACAGGGTAGACTTATGTCTATTGGATCTAATGAGATTTTTGAGCTTATTCTTTTAGATTTCTGCTGCATTTTTTGTTTCCCTTTCCTGGTTTCCTTCCTTGCGTTTCGCATTGGTCCTGGGCAGCGGTGAGCCAGAACGCTTCCTGTGGCCAGCGGCACACTGCGCCTGGGTCGCTCTCAGAGGCTGTGGGTGCGGCCCGGGGGTACCCCAGCCCCACGCACAAGGTCCAGGTGAGGGGCAATCCTGCAGTGACACCCTCGGGGGCAAAGCTGCTTCCTCTCACACATGTGCGGGAGGCCTGCCTCCCTGCGTGTCACGACCATTCTCAGTCTTGGGGTGGGGATGGTGCTGCTCCCCTGAAGGAGTCTGGACATGAGATGCTGAGGGAAAGCCCCATGTGTGGTAAAAAGGCTCATTCCAGGTGCTCCCATCGAGGGAACACGGAGGCGCTAGGCGAGGAGGAGGGGGTCGGGCCCGGCTTGTAAGGGAAGAGCAATCCATTCTCAAGGGAAGATCCATGTAGTGAGGAAGCAAGGCCCTTCAAACCCCAACAACGCCAGGTTGGTGGCATCACAGATGTGGCAGGAATCCAGGCTGCGGGCGCTTCCTTCACAGAGAAGGCAGACCAGGTTTCCTGACCCAGGAGTGAACACCTCAGCCAAGGCAACAGCATGGGAACAGGCGGAGGTGGGGGTGATTCCCTGAGGAAGGCAGGGCATCAGCGACTGGGGTGAAGAGGTGGGCTGGGCAGGGTGGGGGGCAGCACAACGAGAGGGCGGTTTGGGCAGTGGGAGGCCCCCGAGGGGCCCAGGGACCCACCCTGAAGGCACGGGGCCAGAGCAGGAGCAGCAGGTGGCCCACCCCCCGGCCCCCACGTCCTCAGGTTCTGTTCCGGGAAGCTCCCTGGCACTGCCTGCTGCTGCCCACTCTCCTCACTCACTCAGCTCCAACCTGGCCGCCTGCCTGTCTCCCAGGCCATTCCTGCCTCAGAGACACTTTCCCAACGTGGAAGCAGAGATGTCCCATCAGGCAGGTCCTGGCTCAGGTCAGGTCCCCTGGGGAGACTGACCTGCCCAGCTGCCCACCCCACCGCCCCACTGCCTGAAGGGGCTCTGAAGGCCACAGTGGCCTCTGCACGGCTGTGTGGGACCACCCTGCTCCCCAGGGACCCAGGGACTGTGGCTGGCTCCTTCACTGCCAGGGCTCTGGTTCCCGTAACATTCCTGGCCTCATGGAATCATGGCCCAGAAATAGGGACTTGTGCCAAGAAACCTCTCCCCAAAGGCTGGCAGGGCATTTTAGGGACCAGCACTACCAGGCCCTCAAGGAAGAGAGAGCACCTCCTGCAACACTTTCAGAAAAGAGAGACACAGGAAAACCAGCCGCTCACAGATGGAGACTAAAGGTGGGGGCTCGCAGGCAGAAGCCACAGCCCCACGCGTCCATGACCAGAGCTGAGACAGTAAAACGTGCCCAGCAGCCCCAAGTCAGCAGCATCTGTGTGCATGTGTGAGCGCAGATACAGGGGCCACAGCCAAGGAGACTCCCCTCTGAACACGGGGGCTTCCACACTCTGTCAGTAAAAATCACCATTGTCAATGAAAAGCAATGTAAATCTATCAACATAAAGCACCACAGCAACCCCAAAGAGAAAAAGCATATCTCAAAAGATGCAAAAAGAAACAAATCGATTAAAACAAACCCATTAATGATAAAAACCCTTAGCAAACCAGGAACAGAAAGAACCCTCCTTAACCTGATAAGGGGCATCTCCCTAAAGCACGCGCACGCACACATACACACACACTTGGATGTACTGGGGACCCTTTTGAGGCACTACCTCAAGTCAGACAGTGTCCTGTAGGTGCCAGTCAAGTGGATGGGACCAGAACCTGGAATGGGACAGACAGGCAAAGTAAAGATGGGAGACGTCACCTACTTACAGGCTGAAGGGCATCCCTGTGTGGCTGGAGTCACCCAGGGAGTCATTGATGCCACTGACAACTCCCCTCTCATCCTCTACCTCACCTCCAAACTGGCTTCCAGGTGGGGTCGGTGCTGAGCAATGGCATTCGGACCAGCTGGCCACCCGCACTGCCAAGGGGCCTTTAGATTCTTGCTTCCTGGGGATAACTTGGAACACAGCCTGCTGGTGTTGAGAACTGTCTGCATTTACCTTTGAGGCAATGTTTCCCAGGTCAGTTCTTTAAGCAAGATTCTAGATGAAGCCTTGTTTGATTAAAAAAAATTTTTGTATGTTATTTCTTTGGCTGCACAGGTCTTAGAGCAGCATGCAGGATCTTTAGTTGAGAGGCATGAGGGGTATTTTAGTTGTAGCATGGGGGATCTAGTTCCCCGACCAGGGATTGAACCCAGGTCCCCTGATGAGTCTTAGCCAGTGGACCACCAGGGCAGTCCCTGAAGCCTTGTTTCAAATCACTAGACTTTCTCAGTCCCATGAAACTGAAAGTGTTCATCGCTCAGTTGTGTCCAACTCTTTGTGACCCCAAGGACTGTAGCCTGCCAGGGTCCTCTGACCATGGGACTTTCCAGGCAAGAATACTGGAGTGGGTTGCCATTCTCTTCTCCAGGGGATCTTTCCAACCCAGGGATCGAACCTGGGTCTACCACACTGAAGGCAGATTCTTTACCATCTTTCCCATAGGACTTCACAAAGAATATTTCTTTAGGGAGTGCCCTGGTGGTCCATTGGTTAGGTCTCTGCGCTTTTACTGCCAAGGGCCCTTATCAGGAATTAAGATTTCACAAGACGAGTGGTGAGGCCAAAAAAAGCAAAAAATCAAAGAATATTCCTTTAGCAAACACTCATCAATTTCTGAAATCACAGCTGACATGAACGTTAGATATTCATCAGACTGAAGGGGTATAACACTATGAAAATTCCCATCAGTTCTAATGAATCCTTAGTTAAAATACATCACAACCTAAGCGCTGAAATCTCAACCAAATATGCAAGTCGTTTTCATTTCAATACACGCTTGCAGTTGTTAATTAAAGGCCTGTGATTCTGTCATAAACTACTGAACTGCTGATGTTCAGTAAAAACGGCATGGAGTTTGCTTTAGTTTTGTCTTCTTGTGGCAACAGGGCAAAAGGACAAGACAGAGAAGTGTTGTCATAGAAAATGCAGCCAAGTAACATGTCTAGAAAACTAGTCCATGCTCTCCTGTGAGGCTTGGAGAACATTTAAGAGCAACAGCCAAGAAAAACAGCACTTACGGATGGCTTCTGTCCACCTTAAACAAACTTATTTCTTATCCCAAGAAATGCTCTAATTTCAGCAGAACGATATCTAGAAGCTTCTGAAATTGGTCTACCCAAGGTGTGACCTTTACTTTGCCGAGTCCTGCACAGGGAGTGACAGCCCAGCAACACGCACAACCATGTCCAACCCATTCCCAGGCTGGAAATCAGATTTTCAGGCCCGCCCTGGACCTAACTCCCTGGGATTGGCCCAGGGACTGCTGTCTGAGGGATTGGCCCAGGGACTGCTGTCAAGCAGGTTCTGCTGCTGCTGCCGCCAAGTCGCTTCAGTCGTGTCTGACTCTGTGCAACCCCATAGACGGCAGCCCACTAGGCTCCTCTGTCCCTGGGATTCTCCAGGCAAGAACACTGGAGAGGGTTGACCATAAAAAGGAGCATTCTCCGTCAAGAAAGGTTAGTCACTTTCACACCATGACTAGGTTTACCGATATCGACTGTGGGCCAAGCCCGTAACTGGGCTGGGATACGCTGCAGGCACGTCTGTGCATTCGTGGGCCGGCGTTCCAGGAAGGGGATCAGGAGACACACCAGAGACAAACCCGCAGGATAATTTCAGCGAATGGTTAAGCCCTAAGAAGAAACTGCAAGAGAGGTACAGACACTGCAAGAAAGTGATGCTTTATAAGAATCTGTGTACTAAGTCCTTAAGCTGTGGGCCCCTGACTAAAATCCTTCAATCTTGAGTGGTTTGTATAAAAGCTTTATTGATAAATAATTCAGGTGACATACAATCCACCCATTCCCAGTGACTAACTAACTGGTTTTCCAGCACTTTCACCAGGTTGTACAACCATTGCCTAATTTTTCACCACCTCAGAGAGACCCCGGGCCCATCAGCAGTCACTCCCCAGCCTCCCACCCAGCCGCTGGTAACTAGTAAGCATCTCCTTCCGCCTCTTCTGGACAGTTCACATAAATGGAGCCAAATGCTATGTGGACATTTTCGTCTGGCTTCTTTCACTCAGCATAGAGGTTTTTTCTTTTTTAATTGAACTATAGTTGATTTACAATGTTTCAGGTATACAGCAAAGTGATTCTGTTATATATACATTATTTATATAATATAGAAACATATATATCCTATTAACGTACTATATATGTTATATGTATAATATATATATTTCTCAGGTTATTTTCCATTATAGGTTATTGCAAGATATTAAAGGTCCCTATACTATACAGTAGGGCCTTGTTGTTAGAATTAAGTTTTCAAGGTTCATCAATGTTGTCGTTTGTGTCAGAAAACTTCATTTCTTTTCATGGCTGAACAGCAGTCCATCGAACAGATGGACCATATTTTGTTTCTCTGGTCATCATCATGGACATTAGAGGTTTTTTTTTTAATTCTTGATTTGTGTATTTGTCTATACGAATCCATCTGTCTGTCCAGTAGAATTTCCCCAGTGATGGAATGTTCTACATCTGTACTGTCTGATATGTGAACCACCAGGCATGTGGCTGCTGAGCACTGGAGATGTGGCTAGTGTGGCTGAAGAACGCCTTATTTTGATTTTAGTTAATTCAAATGTAAATTGTCCCTGGGGGATGAACCGTTCATAGATGAACAGTCTATGGCTGCAGAGGAGCTATGATAGGCTGGTCAGAACTGGAGGCTCAATTCACGAGTCACCCTGAGACTGTGGGGCCAAGAAAGGATACTCCAAGCAACCTGAAAAATAACCCCCAGCTCTAGGAGATCCGCTTCCTGCGCAGCCACAGTGAACTACTCCTCAGGTCCCGCAGATCACAAAAGGGGCCCGGATTCCGAAAGAAGTCACACACTGGCCCAAAGGGCAGTCTCTGGGACAGACCCAACCAGAAGGCTGAAACTACCGATCACGATGTTACAATTGCAACAGCTCTGAGTGGCTGAGGAGGAAGGGAGACATAAGTAAAAAAGCAAAATCAAAAAAATGCTGGATGACTATGCCTGAGAGCTCCCACCCAGGCCCGGGGAGCAGTGGTGAGGAGGATGGTCCTTTGCGTGGTGTTTACACCCACTCTGCTGACAGCAGCTGCCGGTGCTCCTCGGCTCCAGAGCTGGCAGAGCTGGGACGTCTCGCTCCTCAGAGACGAAGTAAAGCACAGAGGTGTGCTCCAGGCCAGCACAGGGGACAGGCAGGCTTGGAGGAGACAGGGCAGGGCACTCTGTGCGGATTGCCTGGGATGCCTGGCAGCTCTTCCAGGAGCTCCAAGAGCCAAAGCTTTTTACACAAGCTGGCACTCGAGCTAATTTGCAGGTACAGCCTGACCCACACCAGAGTGTGTGGCTGTTCCTGCTCCGAGGCTCAGGCACTTCACACAGGCTCTGCTTCAGTCCTTGTCAGCACCACACACCTGAAACCCAAACACCTCAGAGTCCTGTCCTGCACACAGCCCCAAGGGTTTCAGGAAGAGGACTGGGCCAGTGCTGGGTCCTCCCAGCTAACTTCAAAGATCTCCAAAAAGGGTTTATTAGTTCTCCTCAGGAGCGCTAACCCTAACCCAATCTTCCTGAATCCCATGAGATGTACAAGGTAAAAGGATTTCACTTAATAGGTATCAGTCACCAGAAACTGCTCTTAATTCAACAAAAATACAAGCTGTGTACACTGTGTGTCGGGTACCAGGGCAGTCCTAGCACACGGCCAGAGACCCTGCACTCATGGGAGGAGACAGATGCCAGAGACCTAGGACACGGCCAGTCAGAGACCCTGCACTCACGGGAGGAGACAGATGGCAGAGACCTAGGACATGGCCAGTCAGAGACCCTGCACTCACGGGAGGAGACAGATGGCAGAGACCTAGGACACGGCCAGTCAGAGACCCT
>NW_011494820.1:1169507-1172131 GCF_000754665.1 Bison bison bison | reverse complement strand
GGTCTCTGCCATCTGTCTCCTCCCGTGAGACCCTGCACTCACGGGAGGAGACAGATGGCAGAGACCTAGGACACGGCCAGTCAGAGACCCCACACTCACGGGAGGAGACAGATGGCAGAGACCTAGGACATGGCCAGTCAGAGACCCTGCACTCACGGGAGGAGACAGATGCCAGAGACCTAGGACACGGCCAGTCAGAGACCCTGCACTCATGGGAGGAGACAGATGCCAGAGACCTAGGACACGGCCAGTCAGAGACTCTGCACTCACGGGAGGAGACAGATGGCAGAGACCTAGGACACGGCCAGTCAGAGACCCTGCACTCACGGGAGGAGACAGATGGCAGAGGCCAGGAGCCGCCGTGGAGCCAACGAGAGCAGCAGACATGGAGGCAGTGCCTGGGGCCTGTGGGTGCAGGGTTCCCTCCCTGAGCCAGAACAGCGTGTGGAGGGGCAGCACGGGGCCTGGCTATGGGTTACTGGGGTGCAACCCTCTCTCTGGACTCCACTATGCTCACCTTCAAAATAGGAGTAAAGCAAACGTCTGCCTGGGGCCACTGGAAGGTTGGGGCTATGATGCTGAAACTCGCGGAGCTGCCTTGCTGTGGCCCACACCCCATCAGTGCCTCGAGTTTGTGCTCAGTCGTGTCTGACTCTCTGCGATCTTATGGACTGTAGCTGGCCAGGCTCTGTCCATGGGATTTCCAGGCAAGAATGCTGGAGTGGGTTGCCATTTCCTCCTCCCGGGCATGTTCCAGAGCCAGAGATCAATCTAGTGTTTCCTGCATTGGCAGGCAGATTATTTTATCACTGAGCCACCTGGGTACGGGCCTTTAAATCCTCTGTGCAGGTTTGGTTTTAGTTCTTATCCTAAATACTTGTCGCAGACATTAGCCAGAGGCAAATTTGGGTTAAATAAAAAAGCCGATGTGGGGCTGCTCTGGTGGTCCAGTCGTTAAAACTCTGCCTTGCAATGCAAGAGACACTGGTTTGATCCACCCTGGTCCAGGAAGAACCCACGTGCTGTGAAACAATCACAGAGCCTGCGCTCTGCAACAAGGGAAGCCTCTATGATGAGAAGCCTGTGCATCGCGATGCAGAGCAGCCCCTGCTCTCTGCAACTAGAGAAAGCCCCTGGGCGGCAACGAAGACCCACCACAGCCAAAAAATAAAATCAACCTTTAAAAAAAAAAGCAGCAGCTGATGTGCCATCTCCTGCTGTGAGTGCCCCAGGAGGCCCAACCCCCAGGACTGCTCACTGGGCAGAGGCCCCCAGGAACCCAGTGCAGGGTCAGGACCGCCAGCAGTTTTCTCTGGGCCAGGACTTGGTCATTCCTGGTCAGGGCGTTGGGGAAAGCTCAGGCAGAACTGAGATCTCGCTTCTTTCCTTTGTGGTACTCCCTGAGACAGGAAGGCCGGTGGCCCGCGTGTTGGACACACAGTACTCCCATGACTGCGCTTCCTGCTAATATGAAAAGACTCCTGGCCACACTGAGCCTGACGTTTAGGCAGCTCTCGGCAGTCGTGATGGCTTGTGTTTTTCAAGGCTGAGTGGTGCTGCTCCATCCTGATGCCATGCCCCCAAATGTACCAGGCACCCTGATGTTTGAGTCAATCAGTGGAAAGGAAGCATGATTTTCTGGAAAAAAAAAAAAGCCCAGATCTGACATGTGGCCTATACTGTGGGCCCCACAGCTGCCTTGGGACTCAGGCTGGGTGGGGTCAGAAGCCCTGAGTGTGACCCCTACAGCCTGGGAGGATGGGCCAGGGCAACGGCGTGGGCTAAAAAGGGCACCTCAGCCAGTCCTGATGGCAGTAAGTGTCGAGTCGTTCTTTTTCTCCTGAAATTGCTGAGTTGGAAGCTGACTAACGGCTGTTGTCACGTCCGTACATACAGAATCAGATGAAGCAAAAGTAGATGCGCCCAGACAGTAGTGCAGCCGCGGCACTCAGGAAGCAGTTTTCTGATCAGTCCCAGCACCTCGCTGATGGGAAAAGCTTGTCAAGAGCCACAGCTTCTTGAGATGACAGCTGATGAAACGACTTTTAAAGATTGGTTATTATTTGCATAGCTAAGTTGTCAATAAAAACCTCAAGGATCCACACAGCCGAGGCGCTCTGACGATAGGGCCAACTGCTGGGGGCCGTGGGGAGCCCCCAGAGGGCTGTTTCTCCCCTCCAGGGGCAGGTGGGGGCTGGCTGGGCGACAGCACGCCTCAGAGAGAGGCACCAACGCTGCACGATTTTGAGGAAGGTGATCGACATCACACAGTCCACCTGGTGCTAAGGAGCACGTGACTGTGCCAGGAGCTCCAGGCGCTGGACACACACCACGTGTCCCGAGGGCAGTGTTCCAGCCCACGGGACTCCTGGGTTGTGCTGCTTTTCAGTTGCAGGAATGCTGCTTATCTGGTTCACACAGAGTTCTGGAGGGAGGTGCTGTGAGGCGTTGAGAGCAAACTTGTTTATAAACCCCCCAAAAGCCCGACCTTTGTTTACTGGAAGCCATAATATCTGCACCCCATAACAGAAATAAGGAACACAAATAAAAACATACATGAATAAGGAACAGAGAAGACAGACCACTAGACATTCAGACACCTGTGAGAAGCACCTGAGCAGGAG
>NW_011494820.1:1153871-1169324 GCF_000754665.1 Bison bison bison | reverse complement strand
GTGGTGAAAAGGGATCCACGTGGGGAGGAGGAGGGATGCACACGAGACGGGAGGGGTGACTGATTAAACGAGTGAAGCAGCAAGGGTGGCGGGCGCAGGGTTCTGACTGTCAGAGAGGTGAGTGACCAATCCAGAGAGAGAGAGAGAGTGAACCTTGTGGTGCTGAGCTGCGATTAAAGACACTGAAGTGAGCGCGTTTCCTGGTGGTCCAGTGGTTAGGACTCCATGCTTCCACGGTAGGGCGCATGGGTTCCACCCTCGGTTGGGGAACTAAGATTCTGCGAGCTGTACCGCATGGCCAAAAACAGAGAGAGAGAAAGAGAAGAGATAATAGTAACTCACTGTGTTAAATAATACTCCATGAATCAATAGCGATACAAAACCCAAAGATGAATAAATGGGAAATTTAATAAGGAGTAGTCTTAGAGTACCTCCGACAGAATACTTATTACAAAGGGAAAAGGAGCGACTTTAAAAAGGAGAACTCTGGCAGACACCACCTTACTTGAGTTATCAGAGTTAGTCACCAAGAGGGGACAGAGCCACTGTGGGCACCACTGACCAGTCTTTGCGTGACAAGAGGCATGGCTTCCTTTTGAGGATGTGTAGTAGAAGTCTCATCATGGGGAAACACCACGTAAGCCCAAAGGAAGAGGGCTCGCCTGCGATCTTCCAGATGCTCAAGGTCATGAGAGTCAAGGAAACACAGGGGTCTTATCACAGATGCAACAAGACCAAAGAGATGTGACAACTAAAGGCAACATGAGGCCTTGACTCTTTTTGTCCTTTTCTCTAAAAGACATCACTGGGACAACTGGCAGAGCCTGAACGAGATCTGAGGGTTCCTTGGTGGGTGACGTATCAGTGTTCCTCTTCTGACCATGATGGTTGTTCTGTGGGTAAACAGGAGACGGTGCCCTGTTCATTGGAAATGTGCTCAAGTGTGCAGGGGTCATGAGGCATTGCGGCAGCAACTTACCCTCCAACAGTGCAGAGAGAAAATTTATTTGTGCTATTCTTGGAACATTTATGTAAATCTGTGATTGTTTCCAAATAAAAAGTTAAACACGCATAAACAAGCTTATCAGAACAAATGCAGACCACTCAAACTATAGTGGCTTTGTAAACCAAATGGAATGTAAGTTTCTGGGTTACAGAGTGCATGGAAGGTAAAATAATTAAAAAAGAAATACACCACAAGCTGGGCTTCCCAGGTAGCGCTAGTGGTAAAGAACCTACCTGCCAATGCAGGAGATGTAAAAGATATGGGGTTGATCCCTACGTCAGGAAGATCCCCTGGAGGAGGGCAGGCAACCCACTCCAGTATTCTTGCCTGGAGAATCCCACAGACAGAGGAGCCTGGCGGGCCAAGTCCACAGGGTTGCAAAGAGTCAGCAAGGATGGAAGCAACTTAGCACACACACTCATACCACAGCCTGGTTCTTATGAAAAGTCTCAGTTTAGGAAGATGAAAACGTGTGGAGGTGGATGGTGGTGATGGCTGTACAACGATGTGCATGTACTGAATACCACTAAACTGTACACTTAGAAGTGGTTGAAGGGGTAAATTCTATGTTATGTATATTTTATCACAATAAAAAATATTCGAACTGTGGGAGAAAAAAAGAATATTATGTCCTTACAGCATTTGGGTGAAACTTAAATAGGTTTAAAATTGAATTTCTCTTTCAGTCATCAGATAACTATTGGAGGCCAGCACTGCACCCATAACCTTACATCTACGAACTCACACAGTCTTCAGTCATCATGAGCTAAGTGTTATCACTGTCCGCACTTCACAGGGAAGGACTAGGGTCAGGAGCATTTTCAGTCACGTGCCAGGGTGACGGAACCAGAAGCAAAAAGGAATTCAGGCCATGTCACTGCCCTCTGCCACTGTCCATGTCAAGTATACATCAATCTTGCACCAATCTTGAACTTCCCTGGTGGATAGGAAACCACCCACCAATGCAGGAGACGTGGGTTCAATCCCCAGTCTGGAAAGATCCCACAGGCCGGAGGGCAACTAACCCTGCACCATCACTACGGAGCCTGCATGCTCTGGGCCCGCCAGCTGCAACTGCGGGAACCCCTGCACGCCTAGAGCCTGTGCTCCGCAACAAGGGAAGCCCACATAAAGCAACGAGGACCCCGAAATAACTGAATTAACAAATAGAAAAAGAAACATACTTTTGTACCACATATGTACTTTCTACAAGCCCCAGTCTTACTGAAGAGCTGTGCTCTAAAGTGACACGCAATGTTCAAATAACTGCTCTCAAGAGACCAACTCACTCTAATCAAGTGACAACCCTTCTATTGAGGACTTTAGTTTTAAAGATATCTTCACCATATTTGCTGGCTTCTCTTATAAACCATCTTTAGGGGACTTCCCTGGTGGGCCAGTGGATAAGAATCCCCCTGCCAGCGCAGGGGACACAGGTTCAATCCCTGATTTGGGAAGATTCCACATGCCGTGGAGCAACTAAACCTGTGTGCCACAATTACGGAGCCCATGTTCCAGAGCCCACGAGCCGTGACTGCTGAGCCTGTGAGCTGCAGCTTCGGAAGCTCACGTGCCTAGAGCCTGTGCTCTGCAACCAGAGAAGCCCCCACAACGAGAAGCCCGTGCAAAGAAGAGCAGCCCCTGTTTGCTGCAATTAAAGGCCTGTGAGCAACAATGAAGACCCAGCGCAATCAAAAGTTAAAACAAACAAACAAACAAACCTTCAAACTGTTACTAACCTTTACCAAGTGATCAAGGCCAGAACTATCAGTGGTAGGATTTATTGACAGCACATACCTCAGACATGATTTCTGCCAAAGACGCACAACCTCAGTCTAATTATGCAGAAGCAACAGACAAACAACTGAAGGACTCTCTATAAAATGACTGAGCAGTCCTCAGCACAAGTATGAACGTCATGAATGAGGAACAACGACGGAGAAAACTTCACAGATTGGTGGTAACTAAGGAGACTTGATGACTACATGCAACGTGGATCCTGAAACAGAAAAAGGGCATTTAGGACCAAACCCAGGGACATTCAAATAGGGCCTGTTGCTCAGTTACAGAGCATTGTACCAACGTCAGTTTCCTGGTTTTAATCACTGCACAATGGAAACAGTGACAGACTTTGTTTTTTTGGGCTCCAAAATTACTGTGGACGGTGATTGCAGCCATGAAATTAAAAGACGCTTACTTCTTGGCAGAAAAGCTATGACAAACCTAGACACATATAAAAAGCGGAGACATTACTTTGCTGACAAAGGCCTGCTCAAAGTTATGGTTTTTCCACTAGTCATGTACGGATGTGAAAGCTGGACAATAAAAAAGGCTGATCACCAAAGAATTGATGCCTTCAAACTGTGGTGCTAGAAAAGACTTGAGACTCCCTTGGATAAAAAGGAAATCAAACCAGGCAATCCTAAAGGAAATCAAGCCTGAATTGGAAGGACTGATGCTGAAGCTTAAGCTCCAATACTTTGGCCACCTGATGTGAAGAACTGACTCACTGGAAAAGACCCTGATGCTGGGAAAAATGGAAGGCAGGAGGTGGGAGAGGTGACAGAGGATGAGGTGGTTAGATGGCATCACCGACCCAATGGACATGAGTTTGAGCAAACTCTGGGAGATAGTGAAGGACAGGGAAGCCTGGCGTGCTGCAGCCCATGAGATCGCAGAGTCGGACACGACTTAGTGACTGAACAACAACGGTTTTGAGGGTGTTGCCATTAGAAGAAGCTGGGAGAAGGGTATATGAGAATGTTCTGTACTAGTTTTTCAACTTTCTGCAAGTCTAAATTAGTTCAAAATAAAAAGATTTTTTTTTTAAACAAAAGAACTTCCAATGGCAGAAACTTCCATGGGGCTTACTTTGGATGCTTAAAACAACCAAAACACAATTATTCTATTTTCCAAATTCTGTCATGGTAGATCCTTTTGTAAAACAATGGAATGCCACAATGCCTCTGACATCTTATACACAGAATGCAGCTGCTTGTTACTTGCTGGCAACAGTACTTCTCCGGTTACAAACTATGAAATAAATGAGGGTAATACACCAGAAAGCGGGGCTGTGACAAGTCAGAAGTGAATCATCTGAACCACTGCTGCCAGAGAGGGATGTGACGAGCAAGATGGCTTAGGATGTGTGTTAGGACTGAGCCCGGACCAGAGGTACGAAGTGGCTGTGGGTCTGGATCCACACGGGAAGCGCCTTCTCAATGGCCTACCTGTCTTTTCCTTGATCTCACAGAGCACACTGAAGAGCGCAGGCTTCATCCGATGGCAATTCAGAGCGTGCTTTCTGAAAGAGAGGGGACAGAGGCGCGCGTGAGAAGGTGAAGAGTCATTCTGGGCACGAGAGTAAAGATCCTCCATATCGAGCCTGCCAGTTCTGTTGAAATTTCCTATGAAAGGACAGAACTGTAGTGTTTCAAATAAATTCAATTTGTACCAAATCCAAACAGTAATATTCAAATATTCAAGACATTTCTCCTTAAACACTGCAAATTCAAATAACACAAATATGAAATTTCAAAGTCCAGTAATTTGAAAGCTGTTCACATGTTGCCCTATTTATTTATGCCTTTCAGTGCATAAGTAAAACCCCAATGGAACTATCCCAGGGTCCTGCAATGTTAATTTAGCAGGACTGATGCTGAAGCTGAAGCTCCAATACTTTGGCCACCTGATGCAAACAGCCAACTCATTGGAAAAGACCCTGATGCTGGGAAAGATTGAAGGCAGGGGGAGAAGAAGAGGGTGACAGAGGATGAGATGGTTGGATGGCATCACTGACTCAACGGACATGAACTTGGGCAAACTCCGGGAGATGGCGAGGGATAGGGGAGCCTGGCGTGCTGCAGTCCATGGGGTCACACAGAGTCAGACACGACTCAGTGACTGAAAAGCAGCAACTGAGCAGCTTCTAGGTGCCACACATGATTCCAGTGTCACACAGACACCGATGAAGTCCCAAGCAATTAGGATGGAGACGATGAGACACCACACGAACAAACATACCCCATCAGCGGGGGCAGGCGCTTTCTGGTGACTTAAGCTAGAGTGACTAGAAGGCTTGTTGGAGTTTGCATGTCTCTAAGGTGACATCAAAGCCGAGATCAGAGTGACAAGGAGAAGTCAGGTGGGAAGAGGGCCAAAGAGTAAATGTTTAGGCAGAGGAAACAGCCAGTGCCAAGGCCCCAGGCGTGGGGTTTCCCTGGTGGTCCAGTGTAAGAATCTGCCTTACAATGCTGGGGACACCGGTTCCATCCCTGGTTCAGGAAGCCCCCTCGTGCCTCGTGGTGCCACAACTACTGACCCCTCTGGAGCCCATGTGCAGCAACTACTGAAGCCTACAGGCCCGGGAGCTTGTGCCCCCCAAGAGAAGACCCTGCAACGAGAGGCCCAAGTACTATAACTAGAGAGTGGCCCCGGCTCTGCGTAACTGGAGACAGCCTGCGTGCAGCGACAAAGACACAGCACAGCCAGAAACAGTAAAGAGTGTGTAAAGAGACCAGGACGCTGTCGGGTAAGGGGAGAGGGAGACAGCCGTATGGCTAAGTTAGAGAGGCAGGTGGGCCTGACCGGAGAGTCTTGTAAGTCAGGGCAAGGACTCTGGCTTTTGCTCACCTGTGATGGAAACTGTGGCTGGTGGAGGAATGGCCCCCAAAGATGTCGGTATGGTGATCTCAGAACCAGTTACAAGAAAAGAACTCTCAAGAAGATTGATGTTAATGACTTTGAAGTGGAAGGATTAACTTGGATTACACAAATGGGCACAATCTAATTCATGTGTCCTTTTTTTTTCTTCAAATTGAAGTACAGTAGAAATGGCAACCCACTCCAGTATTCTTGCCTGGAAAATCCCATGGACAGAGGAGCCTGGAGGGCTACAAGTCTATGGGGTCGCAAAGAGCTGGATGCGACTGAACACACACACACACACACACACACATACACACACACACACACATAGCTGATTTACATCTAATCATGTGTTCTTTAAAGTGGACAAACTCTCCCAATTGTGGTCAGTGAAAGAGAGGCGATGACATAGAGTCAGAGACGCTGTGTTGTGGGCTTTGAAGACGGAGGGACTGTGAGCCACGGAACGCAGGTGGCAAAGGCCAGGAAGTGGCCACTGCTCCAGAGCCTCCAGGAGGAATCCCCTGCTGACACCTTGATTTTAGCCCAACAAGAGCCACGTTGGCCTTGGAACCCACAGATATGGAAGATCATAAATTTGTGCTTTGTAAGCTACGATGTGTTCATTTGTCACAGCTGGCAATAGAAAACAAACACAGGAAGCGACAGAGGATTTTACAGGGTGGTTTCATGTGATATGTATTGCACTTTTATTAGTGCTGATTTTTTTGAGATATAATTCACACATCATAAAGTTTACCCTTAAGGGTATATATAATTCAGTGACTTGTAGCTAATTCATGACAGGCAATTCTCACCACTACCTAATTCCAGGACACTTTCATCGCCCCAGGGAGAAATCCTGTTCTCATTACTAGTCATTCCACATTTCCGCCTCCTCCCGCCCAGCAACTCCTGATCTGCTTTCACAGATTTGTCTGGACATTTCATATAAAAGGAAGTCACACAGCATGAGGTCTTTGGTGACATAGAGCACGTTTTCAAAGTTCATCCAAGATGCTGTGTATCAGTGCTTCTTTCCTTTTTACGGGCAACTAATACTCCATTCGGAGAAGGCGATGGCACCCCACTCCAGTATTCTTGCCTGGAAGATCCCATGAACGGAGGAGCCTGGTGGGCTGCAGTCCATGGGGTCGCTAAGAGTCGGACACGACTGAGCGACTTCACTTTCACTTTTCACTTTCATGCACTGGAGAAGGAAATGGCAACCCACTCCAGTGTTCTTGCCTGGAGAATCCCAGGGACGGGGAGCCTGGTGGGCTGCCGTCTATGGGGTCACACAGAGTCGGACACGACTGACGTGACTTAGCGGCAGCAGCAGTACTCCATTGTTAGATTATATTTTGTTCATCTATTCATCAGTTGATGGGACATTTGGGTTATTTCCACCTTTTGATTATTATTAACAATGCTGCTATGAACATGCATGTGTAAGTTTTTGTGTGACCACTTACCTAGGGAGAATGGTTGGATCATATAGTAACTCTACGTTTAACTTTTTTAGGAAATGGCAAACTTTTGCAAAGTGGCTGCACCGTTTTCCCTTCCTATCAGCAACTTAAGAGGGATTCAATTTCTCCACATCCTCAACACTTGTTACTTAAAAAAAAAAAAAAAATTATAGCCACCCCTGTGGGTGTGAGGTGGTATCTCACTGCGGTTTGGATTTGCATTTGTCTAATGGCTAATGACGCTGTACATCTTTCCGAGTATTTATCAGTCACTCTTTTTCGGTTGTACTGGGCCTTCACTGCTGAGTGCAGGCTTTCCCTAGTTGCGCTGAGCAGGCTTCTCATTGTGCTGGCCTCTCTGGAGGAGCACGGGTTCTAGGCGTGTGGGCTCCCCTGGCTGCGGTGCGTGGTTCTAGGCCCGCAGGCTCCAGCAGCAGTGGCACTGGGGCTCAGTAGCTGCGGCTCTCGGGCTCCAGAGAGCCGACTCAGAAGTTGTGGCACGCGGGCATAGTTGCTCCAAGGCTTGTGGAATCTTCCTGGACCAGGGATCAAACCTGGGTCCCCTGCATTGGAAAGTGGATTCTTATCCACCATGCCACCAGGGAAGGTCTATCAGCCTTCTTCTTCTTCTTTTTTTCTGATGTATTTGGTCTTCTTATTTTTAACATTTACTGGAGGATAATTGATTTATGGGTTTCCCAGCTGGCTCAGTGGTAAAGAACTTGCTTGCCAATGCAGGAGACCATGGATTCCATCCCTGGGTTGGGAAGATCCCCTGGAGAAGGAAATGGCAACCCACTCCAGTATTCTTGCCTGGGAAATCCCATGGACAGAGGAGTCTGGTGGGCCACAGTCCATGGGGTCACAAAAGAATCGGGCACAGCTTAGTCACTAAACAACAACAACAACACAAATCGTTGGTTTACAATATTGCGTTCTTCCAGGTGTACAGCAGGCTGTTCTTTAGAAAAATGTCTATTCAAATCCTTTACTTACTTGACTGCATTGGATCTTAGTTGCAGCACTTGGGGTCTCCAATGTGTCCTGCGGGATCTTTTGTTTTGGTCACGGACTCCGCCTTTTGTTTTGGTCATGGACTCCATCTTTTGTTGTTGCCTGCCAGCTCCAGAGTGCATAGGCTCAGTAGCTGCAGGGTGAGGCCTTAGTAGCTCTGTGGCAAGAGGGATCTTAGTTCCCCGACCAGGGATCAGACTCTAGTTTCCTGTATTGCGAGGCGGATTCTTAATCACTGGACCATCAGAGAAGTCCCCTTTGTTCCTTTTTATTTTATTTTTTATTTTTTTTGTTCCTTTTTAAATTAGGTTCTTTTTTATTGTTGAGTTGTAAGACTTCCTCATATATTCTGCATACTAGATGCTAATATGATTTGCAAACTTTTTTCTCCTATTCTATAAGCTGTCTTTGGACTTTATAGTGTCCTTTTGAGGCACAAAAGTTTTTCATTTTGATGAAATCAAATTTATCTCTTTTTCTTTTGCTGTGTGTGCTTCAGGGGTCATATCTAAGAAGCCATTGAGACTGGAGGGCTTTGGGGGTTTGAGCGTTGAGCACGTTTTGGGGAGGGTCTGGAAAGGAGGGCTGTGTTTTGATCAGGTTATACCTGAGATCCCTATAAGCTTCCCAAGAGGAGGAATCAGGTAGGCAGATCGCACACAGGCATGGACTCAAGGCTGGAGATAAACAACATAAATGTTAGGAGAAACACTGACTGGAACTGCCCACCCTGGCCAGGTGCCATAGTAACCATTATTGTGTTATTTTATGACAGGAGGTCCTGGTAAGAAATATGGAACTAACAAGCCACCACCAACGGGAAGAATATGCAAAAGGTCAACAGGAGACGTCGCATGTCCTACCAACCTCCCAGAATCCTCCCCGCTGGAATCCACCTTGGCTGAGTGATGCGTGCACCACCAGGATGGACCCTGAGTCACAATGATTGGCCAGAGACAATCTGGAAACTAACCCCATCACCATAAAACCTGAGACTGTGAGCCACGTGGCAGAGCAGTCCTCCTGGGTTCCCTGACCCTCCTTCTCTCCGCCCAGGCACCCCTTCCCAATAGAGTCTCTTGTTCTGTCAGCTCGTGTGTCCTCTCGGACAATTCATTTCCTAGTATTAGACAAGAGCCCACTTTCTGGCCCTGGAAGGGGTCCACCCTGCCTTCCTGCAATGTAAAGACGGAGCCCTGGGCATAGAGATGGCACTTTTAAGTCACAAGACTTGAGGGACTCACCACGGGAGAATGTAGATAGAGGGACCCAGGCCCCAGGCTCAGCCATCTGCTCTTGGAGAGGCCAAACAGATGAGAAAGTCCTGCAGAGGAGACTGGGGCCCAAACTGCCAGGTGGGAGGAACCAAGAACAGTTTCAAAGACAGAAGCGTATTCTGTGAGAAATGCCTCTGAGAGGTGAAGCAGGAGAGGAGACGTTGGATTTAGCAACATGGAGGTCATTGGTCACTGACTCAGCAGAGGGAGGAGAAGGCTGGGAGAGGGTGGGTGGAGGTGGGAGAGGAAGTGGAAGTAGCAACCACAAACTCTGACATCATCACAAAAAGCAGCAAAGAAATGCAGCAAGTGCTAAAAGAAAGGGTGTACATTTTTTTATATACTGGAGGGGAGAATTTTTCTTATTTATTTTTAAAAAATTTATTCATTCCTTCATTCATTTGGCTGCACCGGTCTTAGCTGCGGCATGTTCTGTCTTTTATGATGCTTTGACTTTGACATCCTGGGGCAGGGAGAGACGGACTTTCCCAGAGCTAGCTAAATCCACACACACTTGTCTGAGAGTGTGTCTTTCATATGCAAACTCAAATCCAAGGCCCATACTCTTAACTACTGCTTTAACTCTCAGCACCAGTCAAGATGCCCCTAGCCCTAAATCACCCCAGGTGCCAGGTACCAGATGAGGAGAGAGAAACTGCTGAAATTATTGAAACTATCCAGTCCCAAATTTGCTCGGTTGTCTACCCAGCCTCACTGCTTCCTTCTCACACGTGCACGCTAAGCCGCTTCCGTCATGTCCAACTCTTTGTGACCCTATGGACTGTAGCCTGTCAGGCTCCTCTGTCCATGAGATTCTCCAGGCAAGGATACTGAAGTGGGTTGCCATTTCTTCCTCCAGGGGATCTTCCTGACCCAGGGAGCGAACCTGTGTCTCTTATGTCTCCTGCATTGACAGGTGGGTTCTTTACCACTAGCGCCGCTTCGTGCAAATCATAATAAAGGCTCCAGGCCATGCTTTCTCCTCACGTCTGCCCATATGGCACTTCCCCATGTAGCCCTGCGCGGCGTGGACTGCCTTCTCTCAGGAATTTTAAGTGATAACTCTTCTTTTGAAGTTGTCTCTGTCTTCCATCTTATTATACCTGATTAAAAACAAATCCTAGGGATTTCCCTGGTGGTCCAGTGGTTAAGAATCTGTCTTCCAATGCAGATCCAGATCTGGGTTTGATCCAGATCTCACATGCCTCGGGACAAAGCACATAGCAACCACCGGGCCGATGTGCTCTAGAGCCTGTGCCCCACAGCTAGAGATCCCCCACGCACTGCAACTAGAGAAAAGCCGGCATGCCACAATGGAGAGCTCATGAGAGGCAATGAAGACCCAGCACAGCCAAAAAAACAAAATAACACCCACCCAAATCCCAGGCACAGGTCAAAGACAGGGAGAGTCAAGGGAGGTTTTTGTTTCTTTGTCTGTTTTTAAAGATGGGAGACATTAGCACATGTTTATGTGCCCAAAAGCCAGTCTAGGGAGGGGATTTGGCAACACAAGAGAGAGAGTGAGGATAACAGTAATCTCCAGGGTGTATATATATGTGAGAAGTCAGCATACAAATTTGATTGTTTGTAGCTAGGCTTCAACAGTACATGAACTGAGAAATTCCAGATGTACAAGCTGGATTTAGAAAAGGCAGAGGAACCAGAGATCAAATTGCCAACATTCATTGGATCATAGAAAAAGAAGCAGAATTCTAGAAAAACATTTACTTCTGCTTCATTGACTACACTAAAGCTTTTGACTGTGTGGGTCACAAAAAACTGGAAAATTCTTTAAGAGGTGGAAATACCAGACCACCTTACTTGCCTCCTGTGAAACCTGGATGCAGGTCAAGAAGCAATGGTTAGAACCAGACATGGAACAAAAGACTGGCTCAAAATTGGGAAAGGAGTACATCAAGCCTGTATATTGTCACCCTGATTATTTAACTTACGTGTAGAGTACATCATGTGACATGCCCAGCTGGATGAGCCACAAGCTGGAATCAAGATTGCCAATCTGAAGAGGAGAAGCGGATGGGAGAAATATCAGTAACTTCAGATATGCAGATGATACCACCCTTATGGCAGAAAGCGAAGAGGAACTAAAGAGCCTCTTCATGAAGGTGAAAGAGGAGAATGAAAAAGCTGGCTGAAAACAACATTCAGAAAACTAAGATCATGGCATCCAGTCCCATCACTTTATGGCAAATAGATGGGGAAACAGTGACAGACTTTATTTTTGGGGCTGCAAAATCACTGCAGATTGTGACTGCAGCCATGGAATTAAAAGACGCTTGCTCCTTGGAAGAAAAACTACGACAAATCTAGGCAGCATATTAAAAAGCAGAGACATTACTTTGCTGACAAATGTCCATATAGTCAAAGCTATGGTTTTTCCAGTGGTCATGTATGGATGTGAGAGTTGGACCTTAAAGAAGGCTGTGCACCAAAGAATTGATGCTTTTGAACTGTGGTGTTGGAGAAGACTCTTGAGAATCCCTTGGACTACAAGATCAAACCAGTCAATCCTAAGGGAAATCAATCCTGAATATTCATTGGAAGGACTGATGTTGAAGCTGAAGCTCCAATACTTTAGCCACCTGATGCGAAGAGTCTACTCATTGGAAAAGACCCTGATGCTGGGAAAGACTGAAGGCAGAAGAAGGGGACAACAGAGGATGAGATGGCTGGATGGCATCACCTCCTACTCAATGGACATGAGTTTGAGCAAGCCCCGGGAGATAGTAAAGGATAGAGAAGCCTGGCATGCTGAAGTAAATGGTATCACAAAGAGTTGGACACGACTGAGCGACTGAATAACAACAAAAAGCTATTATTTTAACATTTACTGCTGCTTTAAATGTTTAAAAGCATTATGACACCTATAATGCTGTCATCCAAGCATCCCTTATTAAAAGATGCTGCCAAGGACACATAATGTACCTGAAAACCAGTAACTTCATCATGGAAGCCAAATGTGATTAACACCATGAGAAAGGTCAAACATCTGCACAACTCACTATAATGTTGATCCAAGGGAGCATGCCCTCATTTACAAATGCTTTCCAAATTCACCACGTGCCCCTGCGGGATGCCTTTCAAAAGGTTAGGGTTGGGGTGCAGAACTAAGATACACATCTCTGAAGCCAAATATGAGAAGGTTAATGGGCGATGAGATTTGGCGTTCTGTAAAGCTGAACGCAAATGTTAGTCTTTCTTACACAGTGTACAGTGGTTGATCACACAGGATATTATGCCAAAATGGTTTCCTTCCATAGAAGCAGTTATTATCATCACAAAAATGGACTCTGGTTAGAGCTTGTTACCCTCTGTGATGTAATTCTAAAAATCCAAGGGAAGAGGAAAGAGAATAAAGTTGGCTGCTTTGCTTCTCAAAGGGGATTCTAGGGAAGTGTATTCCCAGGTCAGTTTCCTGCTTATAAAACATCTTACTTAAGATACAGTACAGTGCTCGCTTCGGCAGCACATGTACTAAAATTGGAACGATACAGAGAAGATTAGCATGGCCCCTGTGCAAGGATGACACGCAAATTCATGAAGCATTCCATATTTTTTTAAAAAAAAGATACAGTATAAAGGCACCTTTGAATGAACACAAAGTGATTTCACAGAATGTTTTTTGTGGTTTATTATGAACAGTCTCACCTTATACAAATGTCTCATCTTCCAGCATGTTCCTGGCCTAGAGGTGATCGATCAGCTGACAGCAAACCATTAATGATCTCATAAAGTATGACAGACCAGGGAGTTCACGGCGTCACCAGAAAGGATGGATTATTTTCTGCGATGGACACACCCTGAGGTGACCCCCACTGAGTGGGATCTTCTCTCCTTGAGTTTGGGCAGATTCTGTGACTTGCAGGGCAGCAACGGTGATGATATAGTCTTGCCTGCGGTTATGTTACATTATGTTATGACTCCAGTTTAGTAGACTGGGGGATGCAACCTGCCGTCCCTGAAGCCAGCTGCTATGTTGTGAGAGGGCCGTAACGCGGAACTCTAGGGAGTCTCTTAGAGTTGAGAGCAGACCCCATCTGACAGCTGGCAAGAAAATAAGAACGTCCATCCTATAACTGCAAGGAACAGTTCTGATAACAACCCTATGAGACTGGAAGAGGACCCAGAGCTTCAGATAGGAACACAGACCAGCTAACACCTTGCCTGATGCCTTGCGAGACCCTGAGCAGACGACCCAGCTCACGTGTGCCCAGATTCCTGCCCATGGAAACTGAGATCACAAAGGTATGTCGTTTTAAGCCATCAGGTTTGTGGTAACTTGTTACATAGCAACAGATAACTGGCCAGATAGCAAGGTGCTGAATGGGGACTGCGGGCAGAAGAACAAGGTCTGTGTTGGCACCTCTAGCAGGCACAGGACATGTTCTGCCCAACCAAGTATCTGCATTAAAACAAAACAAAATGTTAATATTTATGAAGAAGTAAAGTTCCAATGAATGAGAAATGATAAATCCTTTAAATAAAGAAACTTCTGAGGATAAACTAAATTAAAAAACAAATCTGTGAATATCCTTTTAAAACCAACCTGCAACAAAACTATTATCACGTAGAACCATGCCAGAAAATGAAAGCATTCAGCTTTACCACCCTCCAACCCCACTTATTCAATATTTACAGGACAGACATGAGGCACTTCTATATAGTGGTCACTGTATAAGGAGAGAGGACTGTGGCGATGAATAAAGCATCAGTCACATCCTGGCTTCTACCAACAGCATACTACAGCCTCTAATGTTAGCTATTACTTACTTTTCCAAATTATGGAATGACCTGCCTTCCTGAACAAAGTATTGTTTCATTTATTTTTGGGGTAGTTGTTTACTAATTTTTTATTAAAGTATAGTTGACTTACAATGCTACATTAGTTTTGGGTGTGTGTGCGTGCTAAATCACTTCAGTGGTATGCAGCTCTTTAAGACCCTATGAACTGTAGCCCGCAGGCTCCTCTGTCCACGGGATTCTCCAGGCAAGAATACTGTAGTGGGTTGCCATTCCCTTCTCCAGGCGATCTTCCTGACCCAGGGATCAAACCCAGGTCCCCTGGGGCTCCTGCTTTGCAGCTGGATTCTTTACCACTGAGCCACTAGGAAGCCCAGACTGGGGTGTACACCACAGTAATTCAATATTTTTATAGCTTATACTCAAAACGAAGTTACTATAAAATATTGTCTATATTCCCTGTGCTGTGCATAACATTCCTCAGTTCAGTTCAGTTCAGTTCAGTCACTCAGTTGTGTCCAACTCTGCGACCCCATGAATAGCAGCACGCCAGGCCTCCCTGTCCATCACCAACTCCCAGAGTTCATCCTAACCCATGTCCATTGAGTCGGTGATGCCATCCAGCCATCTCATCCTCTGTTGTCCCCTTCTCCTTCTGCCCCCAATCCCTCCCAGCATCAGAGTCTTTTCCAATGAGTCAACTCTTCGCATGAGGTGGCCAAAGTACTGGAGTTTCAGCTTTAGCATCATTCCTTCCAAAGAACACCCAGGACTGATCTCCTTTAGAATGGACTGGTTGGATCTCCTTGCAGTCCATGGGACTCTCAAGAGTCTTCTCCAACACCACAGTTCAAAAGCATCAATTCTTCGGCGCCCAGCTTTCTTCACAGTCCAACTCTCACATCCATACATGACCACTGGAAAAACCATAGCCTTGACTAGATGGAGCTTTGTTGGCAAAGTAATGTCTCTGCTTTTGAATATGCTATCTAGGTTGGTCATAACTTTCTTTCCAAGGAGTAAGCGTCTTTTAATTTCATGGCTGCAGTCACCATCTGCAGT
Organism: Bison bison bison; assembly: GCF_000754665.1. Taxonomy (NCBI): domain Eukaryota; kingdom Metazoa; phylum Chordata; class Mammalia; order Artiodactyla; family Bovidae; genus Bison; species Bison bison. Next base: position 1,154,088 of record NW_011494820.1, on the reverse strand, counting down.
GATTTTGGAGCCCCCCAAAATAAAGTCTGACACTGTTTCCACTGTTTCCCCATCTATTTCCCATGAAGTGATGGGACCAGATGCCGTGATCTTCATTTTCTGAATGTTGAGCTTTAAGCCAACTTTTTCACTCTCCTCTTTCACTTTCATCAAGAGGCTTTTCAGTTCCTCTTCACTTTCTGCCATAAGGGTGGTATCATCTGCATATCTGAGGTTA
>NW_011494820.1:1142255-1153771 GCF_000754665.1 Bison bison bison | reverse complement strand
GCAGGGTGACAATATATAGCCTTGACGAACTCCTTTTCCTATTTGGAACCAGTCTGTTGTTCCATGTCCAGTTCTAACTGATGCTTCCTGACCTGCACACAGGTTTCTATAACTTACTTGTTTCACAGCTACTAGTTTGCACCTTTCCACCCCCTTCACCCATTTAGCCCCCCCGCCCTCTTCCCTCTGGTAACCACCAGTTTGTTCTCTGTGGGTCTGTTCCTGTTCTGTTTGTTCACTTGCTTTATTATTTAGATTCCACGTAAAAGTGAAAACACACGATGTATCTTTTTCTCTCTTATTTCCTGAACAAGCTCTCATTTTAAACTATTGAGAAATTTGACTTAGAGATACATCCAGAGATCTTATCTCTTAGAATAGGATACTTCTTGAAAAAACTTCCCTGAGAACAACAATGATCGAATACCTCAACAAAAGACGGAATCACATCCCCTTAATTATTTTCATTTCTGAAGAACTGTTTTAGCTGACAGCTCCAGCTGTCTCCTGGAGACAGACCGAGGTGAAGAACAACAATTAGAAGACATGGTCCCTACCCTGAGGAAATAAAATCTTGATGGAAAACCTAGAAACTCACAGAGGGTGCCGAGCTCCAGAAGCGAATGCAGTCCAGGAGGCAGATGCCCCTGGCATTTTAAAATAAACTTCTTAGTAAACTAGGAAGAATCAGACTATAGTAGGTGCCATCAATCATTTGTACAGTCATTCAAAAAACAAAGGTATACACAATGAAACAAAAAAAGATAAGTAAATAGGAGTTGAGACTATGTCCTGATGCCCAAGTTCAACCATGGAAATCATTACAGCAGTTTTAGCAAAATGAAGCCTTGTATCAGGAGCTAACTTTGGCACCAGGAAACAAGGAAAAGTGTTCAATACAACACAAGAAAAATCCTGTAGGACTTGAATGAAAGAGCAACCTTTATGTAGAGTAAGTTTAAGACTGCGTAAAGCTCATTTCAATGTTCTTATTTCCTAATTTACATGTGGACTGGTCACGATTGACACGGCCCTGAAATTTCTTACTGAAAACCATGGAGAGATGAGAATCTCTCTGGGCACAAGATGAAATGGCTACTCACTATCTGGTCAACCCCTCAGCAAAGTGTTTGAGGCTCCTCACCAGCATCTCTCTGACCTGCTCCCTCCACTGGTCTTGAGAGTGAAAAGTGAAAGTGAAAGTTGCTCAGTCACATCCGACTCTTTGCAGCCCCATGGACTCTACAGTCCACGGAATTCTCCTGGCCAGAATACTGGAGTGGGTAGCCGTTCCCTTCTCCAGGGGTCTTGGGGAAGTCCTACCTTTCTGTCAAGTCCAAGACTCCAATGGCTTGGCCTATCCCAGCCTGGATTCATTACTCCCTCCTCTATTCTATTGACAGAGCTTACCAAGTCTGGCCTGGGCATGATGAAGGCCTCAACTTACACATTTCAGGAAGTCCAGGCCAGCACCACGCTTGGCACAATAACTGAACAAAGATTTGTTGAATTTTACTGAAGGAAAGGCAGAGACGTCAAACTAATAGAGGAGAAATGAAAAGTGGCAGAGCTCCGACAGCTCTAGGCTGAAGTAGGGCAAGTGGAGAATCAAAAACTAGGGTGAGGACTGTGGCTTCCACGGCCAAAGAAGAGAGAGAAGCCAAAGGCACACAGGGCTCGGTTGGGAGCCCCTCCTTCCTGGTCTCTGTTACAGGGCTGAGCTCCTGGACACTCATCCGCTCTAGGTATGAAGAGAACATATTAAGGAGTTTAATAACGCTGCATGATGAGAGAGACAATCAGAGAGGATGATGGCCAGAACACACCACATTTGGAGAATTCCCTAGAGGTCCAGTGGTTAGGACATTGGCGCTTTCACTGCTGGGGCCTGGGTTCAACCCCTGGTTGGGGAACTAAGATCTTGCAAGCCTCATGACATGGCCAAAGTGAGGGGGTGGGGAAACACTACACTTGGGCAGGAGAAAGTGATAAAGAAGAAAGTTGCTTTAAGAAGAACTAAGAGCAAGAGTCCTTAAACCACTGGAAGGCTCAATCTGCAAGAGAAATGAGTGTCTTAAGACATTTCTGAAGAATGAATGGTAGAGAAGAGCCAATGACTACTCAACTTTCTTCTGATCCAGGACCAACACCTTAGAAAGGCTGGAGTACTTCAAGAAGTACTTATACAAGGAACAGAATAAACTTCATGCTCATTCCTTCCTTGGTGCTTGGCAAGGAATTCATGGTTGACTGGACAGCAGAGAAGACAGGCAGTCACCCCACTGAGTCCCCTCCTTGAAGGCTGTGCCCTCCACTCAGGTCTGATAGAACCACATGTTCCATGCCTTCCTTGCACTCATGCCTGCCCCAGCCTGGAATACTGTTGCCTCCTTGGCCTAGGCAAAGCCTCTCATCCAGGCCACAGTCATCTCCTCGGGGGATGCTTCTGACACCCAGCCTGACTTCAGCTGGACTCTGGTGTCCCAGGTGCACATTCCATGGGCTCTCTTCTTGCTGACAGGTAGTCTCTCTTGCCCTGGCTGATCAACTCCTCATCACCCTCTCTCTGGTCGCCCCTGCACTGCATTCTGCAGTGTCTGCCTCTCCTGAACTGTGAGCCTTTGGGACTCGCTGCTGTATCCCTGGAACCTGGCACAAAAGGAAAGGTTACTGAGCAGTTGAGATTAAATGCTTAAGAATGAACTTTAAAAAACAGCCTCTGATGCTCCAGTCCAGCTTTCTAATCTTCCACAGTACTGGATCCGCTCCAAGCTGCTCTGAGTGATGTCATGCTCTAGGGAGCCCGTGGGGCACTGGGAGAAGCAGGGAGCACAGCAGGTCAGCACCAGAGTTCAAGAGAATAAGGCCAAATCTCCAACCACCCACACCCTCAGGCAAGTTCTTACTCAGGTCCAGTTCCTCTTCTAGAAGCTCAGTGAAACCACCCACTTCCTAGGGTTTTTGGGAGATTTAAATGAGAGACAGAAATTATGGCTGTCGTCATCATCATCAACCACTGTATTCTGAAAGAGGTGCTCAGTGCTGTGCTACGCTTAGTCACTCAGGCGTGTCCGACTCTTTGCAACCCTAGGGACTGTAGCCCACCAGGCTGCTCTGTCCATGGGATTCTCCGGGCAAGAATACTGGAGTAGGTTGCCATGCCCTCCTCCAGGGGATCTTCCCAACCCAGGGATAGAATCCAGGTCTCCTGCATTGCAGGTGGATTCTTTACTGTCTGAGTCACCAGGAAAGTCACACTTTCACTTAAATGACCGAAACCTGCTCATTTATGAAACTTTTCTGAATCACTCACATATTGCTTTACTTACTGATAAAACCACTTCAAAAGGGATTTTGCTGTGATCCTAGATAGCTTCAGGAAATCATTTTAAAACCAGCAAAGTCCAACTCTTGGGAAAAGTACACCAAGGGCAGCAAGGCTTTCCTTCGGCACTAGACCAAGTCAAGCTCAGTGCGGTAAGCTAGGAGCAGAGCTAAAGCCTGCAAGCAGGCTAAGGACACAGACTGCCGGGCACCAAGGCGACCTGCATTTACAGAACCTCCTTAAGGGTGGTGAAACAGAAAACTTTAGAGCTGAAATTTTACTTCCCGGGTTTGGACTAATAGATCCTCTCTTGCTAATGCTATCTGGCTTTAGGAAATTACGAACCATAAATTCCTCTTCTGACTCCTTGCATTCTTTGACGGGTGTGCTGAAAGGCTGAATGCTCTCTGATATGCACTAACATGCTTACTTCTAATGGTCTGTGTTCCCATATTTAGTATCCCAGAGGTACCGAGACAAGAGCCACACCATTCATTTGACAGCACATGCCTCGCCATTTGAGTAAGTTCTAAGAATAGTCAAATTTATGTCATCACCATCTTTTAATATTCAGAACTTAATCCATATTATAAGTAAAATCTGCAGAAATACTGGAGGAATTAAGCAAGTCTTACAAATTTTGACCAGTAGAAAATATCTTACAAGTCATAGAAGTAAAAATCAAATTAAAAATTGTTTCTTCCTAAGGAAAGCTATGAAGGTCCTAATTGAAGTGTCCGTTACGTTGCCTAAAAGCCAACCTGTAAATATAACCTTTTTAGTTTCAGGTACACCACTCCATATGCCGTATAGCTAGCTCCTAACACATGTATAATAGTGATTTTTTTTTAATCATATAATCTCATCTGTTGCATTGTAATCCCTTTTAAAATTTTCATTTATTAATGAATTTCTTATTTGGCTGCATCAGGTCTTAATTGCAGCATGCAGGGTCTTTTAGTTGTGGCATGTGGGATCTAGTTCCCCAGCCAGGGATTGAACCCAGGACCCCTGCATTGGGAGCACAGACTCTTAACCACTGGATCACTAGGAGTCCCTCTTTGTCATATTTCATTTGTTATATTTAAAGCTTTTTTGCCCTAAAAACCTGAGTACCATTCCCCACTGGTCATTTGCTATTATACTCAAATTCTACAAACTAACACAAATTTGAGCTGTGGTTTTATAGACTGCTGCTGCTGCTAAGTCGCTTCAGCTGTGTCCGACTCTGTGCGACCCCATGGACTGCAGCCTACCAGGCTTCTCCATCCATGGGATTCTCCAGGCAAGAACACTGGAGTGGGTTGCCATTTCCTATGTACAGGAAATATTAGAAACAACGCCTGGAGCCTCTAAAACCTGATTTCCTTGGACTGGAAATTAAACAGACCCTGAAACAACAGGGCCCCAGCCCCCAGATCAAAAGTATCATCTAGCGGGGAAAACATCAACTATTTTCTGATTTTTATTTGGTTCATTTCTAATTTTCTTTCTATATTAAGTAGGCAAAACAATGCTAATATGTGACTCTGGTGGTTAATTTTAAATTCCTTATGCCCACACACAATTTGGGCTCAAAAAATAATTTCCATTTGTCAGATTAACCATCTACTCAAGGAGATCAAACCAGTCAATCCTGAAGGAAATCAACCCTGAATATTCATTGGAAGGACTGTTGCTGAAGCTGAAGCTCCAAACTTCAGTCACCTGATGTGAAGACCCAACTCATTGGAAAAGACCCTGATGCTGGGAAAGATGAAGGCAGGAAAAGGGGATGACAGAGGATGAGATGGTTGGATGGCATCACTGACTCAATGGCTGTGAATTTGAGCAAGCTCTGGGAGATGGTGAAGGACAGAGAAGCCTGGGATGCTGCAGTCCATGGGGTCGCAAACAGTCGGACACTACTTATCGAATGAACAACAAAACAAGGTAAAATGATCCATGAAAACTGAAGTAACTGACACACTCTCATCCCTACTCTTTTTTTTTTTTCATTCTTACTCTTGAGAGTCCAACCTCTCCAAGGGTGGTCAGGGATCAGCACCCTTGGGAGATGGTTAGAAATGTGGACTCTTTGGCCCCACTGGGACCTGGCACATCAGAATCTGCAACGCAACAGGATTTCTGCAGAGATCTGCTGCAGGTGCAGCTGAGAGACGCATTGCTCTAAAGCACAGTTGTCTGGAAATTTCTGCAGTGATGGAAACGTTTTTTACCTTCATTAATATAATAGCTATTAGCCACATGTGGCTACTGAGTACTTGAGATATAGCTAGTGTGACTGAAGAACTGAATGTTTAATTCTATTTACTTTTAATGCATTTTATTATTTCTAATTATTATTATTTTTTTGCTGCTCTGCATGGCATGTGGGATCTTAGTTCCTCAACCAGGGACTGAATCTGTGCCCCCTGAAATAGAAGTGCAGAGTCTTAACCACTGGGATGCAAAGGAAGTCCTCAATTTTAATGCATTTTAATTTAATTTATGGCAAGGGGCTACCACAATGGACAGTGTAGCGAGTACCTGCGTTTCCTTGCAAGCAAATGGTCAAGAAGTGACCACAGCAGCCAAATCTGCCAATCTGGCAGCACAATCCTTCTATCCTTCCAACATGCAAAATGACTTGAAGGCCAGTCCTCTTTAGCTGCTTCTCCCAGAACATCAGGCCTGAAGCTGGGCCTCTAGGGTGACACCGCTGACCATTCTACTTCCTTTTTTTTTTTTTTTAAGGTCAGAAGTGGATATATTTAGATTCAGAGAGAAGTACACTCCACAGACAGAGTGCGAGCCATCACAGAGGGCAAGTGGCGAAATTTGGCGTGGTTAGTTTTTATAGACTACTTTTGCTCAGGTTCTTGACGTCTCATTGCAGAAAGAATTCAGTGAGAGACAAGTGATAGGTAAGAAGTAGGTTTATTTAGATTCAGAGAGAAGCACACTCTGCAGACAGAATGTGGGCCATCACAGAGGGCGAGTGTGGCCCCTTTTTATTAAATTTCCAAAACTCACCTGTCAGCTTTCCCAGGTCCAGAGTTTTCACCCTGACCTCTTAGGAATCTCACTACTAGACAAAAAGTAAGTCCACCAGCCTTTGATGACTGGCAGCTTTCAGACCCCAGGGCACCTGAAGCCTGAGGATTCTCAAAGGTGTGGTATACAAACACAGTGTTTGGGGCCATGGTAGTGGGGTGGGGGACCCAGAGATTGCACCAGACTTTCAAAGGGGCCCATGATTCAAACACTGGTTAAGAACTCTGGGAGGAAGGAAGAACTTTGGAGCCTGGCAGTCCTGACAAAAGAGGCTTCAACCCGAATCTGGCAATCTCATAAACCTTTCATAGAGGGTTTCAAAGGTATTCACAAAGGCATTCAAAGGTATTCATAAAGGTATTCAAAGGAAGCACATGAAAAAACTACGTAAACTTCAAAATGTAAAATGTACTATTATAAAAAATAAGGCTATACGTGATAGAGCGATATACTCAGAAAATCTTTGGCAGATGAGAGAACATTTTCTGCCTTCCTGGTTCCGTATAAGAAATGAATGAGGACATGGTCAGTGAAAGGTCCAAATCAGAACCTGTAAAACTCTCCAGGAAAACCTCAGGGTATCACCCAAGAAAGTCAGAAGATCATTCAGGGAAACTGGTTATCCCTCACACAGGAAGTCTCCAGCTGATGAGGGCTGAATTTCAACTAAGACGGTGCATTCCAAGGTCCCCGGTGTCCACCTACTATCTGTGTAGCCGGAAGGAAGAACAATACACTGTTCACTGTTCCAAGACTCCATCAAGCTGAAGCCATAATGACGAAATGAATCACACACAGGCACATGGAGCTGCCTTCCTAATAACGTAGAAGGGTGTAAGAAAAACCCAGGTTTGAGGAGGACAGGCATGCTTTCCTTCTTTAAACACATTCAATGGTGACAAAGTGGGCTTCCCTGGTGGCTTAGTGGTAAAGAACCCGCTTGCCAGTGCAGAAGAACTGGGTTCGATCTGGGGGTCAGGAAGATCCCCTGGAGAAGGAAATGTCAACCCATTCTAACGTTTTTGCCTGGAAAATCCCACAACAGAGGAGCCCTGCAGGATACAGTCCATGGGCTGCAGAGTCAGGTATGACTTAGCAACTGAACACGCACGCACGGACAAAGCCGGTTGAGAGGGCCTCAAATCTGAGATGAAAAATTCTTTCTTGCCAGCCAGTTGAGCTAAATGGACTCCAGGGGCTATGAAGGGGTTGGCAGGGCACAGAGAGAGCGCAGGGTCAAAATGACTCAGAAAGGTCTCACCCAGTTGGCCAATCAGGAAAACACAGTTTGCTCCCCTGCCCAGGTTGATAATCTACCTGGCTGCTGGGTTTACTATGAGGAATGAAGTTAAAGCGTTAGTCGCTCAGTCATGTCCGACTCTTTGCAACCCCATGGACTTCAACCCGCCAGGCTCTTCTGTCCACAGAATTCTCTAGGCAAGAATACTGGAGTCAGTAGCCATTCCTTTCAAGGAACAGGCCCACCCAAGCTGTGTTTCTCCGAAGTGGAGTAAGTGGCCTGCCCACTAGAGGACTAAAGACTGGTGTCTGGACTTGGGTGACTTTTAGGGCCCTGAACTCATCTAGAGGCTACGCAAGAAGCAGATCAGATGTGAAGCTCCCCAAAGTCTCAAAATAGAAACCCCAGCGCTCTTTCTACCGCAGAAAGAAAACAGGAATCAGCTACCTAACAGCTATGTGGTGGTAAAGCAAGTACCATACCCTCCCTTTTCAGTTTCTTAAGCTTCAAAGAAAAAGGACTCTCTGTGAGAACATCAAGTAGTGACTGCATTCCATTCTAAAGCCTACCTAAGGGAGTTGAGAATTGAGATTGACAAGAGAAAAGCAGCAGCCTCAGGGCTGTGCTGGGGTGCCACAAGCCTGAGGAAGGCCGTGTCTGAGCAGAGTTCAAGCTGCTTAAGCAGCTCCAGGCCTAGAACAGAAGGAACACAGGTAACTTGGCAAACAAGAAAACACTGCTTCTGTGGTTCCTGGGTGTGAAAAGCCCGTTTTCCCTTTTCCCTAGCTCCAATCAATCCTTTCAGAATCTAAGTGCCACAAAACTCGACTGAATACTAGGTGCCAGGTATTGTTCACAGCCCTGGGAATACCAAGGAAAGCACAACAATGCCCTTGCTCTCAGACTGGCTTAGCAGACAAGGCCTCACAGAAGGGCACCCTCTCCCGGCTCAGCTCTTTGTGCCAGGAATCACCTCTATTCAGCACACTGCTGTTATGATGACTGTTATAAGTCAGTCTCCCCCACCCCTTACTTCTGAATGAGCTTATTATAAGAGAACCTCTTAGCCATCCTGGTGTCTGTAGCACCTAGCACACTGCTCCAGGGGGTGGGGGTGGGGGTGGAAGTATGTATATGTGACACTCTGAACTTTCCAGATAGAGGCCTTGAAACTGGAAAGAATTGACATGTTATAAGAAGCAGAGGAAAGAAAGTTTGAAGAATGCCTGCCACATCCATCTTTTACTTGCCTTCTCTGTTTCTGGGGCTGCTGTTCACCTGGCTTTGTAACCTGTCCTCCCTAGAAGGTTCTAGGCACTGTACAATTCATACCTCCAGACCCTGGTCCCATCCCCAGGGACCCCAAACAGGTCCCATTCAACAAAACCTCATCTTCCAAAAAGTGCTTTGCTATTTTCTAATAATTCAAGCAGACCCCAAACACAATGGGCTGCCTTGTGAAGCACATTCTAACCAATCCTAGCTGGCTGACAAGTGGTAGGTGGAGGTGAGACATAAAAACCACTGATTTTCCCACTACACCTGAAATAAAACCCAGACTCCTTCCCGAGGCTTGTTATCCCCATGTGATCCTGGTTCCAGACTCTCTCCAATCTACTGGGGACTTTCAGTCCCTAGCTCTGCTTTCTTCCTGCCCTTTCCCACCCTGGGGCTTCTGAAGGTGCGGAGCCCTCTCCACCTGGCTTCCCACAGCTTTCCATCCCTTTACTTACAGTTTTTCTCACAACTTAGTTTTGTTATTATTTTCTCTCTCTCAAACCATTAGCTTGAGAACAGTGACTATGTCAGCACCCAGCTCTGTGCCCCACACATAGTATCTAACAAATATTCGCCAAATTAATTTAAAAAAAGGGGGATCCTTTGTCTCCACTCAGCTTCCCCACTAACTTTTTTACTGGATCATTCCCAAATCAAATGACTGCTGCCGCTGCTGCTGCTGCTAAGCCGCTTCAGTCGTGTCCGACTCTGTGCGACCCCACAGACGGCAGCCTATCAGGCTCCCCAGTCCCTGGGATTCTCCAGGCAAGAACACTGGAGTGGGTTGCCATTTCCTTCTCCAATGCATGAAAGTGGAAAGTGAAAGTGAAATTGAAGTCGCTCAGTCATGTCCAACTCTTCCTGACCCCATGGACTGCAGCCTACCAGGCTCCTCCGTCCATGGGATTTTCCAGGCAAGAGTACTGGAGTGGGGTGCCATCGCCTTTCTCTTTATTCCCCAGTCTTATTTCCCACAACTCATTCTCCATTACCAGCCCCCCTAATTACCCATCTTCGTAAGTACCACCGATTTCATTCCGTTGTCCATTATTCACAAATCCTGTGTGTACCCACCTCTCAGCCCTTACACCCCTCATCTCCAAAACAATCATCTCCAAACCCCTCATCTCCAAAACAATTCCATAAACCTTGAAACCACCTTTCACCATAAACCTCTCCATCCACAAACTCTCCTTAAACTCATCCCTCTCACCTCAGGACGAGCTCTTAAAATCTATCACTCAACTGCTTAGCTCCATAAGCCCCCTTTCAATCCGTTCCATTTTAACCCCTCACGTCCCTTCGGCCTCAGAATCCGGCTTCAGTCCTCCTCAAGCCTCCCCCTCCCATGCGCCCTGCCCTCCCTCTCTCCGCCCAGAGACTCATAGCATCTCTCACCTTGCACCTTCCTCACCCCTCACGACCCCAGCTGCCCCGGTCCTGGCCCCTCGGCCCGCCCCCTTCAGAGAAGCGACTTTAGATGGCCCCCCGCCGAATCCGCGCCAGCACCTGGCCTGCGCCTCGTCCAGGCTCTGGTCGGTGATGGCCATGATCTGCTGCAGGACGTCGCCTGTGTTGGAGCCCGGTGGGGGCCCAGGCGGCGAGCGGCGCGGGGCAGGCGGTGGCGGCGCGGGGCGCGGCGGGCGCTGGGGAGCGTCCATGAGCTGCGGGTGCTCAACCAGGAGCTGGGGAGACTGGAGAGCTCGCGCGGACGTCGTAGCCAACTGCTGCGGTCCGTGCGCCCCGCGCGCGCACCCCGGAGCCCCGCCCCTCGCCTCTGCCTACGGCCAACCGCCGCCAGGCAGGCGATGGCGCCCCGCCCAGGGACACGCCCTACTATCGCCACCAGCCAACCATCGCCGCCCAAGCAGCCTCACCCCGCCCACAGATACGCCCCCACCAGCCCCTCTCAACGGCCTAGGACTCTTTTGGAGGTTGCTGAGCAACGGCGCTTTCCATTTTAACCCCCTCCCTCTTCCCTGCTGGCTCAGACCTTAAAGAATCCGCCTGCAATGCGGGAGACCTGGGTTCGATCCCTGGGTTGGGAAAATCCCCTGGAGTAGGAGAGGGCAATGGCACCCAACTCCAGTGCTTTTGCCTGGAAGATCCCATGGACGGAGGAGTCTGGTAGGCTACAGTCCATGGGGTCGCTAGAGTCGGACACGACTGAGCGACTTCACTTTCACTTTTCACTTTCATGCATTGGAGAAGGAAATGGCAACCCACTCCAGTGTTCTTGCCTGGAGAATCCCAGGGACGGGGAAGCCTGGTGGGCTGCCGTCTATAGGGTCACACAGAGTCGGACACGACTGAGGCGACTTAGCAGCAGGGCATAGCAACCCACTCCAGTATTCTTGCCTGGAGAATCCCCATGGACAGAGGAACTGGCGGGGTACAGTTCATGGGATCGGACTGAGCGACTAAGCACACATTCTTCCAGCCGGAGAGGGCGACGCCGGTTTTGCTCTGCTTCGAGACTCCCACCTCTCACATCTCTGCCTTCCGCATTTTCTCAGAGCGACCGCTCCTGCTCAGAGCCAGAGCCCACCCCTCTCCCCTTTTCATAGGCTCCCATGTCTCAGAGCATCCCTCAGGAACCTATACATCTCTGATCCTAACTTCTCAGACACTCCACTC
>NW_011494820.1:1137727-1142155 GCF_000754665.1 Bison bison bison | reverse complement strand
GCCCCACACACACACACAATCTCCAGAAATCCTGAGCCCCAGACCCCTGCTCAGTGAGCTAGTGCGTCTCTCAGCCTAGGTCCCATCAGGTAGGTCACTGGGGCTTCTAGCCTCCTGGCTCCCCCTGCTGCAGCTCTAGTGTTCCATGGGTGGCACAGGAATATGTGGTGATGGTGGCTGGGAGGTTAAAACTGAGTGATTTTCTCAGTTGCACAAACCAATTCACCTTTCAAGATTCAGCTTAAGAGTGACCTTGCTTGTCTATTCATTCTTTCGCTCTACAGCATTCCGCTAGCACGGGAAGGATGCTTTCTGAGGACCTACCCTGTGATGCATCCCCAAATCAGAGTGAATCTTCACAGGCCTTTGTTTCTAGCTGTTAGGACTCCCACCATCGGAGGATTCTTGTGTGAGAGAAAAGGATTTATTATTGGACATAAATCACTTCTCCAAAGTCATAGGACCTCCTAGAGCCTGTTTGCTTTGGGGACAGATTTCTGACACAGGCTCAGAAAGGAACTTCAACTTCCGGGGAACATTTCAGAATCTTCTTCCCACTACTGTTGGAGAGGAAATGCAAACACCATCTAATGTGAAACAGAAGTTAACAGAAGTACTAGAACACGTGGGGACCATGGAAATGTCAGTGACTAGAGTGGTCAGTGACCACACGAAAGACCTGAAAAGTGGTCGGTAACTTTGGTGTCCTTCAGAGAATAGTGGTGGGGGGAGGGGGTTGAAAGCTATGAGTACCATCTGAGACAAAAAAAACCTGGTCACCTGGTAGACAGGAGAGAACCTACAGGGGAGGGAAAAACTGACGGCACAAGATCCCAAAGGAGACCAGAATTGTGTGGGTTAGAACCTGGAAGATGCTGATGCAACAGCAGCCCGCTCAGAGCACATGAAACAGAACTACCTTTGGAGACCACTGGGGGTGGTTCCCACCCCACAGGAATTGATCGACTGCCTCTGCATCTGGAACAAATACTCCTGTCCAACAGGCATGGAGCTCCATGGAGACAAGGACTGCGTACTCATCTGTGTGGTAGAAGGCGCTGGCCAAGGTCATCACTTCTGGCAACTCAGGGCCCAGGCTCAAGGAAACACACTGCCCACCTTGGACCCCGGGATACCTAGCACCCCAGTTTATTCTTGCCTCCTCACAGAGCTGTTGTGGGGCCGGGAGAGTTTCCCAAAGGGAAACCCAGCCCCATTCCATGTAGAAAGACCTACATGTTTTTGGTTCTTTGGCAATGGATGCTTTAGTTGTTTAAGAATTTGTCTCTGATGGGAGGCCTGGGTTCAAATTCTGGGTAGGTATGGAAGCAGAGAATCCAGATTCTGGTTCACTCTGTGCCTAGCAGATTGCCTCTATGAGCATCTGAGAGGGGGTTCATCATGGGCCTGGCACATCTGAGACCATAGAGGGAAGTGGGCAAAGCCGGGCTGAGCTTGTGACCAATTCCAGACTTTATGGAAAACCGAAGCCCTTTCTACAGGGGCCTCTCTAGCCCCCTCTGTGTCCTTCTGAAGCTATGTGACCATGGGCCAAATCTCAATCTTTTTGGGCCACTGTCCCCATATGAAAAATATGTATAATACCTTTGCCACAAGAAGCAGATGGTAATTAAATAATGTACATAAAGTACCCTGATGCTGGGAAACAGAGGGCAGGAGGAGAAGAGGGGACAGAGGATGAAATGGTTGGATGGCATCACTGACTCAGTGGACATGAGTTGAGCAAGCTCTGGAAGTTGGTGATGGACAGGGAAGCCTTAACGTGTTGCAGTCCATGGGGTCGCAAAGAGTAAAGTACATATCTGTGTGCCAGGCACAGCAGAGGAGCTTGAGAAATGGCAACTTTAAAATCATGCATGCTGGTCCATGGACCCCACAACCCCTAGCCCATCTATTATAGGTAGGTGATAGAGTGGGCAATGGGATAGACACATCTGACTATTAACAACTTGGACTCAGACCAAAGGGCAAGCAGCAGGCTTACACAGGCCAGGAACCACTCTGGGCTCCAGAGGATGGAGACAGGCAGGTGGCAAGATGGAGGCAGGGGAACAGGTGGAGGAGACAGAGGACAAAAGGAAAGAGACCAAGCGGGAATGAGAACAGGGCCGAGGAGATGCCATGTTGAAGGATTCCAGCTCAGTCTGAGCCAAGGTGGACAATTCTGGGACACAGGGACAGACAGACCAAGCTGACAACAGAAGAGGCTTTGGAGATCTCAGAGTAGAAAAGTTTACTCCTTAAATCATGCCCTCCTTGTAGACCGCCTCAGTTCTCATGGGACAGGCAAGACCCCTGGAGGCTGCAAGGGGTCACAGACCTTTCCCAGCTCACACTTGGCACTCCCGTCTGTGCCCCTAAACAGTCAGCCTCAGGCAGACAGGGCTCCCATAGTCCGTCCTCGTCACCCTGCTTCCCCGGGCTGCATGGCCCGAGAGTCCTCGTCTCTCTCACATTTATCGTCTACACCACCACAGACAAGAAAGCAGTCCACAGGGGTTACCAGGCATGTGCAGAAAAAAAATAGAAAAGTGTCTGTTAAAAAGCCCCCCAACCTGAGATGACTTCAGAGCCCAATTCTCGCACCCCATTCAACTCTCTCCCAGTTGCATAGATGACCCTAACCCGCAGGCTCAGAGACAGGCACACCTGTGTGCCTGGGTAGGGCTGGCAGTGGTTCATGCCATGTCAGACTGACGGTCTGCCTTTAAGTCTGGCCCGCAGGTGCATCCACAGTGGCCCGGGGCAGTGATGTGGCATTTGCTGTACCCTGCTGAAATCCAAGGTTAGCTAAAGGGTGGAGTCCATCAGGGAATGGCCATTCTCAGGAAGCATGATGCGAATGCCAGTGCCTGTGGGAGTGGAGGCTGTGTAGCGAACAGACTCGTGGGTAGATGGGCGGAGGCAACGACAGCAGAGGAGACGGCGAAAAGTGCGGCGCATCTCAGCATCACGGCAGGAGTACACCACGGCGTTGACCAGCGAGTTGGCCTCGGCTAAGAGTAGGAAATACTTCTCCACTGCCAGGACGTTGCAGGACTTGCAGCCCAGACCATCCAGGAGCAGCACCACCTGGCCCGGAGTCCAGCAGACCACAAATGCCCCTGTGGGATAGAGCCTGACATGAGCAGGGCCAGCTGTTGCAACCGCTCAAAGCTGGGGGGAATCTCTAGATCTTGGGTGACAGCTGAGCGGTTTACAAGTAAATGCTTCCTGTCTTGCTGCCTTTGCAGCATGATGGGCAGAATGGCTAAGAAGGGGAACCTTTCTCTGATTTGTCTGCCTTTCCTAACTGGGACATGATGGACAGGTGGAGTAGGAAATGGCAACTACAGTACTCTTGCCTGGGAACTCCCATGGACAGTGGAGCCTGTCGGGCTACAGTCCATGGGGTTGAAAAGAGTCAGACATGACTGAGCACGCACGCACACAGTGGACAGGACCCTGGACACTGAAGATTCTTTAGTGGGAAGGAGTCACCGTGGGACTGGCCAGTTAGCTGGTGGGGGAAAAGGAATGATTGGGAAGAGCTGCTCTGTTTCTTGGGGGTGGTATGTGTCTTCAACCCAGACCATTCATTCTACATTTAACAGCTGAACTGACCCCATTACTCCTGGCTAAGAACCCTTAAGTTCCCACGGAACTCAGAACAAGCTATGACTCCTGTCTGTACCCTTTAAGGCTGTGCTGACCTCTCCTCACGTGGCCTTCTTCTGTCTTTGGGCTGGTCCTGTTGCAGCACTCACTTTCTGTTCCCTCTGCTTGGAACTCTTCCCTGGCCTCATCTCAGCTATCACTTCCTTGAAGAACATTCCCCACTCAAATCGTCCCCTCCCATCATGCTTGATCAGATTGGCAGTTGGGAAGCAGAGTACCACTCACCTAGGATGATGACAACAGTTTTGACCAGGTTCAGCGTTGTTTCACGGTAGCGGGGGTGGCAGCTGACATGCTCGGCCATGCGCTGCACTCGCCGCCTCACATAGAAGAAGATGCGGGTGTAGACAGCCACCATGAGCAGGAAGACGAGCAGACTGGACAGCGCCCAGACGGCGAGGTAGGAGCGGCTGAGCAGGGGGGCCATTCGAGAGCAGCGGTCCAGGGCACAGAGGCAGTGCCAGGAGTGGGCGGGCAGCAGCCCCAGCCCCAGCGCGGCCACCCACACGCCCACAATCAGCATGATGACCCGGCCTGGGGGCAGGCGGCTGTGCAGCTGGACGGCCATCACACTGCGGTGCCGCTCCACGGCAATGGCCAGAAGTGTGGCCATGGAGGCCGTCAGGCTCGTGTCCAACAGGCCCTGCCGCACGAACCAGCCCTGGAGTGACAGCCGGGCTGTGCGCGGGCCTGTGTGGAACATGAGGAAGAGGTAGGCCACACCGGCAAAGAGGTCAGCTGCGGCCAGGT
>NW_011494820.1:1136664-1137627 GCF_000754665.1 Bison bison bison | reverse complement strand
TGCCGAGCAGGTAGTAAATGGGTTGGTGGAAGCGGCGATTGGAGGCGATGGCTGCGATGACCAGCAGGTTGGTCAGAAGCACCAGCACGCTGACAGTCAGGCCTAGCGCCACCACGACCAGATCTTTGGGCCGCCAGTGGGAGCTGAGCTCCTTGCCACTGTTGTTGTAGAAGAAGCCGATGGTCTCATTGTAGTAGCACTGGCCCATGGTGACCATCTGGGGGCAGAGAAGGGGAAGTCAGTACAGGCAGTCCTTGGTGGAAGGACACAGAGGGGAGCAGCAGCCAGAGGGAGGGTTAAGACAGGAAGGGCAAGCGTCTCAAACTCAGATGAAAGTGAAAGCGAAAGTCCACGTATAGTCCACGGAACTCTCCAGCCCAGAATACTGGAGTGGGTAGCCTTTCCCTTCTGCAGGGGATCTTCCCAACCCAGGGATGGAACCCAGGTCTCCCGCATTGCAGGCGGATTCTTTACTAGATGTCTGACCACCAGGGAAGATGCCTCATGGCAAAGTGGCAAAGTGGACAGGGCTGACCTGGAAAGAATGCTCCATGAGTTGGGGGGTGGACGGCTGTTGCTTAATTACAAATAAGCTTCTTGTAAAGATAGCCCCTGAATCAAATGACTGGGCAGCTTTGTTTTTAACTGAAAAAAGCAAAACAAAATTCATTTGCCCACCCGGGGCCAATCTGTAACCAACTTGTGTTGGGTGGTGGTGGGGGGCGTAGATTAGGGCAGGACAAAGGGGTGTGAGCCGTGAAAGCAGACAAGGGAGGGTCAGTTTGGTGTTGGGGTCAGTGCAGGGAGCAGAAACCAGCGGGCGTGTTCGCAGGGTGGGGCCACTGCTCGGACCTGGCAGGAGGTCGGTGCAGGGGTGTGGTGACCTGGGCGATCAGATTGGACAGTGAGGCAGCTCCATGAGTTGGGCGGCGGGCTTTGCTTTGCGCGGGAGTGGTCCGGAAG
>NW_011494820.1:1131012-1135926 GCF_000754665.1 Bison bison bison | reverse complement strand
CCCCCCGCCCGCTCCCTCGCGTCCAATCCGTCGCCGAGTTCCAAGCCACGCCCTGATCCGACCCCGCTCCCCTCGCCCGGACCCCAGCCCCTCCTTGGCTTCGCCGGCCCAGAGCTACCGCTCGCCTGGCCCCAGCTGACTGTCCTGTCGCACTCAGGTTTCTCGGAATGCCTCCCTCCTCAGCGCTGTTCCCTGCCCGGCCCACGCCCGTGGCAGCCCTGGACTCCCACGTCCCAGAGCACACAGCCCTATTGTCTCGGTTATCTGCACTTTGTTTGATTTCGCAGGACTGGATCGCACGCGGAGCTCTGGGAGGGCCGGCCCGTGTGACTCAGCCAGGTGTCCAGGCCCAGCCTCTACTGCCTGTACGTGCTCGGCGGTGTTCTGAGGTGAAAATAAGAGGGCTTTGGCTTCTGTAGTCGGTGAAAATGAAGCGGAAGACTGCTGCCTTACCGACCTCTCCTGTGTCACCCTCCCCCAGCAAAGAAAGACACTCAAGGATATAAAAGACACAGTTTATTCAGAGGCCACCAGACCCCAGGCACCACCAGGATGCTGAGTCTGGGTTGCCACACCCTCCAAGATCTGGTCACTTGGGATCAGCTAAGGAGGCAGACAGAGATGGGGGAGTGGCCACAACCAAAGTAGCAAAAAGCACCCCTGTCTCAAGGATCCCATGACCTATATTGACCCTGAGTAACCTCTGAACCTGAGTGGCCCTGATACTTGACATTGACCTGTGTCTTGTAGAGGGTAAGCTGGTACCGCCAAAAGAGTTTTAGTTCTCCACTAGGCCATGTAGTCTTTCCTCAGAGGAATTCTCCAGACACCGCAACATTTAACTCCTGGGAAGTTGGGCCCATCTTCTCAGTCCTGGCCTTCTTGATCAGAGTGCTGGAATAGTCAGAGGCGATCCTCAGCCTCCTCAGTTTGGGGGTCTGGGCAGCAGGTGGCCGTGGGCACAGACTCGCTGTGCAGCTTGGAGAGTAGCCTGGCTGTCTCCTGGGTGATCTCAAAATGCTTGGGCAGAGGGGTGCGGCGCAGAGGGCTGTCCTCACGGATGGTAGCGGCAGGGCTGGGTCCTCGCCTCTGCAAGCTCCCTTGGGGCACTGATGTGACGGAGGTCTCCTCGGACAATTTGGAAGCCACCAGGGCCAAGCCAGACAGCTGGTGGGTGACAGGCCGCACACCTCCCCGGGGATACTTCACTGGCTGGCGGCTGAAGTGGCCACGAGGCTGTGTCCCCAGGGGTGAGTCCTCAGGCCCTTGGCTGGACACTGTGGGATAGGGTGGTCAATGCTAAGCACCCCAAAGTCCTCTGGATACCACCCTCCATTGTCATCACAAAGTCCAGCAACCCCAGGGCAGGAGCAACCCCAGAACCCTGGGCTAACCTCCAACACACTCACCTTCCCCTCCCTCATTTTTGATGTCTTCGGTTATTTCCTCTTCCTGCTCACTCTGCAGAGTTGAAATCTGTAAGAAGAAACCCAGGAATGAGACCTCCAGCAATAAAATCCCAGTTCTTGGAGATTCTTGAACCAGCAATAAAATCGCAGTTCTTGGAGACTCTGCTGCTGCTGCTGCTAAGTCGCTTCAGTCGTGTCCGACTCTGTGCGACCTCGTAGACGGCAGCCACCAGGCCCCACTGTCCCTGGGATTCTCCAGGCAAGAACACTGGAGACTCTAGAACCAGCAATAAAATCCCAGTTCTTGGAGACTCCTGAACATGCCAAAGCTCCTCGTTTCAGTTTTGTTATTTGGGGAGAGATGATGCCCTCAAGAATGTACTGCTTGCCCTCCTGAGAAGAGGTGTCATTAATCTCAACTGTGGGCTCTGTAAAGTGGGAATGTCTTTGTTCAGCAGAGGTTGTTGGTTGTTAGTCACTCAGTTGTGTCTGACTCTTTGCGACCCCATGAACTATAGCCCACTGGGCTCCTCTGGCCACAGGATTCTCCAGGCAAGAATACCGGAGTGGGTTGCCATTCCCTGCTCCAGGGGATATTCCCGACCCAGGGATCGAACCCAGGTCTCCCGCATTACAGGCAGCAGAGGACCAGCCTGGAAAGTGACAGCCATCTCTCCGTTAGGAAGGGGTGAACTACTGATCTCCATCCTGCTATACTTTCTGCAATTTTAGGCCTGCTTTTTTAGCTTATCTGTGTACCTTTTAGTTTATCCTTTCGCTAAATGCTAATAGCAGTTGGAATGCTCTCTCTCTCGGTCCTGAGCACTTTCTGAAGTTCTGAGTCCCACACCTCACTCACAGCCCCTTTTCCGGCTCTGGGGTGCTACAGGGGAGATCCAAGCTCTCAGGAATGGTGAGTATATCAGGACCTGAGGGACAGGAAGCCTCCCCTAAGAGTCCCATCTATATATGGTTTTCACTAACAGTAGGTACCTCTTAGGGCACTTACTATGCAAACTCACCTGCACTGTAGGTATGCAGTCAATGGAGGCTTGCACACCCCTCTTTGGCCTCACTTCCTACCACCTTCCCCTCACTCATTCATTACAGCATAAGGCTGTGTCCTGAACACAGCAGGCATGGTCCCACCTCAGGGCTGTTGTACTGGCTGTTCCCTTTGCCTGGAACACCCTTTCCCTGGTCTCCACCTGGCTTACTTCCCCCTCACATCCTTCTAGTCTTTGAGCGGACTCATCTTCTTCATGGGACGCACCCACAGCCTCCTATTTACCGTTACAAACTGCCCATTACCTCTCACCTTGGTGCCCTTGACGTCTCTTACTTTACCCAACCCTTTCTTTCCTTTAGAGTACTCATCACCTTGTAACATCCTATATACCTTTGTATAACTTTGTATCATATATCTTGTTTATTGTTGGTTTTTTCCTCACTAGAAGGGAGGCAACCAAGAGGGTGGAGTCTGAGTATTTTGCTGATATATATGTAATGCCTAGAACAATGCTTGGCACACAGTAGGTGTTCAATAAATATTCTGTTGAAGGAATCAATAGTATTCATGTTAGGATCTCTGCAAGGCTGTACCCTGTTGTTATCCCATTATTTCCCACCACTCCATTCCTTACTTTTCCTTTCAGGATGAGCGCAGGGTCAATAATAAAGGAGGAAGGGAATGAAATAGACAATTTTAAAGGGGAAGGAAGGAAGGAAGACAAGAGAGAGAGTGGGAGGATTACATGGAGAGCAGGTTCTCCCCATGTCTGTGGGCCCAGCAGGTTCCTACCTCTGGGAGCGTGGCCTCGGGATGCTTCTCCAGGGCACCAAGGAGCATGGCGTCTGGGTCCCGGTCTGAGGCTAGGGATAAGGGCAGGGGGTCCAGGACAAGTTGTAAGTGTGGTGGCTGGAGGCTAGCTGGGAGGGTCGCAGGGGGTGGGCTAGGGTCTCGGGGCAGGGGCTCAGTGGCCAGGAGGAGCTCGTCAGGCCCAAAGATCTGCTCATAGTGCACAATGAGGAACTCGACGAGCTGAGCCTGGTGTGCGGAATCCAGCAGGCAGGTGACAGGTCCGGCACCTGCTGGCCCTGGACCGTCGGGCAGCCGCAACAGCGTCGGCCCAAATACAATGCCCAGGTTGTTGGCAGACATCTTGTTGTCCTCAAACTGTGCAGCCACCCTGGAGCAGAAGGAGCAGAAGGATCAGGGCCCTGAGTGTCTGATTACTGGTCACTGGGTAGGACCTGCAAACCAGGCTAGTGGCGACTTGCTCAAGTCATGGGTAAGAGGTCCTGGTCATTGTTTGTGACCAGTAGCCACAAGCCTGGAGATGGGGGTCAAGGGTCAGCATCCAAAGTCAGAAGTCATGTATTAAGTTTCAGAGCTCAGAAAACACATACAAAGGTCAGAAGTCAGTGTCAGGGGTCAGTGGTCCCATGTCTAAGGAGGGCACAACAGTCTGAGCCTCAGATCAGAAGTCACGTGTCAAGATCAAGGACAGTGCACACCTGAACAGATGGGCCACCAGGTGCCGCAGGGTGCTGTAGTTAGAGTCAGGCAGCTGTACCAAGAGGGTCTTCAGCGAGCGGATAACCTCAGGGCTGGGGCTGGGGGTCCCAGGGTCGTGCACAGGGTCTGCATGCAGGGTCTTAGCCAGAGAGATGAAGGCATCGTAGAGGTGGAAGGGGACCACGGGGTCAGTGAGCTGGGGGTGGAATGGCAGGGGGATATGGGTGTGGGTGGGCTGCAGAGGGTCCTCAGCCTGAGCCCATCTGGCCCATGAGTCCCAAGCCACTGAGCACCCACCTCCTGGAGGAATCTCTTGAGAACACTCGAGACATCATGAGGTGAGTTCCCTGACAGGTCAACCAATGCTCGGCCATTCTCAAAAGCCTGGCACAGCCGTTCCACGCGGACCCTGGACCCGCTGACCCGATAAATGCCCTGCAGGGCAGGGGTGGGAAGTGGACACCTGGCTTGCAGTCTGGCCATTGAGAGGGCTGGGTCACTACTGGGGGTGGTCAAAGGTCAAGGCTGCACCTGCACGTGGAGCGCGCGCTGTTCTATCTCGGCCGTGCACCTGGTGATCACAAAAGGCACCTCCTCCGGGAAGTCCCTGGGCAGCTGCAGGAAGCTGACCCCAAACAGGGCCGTCCGGGCTGGTAGCCGCTTATGTCCACAGAGGATCAGTAGGGTCTCGAGGCAGCGCTTGTGGCAGGCCAGAAAGCACTGAGGGACGGTAATGAGGGTCAGTGGGGAGAGAAGGTCATAGAGATACTCAGGGGGTTCATAGGGGAGCATCAGATCAGGGCAGGCCTCTCATGGGAAGGTCTTAGGAATCTCAGGTCACGGAGATGCCTGTGGTCAGAGAGGTCACTGGGGGTCAGCAGAAGTCATTAGGTCGTCAGCCCAGGCCGTACCTCCTCGCACTCTGTCCCGCTGACCATGAAAGCCTCACACTCTCGGCACTTGGCTGGGCCCCGCAGCCGCCGCAAC
>NW_011494820.1:1130204-1130912 GCF_000754665.1 Bison bison bison | reverse complement strand
GGAGGGTGGAGGGAAAGAGAAACGAAAGAAAGAGAGAGAGAGTTCTGGTCCCATGGGGAGTGCAGGATGGTGTGGGTGTTTGAGCTGGGATGGCGGGAGTGTGGGCTTGGGTGGGGCCCGACTCAGGACAGGCAGACGGACTCAGGCACAACCCAACACAGAGACCGCTGCTTGGAGAAGCATAGACACCCACACATGCATGGGCCTAGAAGCAAAGTGACAAAACAGATGTCCTAGATACAGCCACACTATCTCCAGGGACAGAGACAGCTTGACAATGGAGCCACATGGACCTCAGGCCAGACAGATGGAAATACACGTGGGACAGACCAGCACAGGGCCCGCGGCAGAAACACACACGGGCAGATTGAAACCCGGAGAGGCATAAAGACCAAATGACACTCAATATGCAAATCAGAGACACAAAGACTGGCGGAAACAAAGTCGGACCTCGCCACGTTTCTGCTGCGGGCACCCCTTCTAGGGGGCGCAGACCAGCATGTTCCCCTCCCTGGGCAATGGAGTAGCTGGGTGGGGATCCTGCCGCGTTGCCCTCTCCATCAGCAGTCGTGACACCCTGCCCCCATCACAAATATCAGAAGCAGAAGCGGCCACTTCCCCTTCCTGGGCCCCCTCCCCCAGACATCCGGGGTGAACTCCTACGGGGGAGGGGGTCAGGGGCTGGGGTCCCGGACCCCCTCTCAGCTT
>NW_011494820.1:1125830-1130104 GCF_000754665.1 Bison bison bison | reverse complement strand
CTGGGGGGGCCCCCGCACCCGCCGCAACCGGTGGGTCTGGGCCGCGTTGGATAGTATCCACTTCTTGAAGGGGGTCCCTGGCCCGTTCTCCAGCCCATCTCCCAGGTCTGCAGGGAGGGAGACAGGGGTCAGAAGTGCCTAGTCCATCCCCAGCCCACCTCCACCTGCTTCCAGCCTCACCAGGGTCTCGCTCCTCAAAGTCATCTGAAGACTCGGTGCCTATGGATGACACTTTTACCAGCCGCCTTGTGCCAGAGCCTGGAGTCAGAAGGTTACAGAGGGTGAGGGTCACAGAGGTCATGGGGGAAGCTCCAAGGCTAAGGAGACCTTCCTGGTCTTCAGCCTTCCCAAAGCACCCACGGATGCCCTTGGGGAAAGGGTCAGAGGTCAGGGGGGTCAGACAGATCAGGGGTTAGGGGCTGAAGAATATAGGTCAGTAACCTGAGGGTAGTGGTGGTTCCAAGTTGGATCAAGAGAATGGGTCAGAGGTTGAGAAAATAGGTCAGGGATGCAAGGTAGGTCAGAGGTCAAAGAAAGAGGGTTTGAGATTGAGGGTCGGAGCCTGGCCAGGGGCCGAGGATGGTCCCACCTGGACTGGAAGTGGGAGAGTCCTGGGAGCGAGACTCGCTGCTGCCGCCCACACTGTCCACATCGCTGCCCACAGTGGGGCCCGGAGCTCCTAGGGAGGGGCAGGCCAGTCAGGTGTGGCCTTCTCCCCGCACCACTCCTGCCCGCCTTCCACGGTACTCACCCTGGCAGCCTGTGCCTGTGTCCTCCCAAGGGCCTGGCTCAGCTGCACTCTCATCCAGCTGTGGAGGGGGTGCTCCAGAGAGCTTCTTTCTTGTGTCCAGGGGGGAACTGAGAGGAGAGGTTTGAGGGCTCTGATAATCAGGAAGCTGGCCTGGGACTGACATCACCCCTGGCATCCCTTTTAGGACCCAACTTCAAGGACTTAGGTCTGCAAGCCCTTATGGCCATGGGCATCATCGCCCCCAGTGCAGTAACCCCAAATTCCCAACCCTCCCACGACTAGGACAACCCCACCCAAATGCCTGGCGCCGCCGCGTCTCCCTGGCTTCCTATTTGACCCTGCTCCTGGGGACCCACCTGTGCGTGAACTCCTGGAAAGAATAGGCGGGTGGCGGGGGCGGTGGGGAGTGGGGCCCTATGGCCCTCACGAACTCTTGGTATCGCTGGCCGGGCTCGAAGGGAGCGCAGCACTCGGCCAGGGCAGCGAAGGCTCGGGGGCCATGCTCTGCCTGAGCCCCTCGAAGCCCGAACAATCCCAGGGTCACCTGTGGGCGGAGCCCGCGTGTGAGAGGGGCGGAGCCCGCGTGTGAGAGGGGCGGAGCCTGGGAGCCTGGGGCGTGGCCTGACCCTGAGCGACACCAGCTCCATCCAGGCTGGTCCAGGCTTGGGGGCCGGGCAGGGCAGTGGGAGGTGGCTGAGGGATTGAGCCTGCCGCTGGCATAGGGGTGTGATCAGAACCCGGGTGGGTCAACCTCGGGGGAGGACCCCTTGAGAGGGGAACGAGAAAGGAAGTGCTGTCAGGGTCTGGGGGCGGGAGCTGGCTGTCCCAGGAGAGGGGGCGAGTCCTGGTGCACCAGAGGCGGTCTAGGGGCAGGTGAGGCCCAGTGGTGCTAATGAGCGTGGCGGGCAGCCGTCGGGTTAGGGTCTCCCCCGCCTCAGCACTTCGTCCCCCTGCAGCACCAGTTTGCGCACGTGTGACACGATCCGCTGCTTGGCAGCCTCTAGTTCCTGTTGCCGCGCGTTGGCCTCTCTGACGCAGGCCTGGTACAGCGCTTCGGCCTCCTGTGCCTGGAGAAACCGAGGCAGGGAGCGTGTATGGGAGAGATCCGTGGGGCTGGGGGCGCGGAAGCGCAGCGGGGCACCGTCCCCACCTTGGCCTGGGCCTCTTCTCGAGAGCGCCGCCGCCGCTCCTGCTGTTTGTTGGGGCCTGGTGAGGCCTGGAGAGCCAGGTCTTCCGGCGATACCTGGGAACGCACCCGCAGCTCCTCGCTGCGCTGCGTGTACTGGAGCTGGGCCCGCCGCAGCGCCTGCACCGCCTCGTTCTAGGGGCGGAAGAGGGACGAGTCTTCCGGCTTCTTCATCTCCTCCCCCAACCCGCTTTCCCAGCCCGCAACCCTAGGCCTCACCATCCGCTTCTGCTCTTTCATCCACTGCTCCTTGAACTCCTTCCGCCACTTCTCAATCTCAGTCCGTTTGGCAGCCAAGGGCTGGGAAGGATGGGGAATGAGGAATGCTGCCTGGGTTGCTTGGTCATCCCATTCACCGGGGCCACACGTCTTTCACCCTCTGGACCCTTTTCTAGGTCTACACCCTCTCCTGGGTCTTCTCCCCCAGATCTGCCCTCCCCTACCCCCGTGGCCTCTCCGCAAAGAATCTCGGTGGTCACTTCCATCCTTTGGGTCTGGAGCTGGGGATGCCAAGGCTCTCTTCCTGAGTACACTCAGCATCTTGCCCCATGGCCCGCGGACAAACAAAAGCAGTTTTGTAATCACACAGGAAGCCTGGTTTGAATCTCTGCTGGGTAACCTTGGGCAAGTTCCGCAGCATCCCTGGTCTCGGCTTCCTCATCAGCAAATGGTGCTGATGGTAATGATGCCTCCCCGGATGCTTGTAGAGAAATGATGCATGAGGGGCCCCCTCACCTGGTAGTAGTCTCTTTTCTGCTGGGCCAGTGTCTCCATGGCCAGGTTTCCTAGGCTGAGGTCGTGCTCCAGAAACAGGAGGTAGATATATTGCAATGACATTTGGCTCTGGGCAGGGGAGAGGCAGCTGGTGTTAGAGGATGCTGAGGATCTAGGAGGGCCCAGCTGGGATTCTGAAGGGGTTGGGCTCTGGGGGCCAGTGTCTGCTCAGGGCTACCTGCTGCTGGATTGACACCTTGCCAGCCTCAGCAATCTTCATGATGTTTTTGGCAAACTCCAGCTCTGGGGGTAGACAGCAGGGGTCTGAGTTAGGTGGGGTGCGAGTACTGCAGGGTGGAGCACAGGGCCTGGGACTGGGCCCAAGGAGCCCTCACCATAACTGGCTCTCTTCTCAGTCCAGGCCAGCAAATCCTTGACGTAGCGGCTCCAGGTCTTGGCGTACTCCAGGGCTGCATCCACGCCCCCCTTGGTTCGGATGAGCCGCAAGTCCAGTTCCTCCCCTGGGGCAGATGGGTGGACCTCTGAAACTTCCCTGAGCCCTCAGACCAGACCAGTGAACCCTGTTCTACATCCTATGGCTTCTCCAAACACTGCCTTGCTTTTACGTATCCAGGTTGCTATCTTACACGAATTCTCTGCTGAGACTGGGGCTCCCTGAGGACAGGGGTTCATGTCTGCTGTGTGCACTGCCATGTCCCTGGTGCATGGAACAGGCAGTTGGTGATGAAGGACTCCTTTCTGCCCCCATGCTTCTGGGCCCAGAGCCCCCTACCTGTAAGGGGTGCAGGATCCTCTGGGGAGGGGCCACTCCAACGGCTGGTTTCACTGGTCTGAGGGGTGGGAGGAGACAGCATTCAGGAACAAGCAGTGCAAGTGCCCCACTTTCCTCGGTCTGTCCTCTGAGGCCCCTTCTCCCTGTCCCCTGGGTTCCATCTCTCACCAAAGCGGCTGTGGGGTTCTTGTCAGGTTCTGGGTCTCCTGAAATCACAGGGTCTCCAGCCAGCATCTCAAGAGTCCTGGGAAGTCAGGGAGTCAGGATGCCACCCTCCACCGAGTCTGTCCCACCTAGGGTGCTAGGGACCCCAGGGCAGTTTGGGGATGGTCCTAGATATCACCTCTGTGACATCTGTCATATCTGGGGGTCCTGAGGGATGGGACTTTAGGGAGGGAAGTAAGTGAGCTTTTTTTTTTTTTAATGAAATTTGAGATATAATTTGAAGGATCCTGGGTAACTTTGGGGTTTAGAGTAGCATTATAAAGCTCTCCAATGTTTTAAGGGATCACAAGCATCACAAGGATACATGGGGGCCCTAGGATCGCTCTGGGGGTTGCTGGTGGGTTTAGGGGGTTGAATTTGGGGATATTCAGATGTGTTGAAGGCCCTCTCTTAGGCTTCTTGGGTTATTAGGTAAGTGCATCCAGAAGCTGCAGGTTCCTAAAGGGGCTTTGGGCATCTAAATGGTTAGGGATTTAGGGATCCTGGCAGAATTTGGGGTGACTCAGGCTCAGACTCACACGTTCCCCAGTGAGATCTCGAGGTTGTCCAAGCTTCGGAAGATGTCACTGTACCTCTTCCTGCTATCAGGAGCCGGGGGTAACCCT
>NW_011494820.1:1125390-1125730 GCF_000754665.1 Bison bison bison | reverse complement strand
GGGCCCCCTCCCCCAGACATCCGGGGTGAACTCCTACGGGGGAGGGGGGCAGGGGCTGGTGTCCCGGACCCCCTCTCAGCTTGGGAGTCCCCACAGTGGAGAATTCCCGCGTCCTCCCCATTCAGGAACTCCTCTCCCAGCTTTCCGGACAGAGAGGGACAGGAGGGGACTCTCACTGATTTAGGAAGTAGGATACGGTCGGGAGAGGCCCCTCGAGGATCACGAGTCCCGGACCGCCTACCCGGCTCTGTTGAGTCCATGCTCCGGCCCTAGGGTCGCTCGGCTAGGACGGGGACTGGGATGGAATCGCGCGCCGGCGCCGCCGGGGCCAAGCCCCGGT
>NW_011494820.1:1113298-1125114 GCF_000754665.1 Bison bison bison | reverse complement strand
GGGGTTCCGCGCGGCCCCGCCTCGCGAAGGCCCCGCCCCCAACCACGCCTCTGCTGCTAGGCCACACCCTCCAGGCAAAGACGCGCGGACCACGGCCCCTGCCGGAGCGGCCGGGGGTGCACTCAGGACCTCCTGAGTGACCGGCCGAAACAACTCCATCCTGGCCAGGGTTTCCTCTTCCCAGATCTTTATGGGGCCCCCTAACCCCAGCATACTCCCTTTACAGTGGCCAGAGGAGCCTGTCCCAAACTTTTCCCGTTCTACGACCCAGTGACACCCCTGCCCGTCTCTTGGAACTCAGTGGGAGCCCCCTGGTGGTGGTCTGATGTTCTGCCCCATTCCGGTTGAATCTGAAGTCTCCGAAAGCTGAATGCTGAAGAACTGATGCTTTTAAACTGTGGTGTTGAAGACTCTTTAGAGTCCCTTGGACTGCGAGGAGATCAAACCAGTCCATCCTAAAGGAAATCAGTCTTGAATATTCACTGGAAGGACTGATGCTGAAGCTGAAACCCCAATACTTTGGCCACCTGATGCGAAGAACTGATTCATTGGAATAGACCCTGTTGCTGGGAAAGATTGAAGGCGGGAGGTGAAGGGGACGCCAGAAGATGAGATAGTTGGATAGCATCACCAACTCGATGGACATGAGTTTGACCAAGCGTCCGGAGTTGGTGATGGACAGGAAAGCCTGGCATGCTGCAGTCCATGGGGTCACAAAGAGTTGGACACAACTTGAGCGACTGAACTGACTGAACACAGCAGTCCTCAATCTTTTTGTCACCAGGGACCGGTTTTCTGGAAGACAATTTTCCCATGAATAGAGGGGGTCAGAGCACGGGTATGGTTTCAGGATGATTGGAGAGCGTTACATTTATTGTGCACTTTATTTCATTATTACATTGTGATACATAATGAAATAATTACACAACTCATCATAATGCAAATTAGTGAGAGCTCCGAGCTTGTTTTCCTGCAACTGGATGGTCCCATCTGGGGGTGATAGGAGACAATGACATCTGAATTGTGTTGCTTATGTCCAGTCTACTCTGGAATCTCATTCTGGTTGCTGTCACTGCAGAAAACCCTGCTTCACAAAGATGAGATGGAATAGAAGTGGAAATGGAAGCAGGTTTTTCAGTGCTTTTGTGGCAATTGCAGGATATCCTGCTTTGACTTTAATCCAGAACACGTGTGCGTGCTAAGTTGTTTCAGTTGTATCGGACCTTAAGGACTATGGACCATATTGTCCATGGGATCCTCCAGGCAAGAAGACTGGAGTGGGTTGCCAAGCCCTCCTCCAGAGGATCTTCCTGACCCAGGGATGGAACTGGAGGCAGGTTCTTTACTACTAGTTAGTTGCTCAGTCGTGTTTGACTCTTTGCGACCTCATGGACTGTAGCGCACCAGGCTCCTCAGCCCATGGAATTTCCAGACAAGAATACTGGAGTGGGTTTCCATTCCTTTCTCCAGGGGATCTTCTGGATCCAGGGATCAGATTCTTTACCATCTGAGCCACCAGGAAAGTCCATCCAGAACATACAGAAATTTGAAATGACCTCAAACATACTTTTAAGGCCACCGTCATTTTTGATCTCAAGCAGTTGATCCTTTTTTAGCATGGACAAAGTCAGTTCACCTGGCTTTTTCACAAATGGGTTGAGGATCCATTCCTTCCCAATTGGGGGGTTTTCTGGGGTTGGGAAGTAGTGCTCAAACTCTTGAAAGCTGTGGTAGGCGATCATTCATCAGCTGGGAGAAAGTAGGCCCTGGCTCAGTCCCTTTCAAAATCTCTGCTAACGTTTGAAACACGTCAAAAATCCCCAATGTTCACTCGTTGCCCCCATAATTCTGGTGTGGGTTTGAATGCAGCCACTTTATCTGCTGACTGGAATATAGTTGTTTGCCCCTGAAGTGACAGATTGAGTTCACTGGGCAGGTTGAAGATGTCACACAAATAAGCAAATTTTGCAACCCATTCTGTCACTGGAATATGCTGCCCGTGGTGACTGTTTTTCTAGAAGAAATCTCTAGAGCAGCTCCCATAACTCAAAAACTCTGGCTAGGGGTCTACTTTTACATAATTTATTTTTATCTATTATTTTTGGCTGTGTTGGGTCTTCGTTGCTTTGTGTGGGCTTTCTCTTGTGGCGGCGAGCAGGGACCACCCTTCGTTGCAGTGCGCGGGCTTCTCATTGCAGAGCACAGGCTCTAGGCCCATGGGCTACAGCAGTTGCAGCTGAGGGCTCAGTAATTGTGGTACATGGGCCAAGTTGCTCCTTGGCATGTGGAATCTTCCTGGACTAGGGATCGAACCCATGCCTCCTGCATTAGAAAGTGGATTCCTATCCACTGTGCAACCAGGGAAGTCTGGGTGATCTGCCATGAGAAAGCATCTCACTTCTGTGCAGAAGAGATGCTTGTGCTCTGTGTCTGTCTCTTCACAAAGCTGCTTGGACAGATGTGAGTTAAGGGCATGTGCTTTAATGTGGTTGATAATTTTAATCACATCATACAAAATATTAAGTTCAGGTGACATTTTTCGGCTACCAGCATTTCTTTATGGATGATACAGCGTGTAGACTCACACTCAGAAGTGACCTCTTTGACCCAAGCAGTGAAACCAGAAAGCCTTTTAGTCACGGCAGCCCTTCAGTTCATGCACATACTGATACAGTGAGCTGATACATAATTACTCAGACTTGTGGTGTTGGTTGGCAACTGAAGTGCAGGTAACATATTCTCATGAAAAACATACAGAACAAACCCTGCTGCCTTGTCACACTGGTGGATTAGTCAACCTGGATTGCGTACCATGTCGATTTGTTAATCCTAACAACTGTGCCTTAATATTCTCTATTTCATCAGTTAGTTTAGTTATGAAATTGAAAAGTGAAAGTGCCAGTCACTCAGTCGTGTCTGACTCTTTATGACCCCATGGACTGTAGCCCGCCAGGCTCCTCTGTCCATGGAATTCCCCTGGCAAGAATCTTGGAGTGGGTTGCCATTCATTCCCTTCTGCAGGGGACCTCCTTGACCCAGGGATGGAACCTGGGTCTCCACATTGCAGGTCTAAGCCACCTGGGAAGCCTAATTACGGTATCCTTTAGTTAAGGCACTAGCTAAAAAAGGCACACACGCCACCTTTTGAACTGCAGCCTCTCCTAAAAGTTTATGACAAATGTCCTCAGCAGCAGGAAGGATCAACTCTTCACCAACAGTAAAGGGCTTAGCTTTAGCACTAGGGTTAGCCACTAAGAATGATGTTTTCTGTTCAGACACATTTAATGAAGTGGTGGCCTTCGATAATTGCTTCTGTTCTTCGGTTCACTTTTTTTTAATTTTTCTTTTGAAAAACTCCAAAGGCTTGTCTTTTAACACAGGGTGCTTGGTCTCCATGTGGCAAAGCAGTTTCGAAGTCTTCATGGCTTTGTTGGATAGCCAGTTGCCCATATTATACAACATGGTCTTAAGAGAGTGTGAGCCACCTGTTACAATGAACTCGTAAATTAACTCTGCTAGGACTCTTGGTTGCTGCTGTTTGGTTGCTAAGGTGTGTCTGACTCTTTTGTGACCCCATGGACTGTAGCCCACCTGGCTCCTCTGTCCATGGGATTTCCCAGGTAATACTGGAGTGGGTTGCCATTTCCTTCTCCAGGGGATCTTCCCAAACTAGAACTCTTGAAAATTTTTCTTTCAAATGCTTTTTTTTGGGGCAGTCTTGGAGTCTTCTGCTGTCTCACCACTGGGTCTTTCCTCCCTTACAGAGAAGCTCTCCAGGGACATTTGTTTCTACACACTTTGGCTAGGGTCAGCTTGTGGGCTTATCAAAACTGTAACTGAGTGCAGTTCAGGAAAGAGGCACAGACAGAAGTGGCAAATAAAATGGGCAGGCCACAAATGGACTAAAACAGTGTCGGATTCTGACTTTAAGCCTGCCATCAGAGTAGCTGTATAATCGAAGTACATCAACTCACTGGCCACTATAAATCCTGCTAAGAGATGCAGCTTAACTGGCACTTGCCACTCACTGATAGGGATTTGAGTCTGCAAGCAATTGATGTATGGTCTCTGTGGAACCTCTCTACTACTGACAACCTGGATCTGCAGCAGCTTGCTGTGCTAGCACTGCCGCCTCAGCTCCGCCTCAGAACACCAGGTATTAGGTTCTTGGAAGGAGCGCGCAACCTAGGGATCTCGGTTTGAATCCTTGCACGCGCAGTTCATGATGCTCAGAGACTCTTAACGCTGCCACTGATCTGACAGGAGGTGGGGCTCCGGTGGTAATGCGAGAGATGGGGAGCGGCTGTAAATACAGATGAAGCTTCGCTTGCCCACCTGCCGCTTACTCCCTGCTGAGCAGCCTGGTTCCTGAGGCCCAGGGCTTGGGGACCTCTGCCCTAACATGCTGGGGCTGGAGACACTACTGGGGAACGCCCGGGAGGGCCCATTGTCAGGGCAGTCAGAGCACCCCTTGGACCTCTCTCATGCACGGAGGGTACAAGAACCCTTGATCATTCCCAGCAAACTCCCCCATCCAGAGTGTTCTCCTTCCCCACCCGAGTGCCTCAAATGGTCTCAGGGATCCTCTGCTGGATGGGGCCTGGCACCTCTGTTGTTGTTCAGTCGCTAACGGGTGTCCAGCTCTCTGCAACGCCATGGGCTGGGAGATGAGCAGAGAACAGCAGGCACCTCTTCCCCTCTGGACACCGTGGCGTGTCCAGGGCCCATGTGATGCTCACAGCCGGTCCCAGCCCCTTCCTCGCTCTGGCTTCCAGGGCTCTTGGTGGGCTGTGGGCCACACCCCCTCTGATGGAGAAGCCTGTTGGGTGGGGTGGCTAAGGATGACCATGAGGCAGGAGCAGAACAGGGTAGAGTCCCTCACTGAGCATGAGCGGGGAGAGGAAGCAAGTTGTCCAGAAGCCTGGGCTTGGGCTCCGTGGCCTGAGGTCGTCACATGCAGCTTGTCAGTTATCAAAGGCACCCACACCGCACACTCTGGAATTTCTCACTGAAAATAAAAGGCTTTTTCTAGCTTTTTTTTGGCTGTTGAAAAGCTAAGAAATCTCTGACTGTGGCTCTTAGCTTTCATGCCACCAAGCCCACAGCTCCTCAACTGTAGTGGGTGAACGCTTTCTGGAAGGAAAGACAGTGTCAGTACTGAGAGCCAGACTGCAGGGCAGACCCTGGCTAGGATGTGACCTAGTGCTGGTACCCGTGTGCTGCAGAATCCTGAGGGCTGCGACCTGACTCAGTACTTGTAATGACTTCAACTTCCTTGTATCTGACACCACGAGACGAAGGCATGCTGTTATTTTGCATGTTACTTAAAAAGGAAAATTACCATGATCCTAAGACCTGAGTGCCTGAGGTGTCAAAAACAGTGAAGCTGCGAGGCCATGGAGACATGGAAATGCTTACGAAACTAGAAAGTACACAAAGCATGCTCTGGGCCCCGAGCTTGGCCTGTCCAAGTGCCACATGTGTTGCAGAGCAAGGTTAGAACCTCGGGCCAGGACCTTCCTCGGGGACCACTCAGACCCTGACAACCCCTTCCGTGGCACAGAGATGCAGGTGAGGCTTCTTAAAATCATCAATGCTGCTTTATTTACCAAAGGTGCTGGCCCGGGGCTGGTTCCGCCAGCCAGGCCCTCAGACAGCCATAGCGGGTAGGGCGGGGGGTGTCCCAGCTCAGTCTTGGTGGGCAAGGCCAAGTCGGCCTCACTGTGGGGGCAGTGCTCCCTCCTGGGGCCCTCGTGGGGCTCCTGCCCAGTGGCAGCAGGGGCCAGCACTGCTGTCTCAGGAAGGCACTTTCAGCTTTGGGGTTCCCAAGAAGAACTGCAGGACGCGGTCAGCCAGGAACGCCAAGCAGAAGTCCAGGAGGAGGACCTGGGCGATGACCAGCTTGAACTGTGGGGCAGGGAGTGCTGGTGAGTCAGGTGCCCAGACAGGTCCAGGCCGAGTCCCAGGACCATGTCTACAGAGCGACTCACCTCCACAGGGATGTCCACGAGCCCAAACTGGCTGTTGAACTCAGGTGAGGAGCCGAGGAGCAGGCCCACAATGGCCAGGAGGGACACGGCCAGGCTCCACACCAGGGGCCTGTTCTCAGGCAGGCTCTCCATGAAGGGTGGGCCCTGTGGGGACCGACGGATAGAGAGCTGTGTCACGGGGGCCCAGAGGGTGGGCAGGGGGTACCTGGTTAGGGGCTGGGCCTTACCTTGTAGTTAATGGCGAAGGTGGCCATCTGCATGGCCATGGCCATGATATACACTGTGCTGTTGACTAGGCTCGGCTCAAACTCTTTGTATAGGTCCACAAACTGCTCCTGCCTGCAGCGACACGGGGGGTCAGGGCCCCTTTGTGGCCCCTGCTGCACCCCCTGCCCCTCAGAGCCCAGACTCTGCTGGCCTGGCCACCCCAGGTCAACGTCTGCGCGTGTCCCTCCTGCCCCCCGGCCCTGGGCGGGCACTCACTTCTCAGGGCTCCGGGCCTGGGCCTCACGGTACAGGTAGACGAGACTCGCAAAGTGCACGCAGAACTGCAGCGTGACAGTGAGGATGGTGTACAGGTTGAAGATGTTGGGCAGGGGCCGCTCTCGGGACAGTGTCTTCAGGGGCTGCAGAGGCAGGCTGGGGGTCAGGGCCCAGGCTCAGCCTGGGGTCACCCAACCTACCCTGCTTCCTGGCAGGCCTTATGTAGAGAGTGGTCACTGAACTCTGGGGGTTGCAGGTCGGCACCAGTTCCCCGCTCACTCCTCCAGTTCCTCAGTCCAGATGCCACCCCAGCCTCGCTCAATGCCCACATGCTGCACGGCTATCACAGGGGTCTTATGACCCACCATGCCCCTGCTCTAGAATAAACGTAAAGCCCCCCGCCCCCACTACTGCTCATGGCGCAGGCACGGTCAGTGCAGACCACCGCCCATGCCCTCTGGCCTCCAGGGCCTCCTGCACCAGCCCTTGACCACGTGCAACCTTTGTGGGGTTCCCGGCTGCTTCTCTTGCTCTTTATGTGCTAACTTGAGTGTCGGTACAGGCCTCCCTGGCCGGCCCCGAGGCCATTCCTCACAGCCTGTGTGGCCCCACTGGTGTTCTTCCCAGCATTGCACTTTCTGAGTGGTCTTAATCATCGTTTCCCCATCTGTCTTGTCCTCACCTGTGTGGCCCACCTGAGACCCCAGCCTGTGGACAATGCTGGGCCAGAGATGCTTCACTCTGAAGAACCCAAGTGGGCGCCCACCCTGCCCTCGATCTCACCTGAAACCTGGAGGTGACAGTTCCCACCCCAAGGGCTGCTGCGCAGGTAAGTCAGACCTGCGGCTCCACCTTTAACAGCGTGCCCTGGGTGGCCCAACTGTCAACTGATGGCCAACCAGCAATCCGAGAAGCCTCTCAAGACCTCCAGGGCAGGAATCATGGCTCAGAGAAGCAGAGGGTACCCTGGGGCTGGGGCAGAAGCCCCCGCTTTTCAGCTCCTGGCCCACCTTGGAGCGGGAGATGAAGAGGAAACAGCCAGCTAGCAGCAGCCCCTGCAGCGTGGCCTGGAAGTCACTGAACTTGACGCCCTCCAGGTATAGGACGCTCTGGCTGTAGGCCAGGATGAGGGCGTTGAGTGCCAAGATCTTGAACATCTGCAGTGTGGTCACCAGTGTGCATCGGCCCTGCTTGATCACGTGGCAAACTGCGGGGGAAGGCAGGTGTGGGCGTGGGGGCCAGGCAGCACGGGCTGAGGGATGGGGCAGCGGGAGGAGCAGGCAGCAGGACTCACTGCACTGGATGGAAGAGAGCTTGGAGGTGAAGGGCGCGGCGATGCTGGCATCCCCCAGCTTCACCATGGGCGTGCTCTCGTCCTCTAGGTCCCGCAGCACCTGACTCAGGCGGTCCTACGAAGCAGGCAGATGGGTGAGACCTGACCACAAGGGGGCACTGGTGCCCGTCCTCCTCTGGAGACTCACCCGCTGGGAGGCCAGCTGTTCCTCAGGGGCTGGGAGCCCTGACCTCTGCTTGGCAGCCCTGGAGGTGGCCCTGACTCCGCTGTTGCTCAGGATGGGGCTGTCCCGGGGCCGTCGCCGCCGTTCGACGACCCTCTCAGGGGCATTGGCCAGGAGGGCCACACCTGGTGTAAGAGTGTGTCAGGAGCCAGAGCATGGAGCCTCTGCTCAACGCAGCTCGCCCAGTACCAATCCCCCCATTTCACCTGCCCACCCAACCCAAGGAGTGAGCACCTCAGAGAGAATCCATCCTACTTTCTACAAACTACTTATAGAAAAACAACAAGAAAAAAGCAATACCCAAATAAAGTATGTGACACTGCTGCTGTTAAGTCACTTCATCGTGTTCGACTCTGTGCGACCCCACAGACGGCAGCCCACCAGGCTCCCCCGTCCCTGGGATTCTCCAGGCAAGAACACTGGAGTGGGTTGCCATTTCCTTCTCCAATGCATGAAAGTGAAAAGGGAAAGTGAAGTCGTTCCGTCGTGTCCAACTCTTAGCAACCCCATGGACTGCAGCCCACCAGGCTCCTCCAGACATGGGATTTTTCAGGCAAGAGTACTGGAGTGGGGTGCCATTGCCTTCTCTGTATATGACACTATATAGGTCCAAAGTGATTCCCAGAGAAGTTCATTGCCAAGAGTCTTGCGGTCATGAGAAATGAAGCTGATAAACCAAGTAAGTATCTGAGAAGCACTGAAAGAAGGTGGGGCTTCCCAGGTGGTACTGGTGGTCAAGAACCCGCCTGCAGTGCAGGAGACCTGGGTTTGATCCCTGGGTCAGGAAGATCCTCTGGAGGACAGCATGGCAACCCAGTCCAGTATTCTTGGCTGGAGAATCCCATGGACAGAGGACCCTGGTGGGCTACATGGGGTCGCAGACTCGGACATGACTGAAGCGACTTAGCACACATGCATGAAAGAAACGAAGTTAAACTGTCTTTAAACACCAACTTGCTATCTGTGCTCTGCTGACACAGAATCAAGGTGGTAAACTCTCCTGGCCTTGGCTTTTGGTGCTCACACAGTGCCTGGGGGGAGGGCTGAACAAACCGAGTTGGGTCTGTCCCATGGAACCTGCCTGGGCCCCCACCACACTCTTTCCCAGGCACGTGTATCCCTTCCTGGCCTTGGAGCCCTTCAGATCCCCAGCCCCACTGGTCCCTGCCCCATCTCTTCACCACGGCCGCCTTACAGAACTGGTTCAGTGGCGTGCCCCCGACGGTAAGCCAGTGATGGCATAAGAGCCCCCTTCCCCCAACCCCAGGCTCACCCACGTCGGCATGCTTCAGGGCACCCACGTCATTGGTGCCATCTCCGCACATGAGGGTCACGTAGCCCAGCTCCTTCAGGCTGGTGATGACAAACTCCTGTTTGGAGAAGAGATGGCATGAATGAGGGCTCTGTGCCATGCCCAACGCCCCACCTGCCCTCTGCCACCCCCTGTACCCACCTTCTGTTTAGGGGCCACTCGGGCGAACACTTGCACGTAGGGGATGAGGCGAAGCAGCAGCTGGGGGTCCTCAGCCTGCAGGTGGGCCAGGCCGTCGCCCGTGAGGCACAGAGCGTGCTCCCGGGCCAGGGCCTTGGGGGAGCCCTGGGCCAGGGGCTCTGAGATGCTGCCGTCGATGGAGCGCCACTCACACAGGCCACCTGCAGAGCCAGGGCCCAGGGTCAGGGCGGGGGGTTCAGCTGTCAGGTGGACCCTCTCACATGGACCCCACATTTGCAATCCTTGTCCTCCTCCTCTGGAGTACCTTCTTACTTCCTACCCCTCCTAATCCAGGTCCACACCAACCTGCACCCTAGACTCTCAGCACCCCACAGAGATCATCCATGGAAGGCTCTGATACAAAGAATCAGAAAACCTAAGGCCTAAGCCACTAAAGACTGCAAGAAGAGGCCAGATCCAAACCCAGATAGCGTTTACGTACAACTCTGCTCTTCTAGGCCAGGGCACCCCATGTCACTTCCTCAGGCCAGACACTGCTTGCTATCTACTTCCCCTTTCTAGCTGGTAGGTCTAGGCCCAGATGGTGAGTGGCAAGGACGGCTGAGGGCAGTCTACCAGCCCTTGCAGCATTGAGCTGGCCCTCAGCTGTCTCAGCCTGGAGGAAAAGCAGTCTCCACCTGGCTTCTGTTTTGCTGTTTTGCTAAAGTAGCTTGGCTGGAAAACTAACAGTCTTGGTATCTCTGGGCCACCCACCTATGATTTCCCAGGCTCTGGAAGAGCGCAGTGCCTGGGACTGGAACTGAGATCTGGGATACAACACAGACCGAGAGAAGGGCGAGGCGGCTCCGGAATCCCCCTTGGCTGGGCCACGCCAGCATCCTCCTCCGTCTGGCCTGCTGCCTGGTGACACCCCTGCTGCGTGCTGCTCCCAAGCCAGGCCCCACGCTGGGTGCCACCCTAGGGCATCTGACAGATTCCACCCCACCCGCTGGAGGTGCGAGAACTGGATGTGCCTCTTGACCAGTCTGATTCTGAAGCACCGCTCACAACCAGTTCGGTTACTCAGGAGATGTCAGAGACCACGAGCTCCGGACCTGAGTTCAAACCCTTAGTCACAGTGTCTCCAAATGACCCAGGTGGAAGGATTCACTTCTGTTTCTTTATCTACAGAGCAGGGACCCCCAACAACTGATCCAGCTGGGTTCCTACGTGGTGCGGGGATGGCAGGCCCTTCCACATGGAGCAGAAGGGCTGACCTGGTGAAGCAAACCAAGGTCTCCGGCCTGGGTCTGGCCACGCCAAACACGAGCACCAGCAGTCCCCATGCTCTCAATGGGAGCACTCAGGCAGCCAGCCGGGCCCAAGGTGGGGGAGGCTATGAAACGTGGGCTGCTGTGAGTATAACCCATCGCCTTAAGATTGCAAGTCACCGCCGGTCCTGGAGCCAGGGGTCATCTGCAAGCTGCTGCACGGGCGGGCTGTGGAGTTCCCTGGCTGGGTAGCCCGAGTGTGCTTATGTGGCAGGGCTGTGACCAACAGGCCTGTATCACAGGTGCCGGAGGATGCCAGGCGTGCTCACTTAGGCCGGGCACAGGGGTGAGCCACCAGGTGGGAGCTCCTCTTAGACTCGAGGCCCCCCAGCTCACGAGACAACGGGCCTCACCTTTCCCCGTGGGAGGCTGCAGGATCAGCGTCTGAGCCTTCTCAATGAAATGCAGCTCCCGAGCCACGTGGCAGGCAGTGAGTGGGTTGTCACCTGTGATCATGACCACCTGGGGAGAAGGCAGACGCTCAGGAAAGCAGGGCTCAGTGGTCAGAACTGCAGCCTGGAGACACGGGGGCTAAGTCTCTTCTAAGGAAGGCCGCAGAGGGAGCTCTTGGCCTCCTACTGGGGACTGGGCTTCCAGGAGCCGTAACGTCTGGTAGCGGCTTCCGCAAATAGTATACGTATCTGTGTCTTTGTGAGGACACTCACAGCCTTTAATCATAATATATACCAAGAACCAGCCTTTGGTGTGGACCCTCTTGGCTTGGAGCCTGGTGATGGGAAGACGGGCCCCGACTGCTGAGGGCCAGGTGAGGACGAATCATATCACCACCCCCTGACACTTCCAGCTCATCGCCCACACCCTAAAACCGCATCCTGAACCCCCAACTAGAAGACACAAACCGCCAGGACTAACAGAGCAAAGCCACCGGGACGGACGCGGCCTGTCTGGGTGTGGTCTCCACATCCCCTCAGCCAGTCTCAATGTCTCCCTAAGATGGGGTGGAATGGGGGAAGAGCCCTCATCTCCCAGGGATGCTGGGGGCCTGATGAAGTGAGGTGAGAAGGGTGGGCATGGGTCCTAGAGCATCCTCAAGATGGGTCAG
>NW_011494820.1:1112024-1113131 GCF_000754665.1 Bison bison bison | reverse complement strand
CCCTGGGCGCCCCAGGGAGGGCCAACTGTCTTCC
Source organism: Bison bison bison (assembly GCF_000754665.1). Lineage (NCBI taxonomy): Eukaryota > Metazoa > Chordata > Mammalia > Artiodactyla > Bovidae > Bison > Bison bison. The sequence goes on along the minus strand of NW_011494820.1, from coordinate 1,113,097 downwards.
GCTGTCACATCCCCTCTGTAAGGAGCAGCCAAGACCGCCACCCAGGGGCTGGCAGGAAGGGGGCCGGTGGCTGTACCCGATGGGAGGCATTCTGGATCTCACGGATCACAGCCTTGGAATCAGCCTTGAGCGGGCAGGAGACCACGATGAAGCCGACGAACTTGAGGTTGCACTCCAGGGCCTCCCGCTTGACTTCCCGGGCCTGTGGATGGACACACCGGGGCCCTAAAGACTTGTTTCTCTTCTCCTTCCCCAATACCTAAGCTCTGACATGACAACAAGCTGGGGATGGGGGTCAGAGACAGCCCCCTCCTTGCAGGAAGGGGACCTGAGGGTCAGAAGGTGAGAGATGTGGGGAGGGTGAGGCGCTCTGGTGGCAGAGGGGCTGAGCAGTGGCTGGGCGGTCCTGGCTCCCCAGCAGCACCTCTACCCTCTATCACAGACAACAGCGTGGCACAAAGTCCCTGTGAGTCCACTTCTAGGACCAGAGAGTCTGGACTCCCCTTTGATAACCACTGAGCGCAAGCTGCCCCTCCTCACCTCGTACAGAAAGCAGAAAACCTCTGCCCTCAGAATACCAGGAGAGAGACGAAGGCAGGGGGTGGGGCGGAGGGGCGTGGGCTGCGCAGGGCTCGGGGGCTCTGACAGGTCTGTGAATGAGGCTTGGACAGAGGTGTGACCTGCTGTGCTTTCAGGAAGGATCTCATGGCCACTGGGTGCAAGCAGATGAAAGCCACTCGGATGAGGGTGAAGTGGAAGCAGACAAAGGAGCAGCGTTGGTGATGGGGGCGGGAGGAGAGGCTACAAGGATGTGGGCTGTGACCAAGGGCCGGGGATACCCCAAGACAGTACAGTGGCCAGGCGGCTGGGCGGGGCAGGGGCAAAGCTGGGGAACCCGAGGTGCCCCAAGGCCTCCTCAAGGCGGGTGTGAGCACAGGAGGTGAGACCTGGGTGTGTCCTCCAGGAGCAGCCCTGGATTTGGGGATGGGATGGGGTCCCGTAAGGGAGGGGGCATGCTGGGGAGAAGAAGAAACCGCAGATGGAGTGCCACCTGGGGCCTCCAAAGGTAGAGG
>NW_011494820.1:1110757-1111924 GCF_000754665.1 Bison bison bison | reverse complement strand
GGGGGCCTGGGCCCTTACCTGCTGGTGAGTGAGGTGCCCCAGCTCCTTATACCCCAGCGCCAGAACTCGGGCTCCTTCCCGGGAAATCTCCGTATGAATGTGGTGGTAGTCAGGTGGGCACTGGGCGAACTGCAGGGAACGCAGGGGGAGATCACCGACCGCCCTGGACCCCCCTCCCGACCCTGGCCGGGGCTGGCTCACCATGGAGTGCAGGGTTTCGGGGGCCCCCTTCACGGCCGCGATGTAGCAGAGATCAGTGGAGCCAAGCTTCTCATAGGAGGCGAGCACGGACATTCGCTTTAGGGCACTGGCAAAATGAAAGCGCTGGTGAATTTTCAGCCCCTGAGTTTTAATACTTCGGGGGAATACTTTCTCATCTGGAAACAAATAAGCACGAGTCCTGAGGGCCTTCGCTCCAAAGAGGCCGCCAAGCCCCCACCCGCCCCCGCCGTGCCCTGCCCTCCCTCCGCCCCTGTCCTCCCCGCACCTCCACACACGGGGTCTGGCTCGGGAAGGGGTCAAAGCTGGGCGATCTGGGCACAGAGGATCCTGCCCCAAGTCAGAGGCGAGCCTGTGCCCACCTGCCTGCCCCTGAGTTGAACACACAGGCATCTGACAGGTACCCGCTGCCTGTCCGGGGATGTACAAGCTGGTGGCGTGCCCGAGGCTCCAGCCCCTCACCTCTAGTCAGTGTCCAGTCCACGGCCGTCAACATGGCTTTCTCCAAGGGGTCACCCACGAGGGTCCCGTCGTCCAGCTGCATGAGGGAGTGGCACGAGGCCAGAGCCCGGTGTGTCTCTATGGGGATGCTGGACACAGGAGTCACCTCCTTCCCGTCCCTGCAAGGAGGAGGACCCGCTGCTTACTGAGTGGACGGGAGTGGGCAGAGGAGCCCCTGGGGATTGCCAGTCAGGACAAGGGATGGGCCCCCACACTCCACTCCAGTCACAGGGAAGGGGGCAACGATGACAGGGTGTTAGGGTGTTGCCTTGGTCCTTGTAACGTCTGCGCCTGCTTCACGATGCCCCCAGATATCACGTGGCTGCCTGAGGCCTGAGCCACGCCATGTGTCACTGTGATTCACACTGAGAGCTGCTGGGGGGACCCCTGGAGTGGGCCTCAGTGGGAGGGCCTGTGCCAGGCCCTCACTTTGAAAGCTTGGGCTAG
>NW_011494820.1:1094040-1110657 GCF_000754665.1 Bison bison bison | reverse complement strand
GCTTGGGCTAGGCAGCTCTCTGTCCCGAGTGCCCAGAAACACCCCTGGTGGGCACCTGGTGACCCCGACGCCCCATGCTCACCGGAGCCCAGCCACACCGCGCACCACCAGGCTGTCACTGGTCAAGGTCCCTGTCTTGTCGAAGCAGCACACCTCCACCTTGCCGGCAAAGGGGATCCGGAAGGGCTCCGTGCAGTACATGTCTGGGTGGTGGGAGCCAGGGTCAGGGGTCCTGCTGGGCCCCAGCCCACTTGGCACCCCGTCCCTACCCCAGAGACTCACAGAGCTTGGCCAGAGCGATGAGAGAGGTGTTGACGGCCAGAGACAGCTCAATGGGCAACTCAGGGGGCACGACGGAGGTGAGGATCAGAGTGCATTCCAGAAAGAGCTTGTAGCGGTTCCGGCTGGGGTCCTTGGTACCTGCACAGACAGGGCCTGCCAGTCTGGGGGCCTCAGGCCTGGGGCTGAGCAGATGGCGGGGGCAGGGGGTCAGGGCTCTTACCTTCGATCCACACGTAGGCGGCTGCCGCAATGGCAAAGACCAGGAGAAAGAGGATGAAGATGAAGGTCTCCAGGTTGTTCGCCGTCACCCTCTTGACCCCAAAGAGGATGGTGCGCAGCAGCTTGCCCTATAGGGACGGAGGGGCAGAGGTCTTTCCTGGGAGGGCGGCAGCCTCTCCTGCCCCGCGACTGAAGATGGGGGTCAGGGAAGGAAGTGGCTGTGACTGGGGCAGGGGTTGAATTCTCTAGAAGGAGAGCTGACCATCATCTTTCCTAAGGAATCCTTAAGCCACTTCAGTATTCACTTGGCCCAGACTGTTTGTGATCCCCAGCTGTGTGGGGTCACAGTCTGGGGTCTCCACTAGAGCCCCAGCCAGGGAAAGCGGACCTGCTCTGGGGCTTGTCTCTGCACTTGTCCCCAGCCCAGCATTTGCTACCAGAGCGCTTATGGGCTGTATGTTCTGGGGTCTGGAAAGGCTGCCACCTCAGCTGCCCGCCGGTCGGCCCAGGTACCACCCCCCTCAGGACGGGGCAGGTGCCACACCTGGGATGTGTTGAATCCGGTCCTCAGGACGTAGGCCACGCACCCATTGTCCACGGCTGGGGAGATAGAGAGCAGGCGTCACTAGTGCCTGCACCCCCTGGGCTTCTCTCGGGGCTGAGCAGACCCGGGTACGGGGTGGCAGGGCGGGGACCCCCCACGCCCGAGGCACCTACGCTTCAGGCCTGCGGCGGCTTTCTGTGGGGGGATGTGCTGCACAACTTTGGTGCCCCCGAAGACAACGTGGAGCCGGGCGTCGGCCTGAAGGTCCAACACCCGGCTGGGGCTGAGGTCCTCGATGGGCTCCTAGGGAGGAGGGAAGGATGGCAGAGTCAACGGCTCATCCCACCCTGGCCTTTGTCCCTGGTCTGGAGTCTGCAGGGAGCCTGCACGACCCTTACAGGGCTCCGCATCCAGCCTGGTGCGTGTTACCAGGGTCACGGCCCTGGTCTGTCTTCTACCTTCGTGCACAGTACTGACTCCCTGGGACCCTGTACCCAGCCCCACCCTGGAGTCACACCTTCTACTTCTCCCTCAGCCCACCTCAGCCTGAGACCCCAGAGTGCCTGACTCCCCACTGATGCTGCTGCCTCTCGTCTCCTCCTTCTCCTCCTCACCACCAGGCTTCCCTTAGTCCAGGGTGTTAACCCACCAGGAAAGCCAGGAGCCCCGTCTGTGCCCCCTTTGTCTCCCAGGCTCCGTCCCTCCTGGGTCAAGCCCGGGCAGGACCCTGGCCCGTTTCCTCCCCGGTGAGTGTGATGCTGACAGGCCAGAGTAGACGGAGGTGCATGCCCCCCACCCCCCGACGCCCGAGCTGGCACCTTCATCTGGGGCACTGACTCCCCGGTGAGCATGGCCTCGTCCACGATGCAGCGGCCCCGCAGCAGCAGCACATCGCAGGGCACCAGGTTCTCCTGGGGGGAGCGGCCTGTGGGGCAGGGCGGGGGGGTTGGACTGAAGCCCGAGGCAAAGGCTCCCTCGGGGCGGAGCAGGACTGGGCCTCACCGATCGAGACGATGTCCCCGGGAACAATCTCGTCGCTGGCGATGGGCCTCCACTTCCGGCTTCGGTAGACCTGGGCGGGGACGGGGTGCCGTCAGTTCTGGGGATGCTCCCGTGCTGCACCCCCCCAAGACCACAGGGACCCTCCTACCCGCCCAGCGCCCCACTGGCTGCACCTGGATCATGTGGGGCTTGTTGCCCATCTTCCGGATCTCTGACATGTTCCGCATCTGCTGCTGGACCAGGGAGGCCTCGAAGGCCACCAGCATGGAGAGTGTGAAGACGCTGTAGTACCAGTACTCGTCCAGACACCAGAGCCCCACGCAGAACACCTGCGGGGCACGGGCGTCTGTTCCCAGGGACGCGGGAGACTGCCCGAGGCGGGCTGGCCGGCAGGCCGAGGGCCGCTCTGCCCACGAGGGCAGGGGAAGTTCTCACGTTTGGAGGTGGGCTGGGAGAGCCCCAAGAACAGGTGGGGAGAAGGACAGGCACTGCTGCTTTACCTGGAACACAAAGAAGGGCGCCGTGGCCCTCTCCTTGAACAGCTCCGAGAAGTCAGGCACCACCATCTCGGCCCTGAAAGACAGACGGCTCACCCTGTTACAGGCAGGAAGCCCCACCTTGACTCCTCCACTTGGGGGCACCGAGGGCCTCTCTGGGCAACGGGACGCTCCGTTCAAGCCCGTCTTCTTGACTGTGCAGCGCCGAGGCGGGCATGCTGACTGCCCTAGCCCTCTGCTCTGCAGAGCCCTGATGAAACCTCTGAATCTGCACTACAGGCACTTCAGGGAGCGGCCACACGCTCGGCCGGGCTGGTGAAGACAAGAACCTGTCAGGTGGTTGGGGGACAAGGCTGGGGGGAGGAAAGGCTGACTGCGGGCTGGGAGCCCTGAGGCTGCAGAGGAGGCTGGGCAGCTGGGGGCTGTGGGGCACCCTGGGGCCTGAAACAACGCGCCTGAACCCCACCCTACTATCGAGAGGGGCGGTCTGAGCTGCGATTTCCCAAAGACTCCTTGGATGAAAGCCCTGGAATTGGAGGAGGGCTGAAAGGTGTGCTCTGCAGTGCTCTGGGTGGTGGCTGGCTCTGCCCAGGGAACCAGGTCAACTTGGGCTGTCTCTGTTTGGCCCTGCAGAACTGCAGTGATGTCCAGGATGTGGGACTTGAGAAAAAGAAACTGCACAGTGGCTACGTTGTGATACAAACTGAGCTCCGACCCGGACTGTCCAGGGTGCCTTCACCCAAGTGAAGGGGGTGTGAAACGGGACACCCTAGGCTGCCGGCACACTGACCAGGGTGGGGTGGGAGGAGAATCAGTAAATGCTTCCGGCAAGACTTCCGATTAGATTGCTGGGTGCGGTAACGTTTGTAATTTCTGAAAAGCAGCTAGGTCAAGAAATAATTTCCTAGAGGTTCTGAGGGTTTTCGAGTCAAGGACAATCACCAGCAGGATGGGGGCTCTGAAGCTCAGCTCTGGTCCCACCCAGCCTGGTGTTGACACAGGTGGTTCTGGTGAGGATGAAAGGAGAGAGTGCTAACAGAGCGTCTGCATTCCACCTGGCACAGACGAGCTGTTCTGATCACCACCTTTTTTTTTCTTATTATCACTCATACGCTGCTGGGATACGTAAGAGAGTGACAAGAATTCACATCTATAGACAAAATCTCAAACAAAGAAGAGAATTAGAAACACAAGGCAAGGATGAACAGCCCCGGGCCAGGCTCCCAGCTGTGGGCCCTTCAGGGGGTCCTATTAGCAGGCAAGTTGGGAGAGGCCAGACTAGAACATCTTTCTCAAGGGGCACCTGCCACATAGTCACCTGGGACATTTTGTTGAAAGGCAGACTCCCCCAGACCATTGAGCATACATAAACGGGGCAGGTGCCACTAACTGGAGCAGGGACTCGGCCTGTGACTATAGGGCAGAGCCCCAGCCCTGTCTCAGCAGGGGCAATATACAAGCATGCTGGGACTCACTTGTTGCTCCCAAACTTCTTCTCGGCGGCACGGATCTCCGAGTCCTCCTGGAACCCTCTGTTGCTCTGGTAGAATGAGAAAGCGTTTCCCACTGGAAAGGCCACGGGGAGAAAACGCTTCTTCTCCAGGGCATCATAGGAATACTTGATCTTCTGGAATTCGAAGGACAGCACCTCCTGCCCGTCTTCGCCCTGTGGGAGGTGAGTCTGTGGCAGGGGCCCCTGGTCTGGGAACCCCATCTGAGCCCCTGCTGGAGCTGGTGGTCCCTACCTCATCGCGATGCAGGGCCACGAGCTCGGTGGAGCCATTGTTGGGAGTAGGCACCACCTTCACGAAGGTCGCTTTGCGGGCATCGTACTCCTGTGAGAGGCAAAGTGCCACTGCTGAGCCCTCCTCAAGTCCCAGCTCCACATTCTGGAACATGCCACTGGGCTGGCCACACCCAGGTTACCACTGGGACAAGGGACAGCATTTCACTGGGCCTTTGGTCCCGCCCATATCATAAAGCCAGAGTCATGAACAGTGCCAAACGCCCAGGGCTCTGCTGACGAAGACAAACTCCAACAGGAAAAACGCTGTCTGGCACGAGGTACGCTCTCAATCCGTGTGAGTCAGGCCCCATCCCAGCCCACCTGGCCTGCTGCTCCCGCTGACCCCCTGCCCCCCATTACTATTCTCACTGTGTTCTTGAGTGACAAGGAACAACAAGGCTCATCCTCACTTCAGCAAAGGGCACATGCTGTTTTTTTTCTGCCTGGAGCGCGTGGTCGCACCGCCGGCTTCAGGCCTTCGCTCAAATGTCTCCTCCTCACCACCTCAAGTTCCCTCACGGAACCCGTGTCCTGGTTTTCCCTTTTGCACTGACTGTGGAGTTCCATCTCCCCCACTGACACCATGAAAGCAACGCATTCTGTCTGTTTTGTTTGTTGTTATTTCTCCAGCACTTAAGACACAGAGGCACCGAATAGAGCTGCGTTAGTGCTCTCTGCTGTAAGCTGCATCCACTCCACGGCTGCTCCACCAGAACCTGCGTTGCCCTGTTTTTGTTTTTTTGGAGGGGCGGTGAGCGTGGAGGACACAGCAGTGATCCTAAGAAGCAAGGCCCTGCCCCTCCAGGAGTTCATGGTCCCCAGAGCAGGCAGAAACTAAGGACAAAAGACAGAACTCCCAACCCTGGGACCGCCAGGTAGAAAGGTGCAAAGCAGTACACGGGACCAGCCGCACGCCGCGTGCTCTGCAGACGGCGTCTCAGGTTCTTCTTACACTGGCACCCTGAGCTAAGTGTTACGGGTCTCACTTTACACTAGGGGAAACTCAAACCCAGAGAGGAGAAGCACCCTTGTCTGAGATCTCTGATGTAAACTCAGATCTGCCGGTCCTAACCTCCAGCTGTTGAGCTCTCCATTTCTGGAGAGGAAGTTAGTAAGTCTCACTTTTTAGCTGCAGGCTAACAGGCAGCTGGAAGTTTGGGGGTGTCACCTCCCCCAACTTCCCTCCATTCTTCTGTCCCTCACTGGGGTCTTTCATTGCACTGACTGGAAGCTACCAATCCCAGAAGTTTGAGTCTCCCTTCTGGGATAAGATATTTCAGTTTCTCAAAAGAGAGAATTCAGTCCATAGTTGGAGTCAGACAGGTAGTAGGGTGGGGTTGTTGCTTCCCTTTCTCTTTCTGGAGCCCTTGGTGCTGTTCCCTTTCTCTCTTCTTTTAGCAAACAGGTCTGGGATGAGAGCGGAGGCTGGCTGAAGGCTCACCTCAGTCCCCATGGCTCCACACCTGCTGGTATCATGAGGCAGGCCCAGAGGGAAGTGGACAGTCAGCTGCTGAGTGGGCAGCGCTCATCCAGACCTCAATGCTAAAGGTCACATGTAATAGCGTGCTGTTGTATTCTGAGGGCGGCCCTCCTTAACATCATACCCTTGCAGACAAACATAACGGTCTCTGAGCAGTTAAGTCACTTGCTCACAAATACCCACTGCTTCTCTTAAACGCTGCAATTAACTGCATTTCAAGCTCATTTTAGTCGTTGTGGGGTGGAGGCTCACAGCACTGGCCAGCAGGACTGATGCTCAGTTCTCAAGATGCATAGACAGGGATATCCATCCTACAGGTCTAGCCTCACACTTTGAAAAACAAGGTAAGAGACAAACAACAAAGAAGGCAGGACCGATTCTAGGAGACTCATACTCGATAGTATGGGAGCTAGCAAATGGTGACATTTGCTAGGCTCTGCGCTAAGCTTTTTACAGGGTACCTTACCGAATCTAATTGACCTCACCAGGGAAGAATTTCAGAGAAGGGAAGTAACCTGCGCCAGGGTCGTACAGCTAAGTCAGTAACCTGTCGGAATTTAGCGAGCAGCGCAAAAGGATGCAGGGCGCCCGGCGACACCTGGGACCGGCTGAGGCAGCCCCGGCTGGGTTGGGGACCGACACGAACGCAGAAGCTGAGATCCGCGGTGAGGCCTGACCACGGTTGTGGCCGGTCTCGGGTGCGCACACTTACCGGGGTGCAGGTGAGCGCGCAGTGCGCGTGCACGGACCAATGCCCCGAGAGGACGGTGAGCGCGTGCGCCAGGCAGATGGTGGCGAGCACAAGCAGCGCGGCCTCGGGGATCTGCGCCCAGCTGCTGCCCCAGCCCCAGAAGCCGGTAGCTGCGGAACCCAGCCAGGCCGGGTAGAGTAGCCCCACGAATGGCAGCAGCGTGAGGCGCCGCAGCAGCGCCAGCCGCCGGTACGGCCACACAGCGGCGACCAGCTCGTCGCCGCTCTGTATGAGTGCCGGCCCAGCGGCAAGGAGCGTGCGCTGTTGCGGCCTGGGCTTGGGCTGCCCGGCGGGCCGGGCCCCGCAAGGAACCGCATTGCCCACCGCCGCCTCCGCCGCCATCTTTCCCAGCGCCGCGCTCGCTTCCGGGCAGAGGGACCGGCTCACTTCCGATGTTTTACTTCCGGTAAACCCTGGGGGCCGCCATGACACATGGGAGGAAGAAGAGCCCAGGAAACGTAGATGTTTGTGTCTGAATTTGGCTACTCAGGGCATCGCCATGACAGGCTGTGCCCGGAAGGAGACGCAGGGCACCGCCATGATAGAGAGGGCTTGAAATGACTAACACCGCCTACCTACTCTGCCACGCCGGATTGAGACCGGAAAAGACGAGGCAAAGTGGGCTGGGCGCCACCATGACAACCTAAACCGGAAGAAGCGAATTCTCCTCGGAGTCTGCACTGTCTGGCTCGGGAAGGGTGGAGCCTGGACGCTGCGGAGGCGGAACCAAAGAAGCGCCGGTGCTGTGTGGGCGGGGTTTATCATAGGGTGGAGCTTGTGTGGATGGGGAGAGGGTGAGGCTTCCCTCCCTCGGGGCATGGGTTTAGCTTGAGGAGCTTAAAGACAGGATACAGTTCAGCTCAGTCGTGTCCGACTGTTTGCGACCCCATGGACTGCAGTACGCCAGGCTTCCCTGTCCATCACCAACTCCTGGAGTTTACTCAAACTCACGTCTGTTGAGTTGGTGATGCCATCCAACCATCTCATCCTCTGTTGTCCCCTTCTCCTGCCTTCAATCTTTCCCAGCATCAGGGTCTTTTCCAAGAGTCAGCTCTTTGTATCAGGTGGCCAAAGTATTGTATTTTCAGCTTCAACCTCAGTCCTTCCAATGAATATTCAGGACTGATTTCCTTTAGGATGGACTGGTTGGATCTCCTTGGAGTCCAAGGGACTTGTCTCCAACACCACGGTTCAAAATCATCAATTCTTCAGCGCTCAGCTTTGTTTATAGTCCAAATCTCGCATCCATACATGACTATTGGAAAAACCATAGCTTTGACTAGATGGACCTTTGTTGGCAAAGTAATGTCTCTGCTTTTTAATGCATTGTCTAGGTTTGTCAAAGTTTTTCTTCCAAGGAGCAAGCATCTTTTAATTTCATGGCTGCAATCACCATCCACAGTGATTTTGGAGCCCAAGAAAATAAAGCCTGGCACTGTTTCCATTGTTTCTCCATCTATTTGCCATCAAGTGCTGGGACCAGATGCTGTGATCTTAGTATTTTGAATGCTGAGTTTTAAGCCAACTTTTTCACTTTCCTTTTTCACCTTAAAGAGGTGGTCTAGCTCCTCTTTGCTTTCTGCCATAAGGGTGGTGTTATCTGCATATGTGATAATATTGACAATTCTGCCAACAACCTTGATTTCAGCTTGTGCTTCATCCAGCTGGGCATTTTGCATGCTGTACTCTGCGTGTAAGTTAAATAAACAGGGTGACAATATACAGCCTTGATGTACTCCTTGCCCAATTTTGAACTAGTCCATTGTTCCTTGTTTGGTTCTAACTGTTTCTTCTTGATCTGCATACAGGTTTCTCAGGAGGCAGGTAAGGTGGTCTGGTATTCCCATCTCTTTAAGAATTTTCCACAGATTGTTGTGATTCACATAGTCAAGGGCTTTAGCATAGTCAGTGAAGCAGAAGTAGATTTTTTTTGTGGAATTCTCTTGCTTTTTCTATGATCCAATGGATGTTGGCAATATCACAGTCAATATCACAGTAATCCCAGTGAGAACCCAAACAACTAATGCTGAATAAGCTGAAGTTGAACGGTTCTATGAAGATCTACTGGAGAAGGCAATGGCACCCCACTCCAGTACTCCTGCCTGGAAAATCCCATGGACGGAGGAGCCTGGTAGGCTGCAGTCCATGGGGTCGCTAAAGTCGAACACGACTGAGCAACTTCACTTTCACTTTTCACTTTCCTGCATTGGAGAAGGAAATGGCAACCCACTCTAGTGTTCTTGCCTGGAGAATCCCAGGGATGGGGGAGCCTGGTGGGCTGCCATCTATGGGGTCACACAGAGTCGGACACGACTGAAGTGACTTAGCAGTAGTAGTAGCAGTATGAAGATCTACAAGACCTAGAACTAACACCAAAAAAAGAAGTATCCTTTTCATCATAGGGGATTGGAATGGAAAAGAAGGAAGTCAGGAGATACCTGGAGTAACAGGCAAGTTTGGCCTCAGAGTACAAAATGAAACAGGGCAAAGACTAACAGAATTTTGCTAAGAGAATGCACTTGTCATAGCAAACACTCTCTTCCAAGAAAATGAGAGATGACTCTACACATCTCCTCTTAATATCTTCTGCTTCTGTTAGGTCCATACATTTCTGCCCTTTATTGTGCCCATCTCTGCAGTCCATGGGGTTGCAAAGAGTTGGACACAACTTTCATTGGATATTAAATTTGTAGGTTTATATTGTTGCCTATTAAGGTATATACATGTAAGACTGCAAAAGGAGAACAGAAGTGCAATGACTTGGATAATATTGTATGTTTAATTAAAAATATGACATTTCTATGTTCCCCATTTTCCACAGTAGGATACCTTTACTCTTTCAGTTTTGTTTCCCAGTAATGCTTCTTTGACTGGACTGCAGTCTTTAGAGCATCCTTTTCACAGGAACTCCCTGGCGGTCCAGTGGTCAGGACTCTGTGCTTTCATTGCATAAGGGCAAGGGTTCAGTCTCTGTTTGGGGAACTAAGATACTACAAGCTTGGCTAAAAAAAAAAAAGAATGTTTTTTTATTTTATGTGGTGATAAAACTGGCCCAGTCAGGGGTTTCCTTGTTGATCCAGTGGTTAAGAACCTCCCTTGCAATGCAGGTGACATGGGTTTGCTCCCTGATTGGGGAACTAAGATCCCACATGATGCTGAGCCTGAGTGCCCAAACTAGAGAGTCTGTGTGCTGTTTCGAAAGATCCCATATGACACAGGGTGCTGCAGCTCAGGTCTGACACAGCCAAATAAATACACATTACACACAAAAGCTAGCCCCATCACTTGGGGACTTCCCTGCTGGTTCAGTGGCTAAGATTCCCGGGGCCACGGTTCCATCTTTGGTTGGGAGACTAGATCACACAAGCCGCAACTAGAGATCCGGCATGCCACAACTAAGACACGGCACAGCCAAATAAATGAAAATAAATATTAAAAATGGTGACATCACTTTCACTCGCTTCCCTGCTGTTAGCAAACCCACAATTACACTGATTCTTGGTGTCATTCCACTGTGAAGACATCAAGCAAATATCCTCCCACCTGAAGTCTTTCAGCATGGATTTTACTAATTATTAATAGCAGCAACAAGCTTTTTGACTTGCAAGAATTCGCTTCTATTAATAGCTCTCCAGACCAGATTTGTTTTGTAGACCAGCTGTTTGTCAGTCAGGTCTTTGCAGTCGATGATGACTCTGTAGTAAAGTCATCGCATGCCACTACTGGTGCCCAAGGTGTTCATCAGTTTTGAACACTCTGAAGCACAATTCCAGTGTTAACTTATTCCAGGTTAACTGTAAGTTAAACCTCCCTTGCTCAGGGAGAATGGTTTTAAAGCCTAGAGGTAACTTGTGAAATCAGAGTTAGATTCCAAATAGTTACATGTTTAGGAAAGAAACAGTCTATCCCATTTTAATTGACTGCGCCTTCCTGTTGACATTTTGAGTTCCCAAGCAGTCATACTTCAAAAAAAATGAGTCATTGTTTGTCGTATGAGCTTAAAAAATTTCATTTCTGTGCTTATATATTTATTTTTGGTTGCACTGGATTTTTGTTGCTGCACGTGGGCTTTCTCTAGTTGCAATGAGCAGGGGCTGCCCTTTGCTGCAGTACATGGGCGTCTCTTGTGTGAAGCACAGGCTCTAGGCTCACGGGCTTCGGCAATTGTGGCATGTGGGCTAAGTAGTTGTGGCACACGGGCTTAGTTGCTCCTCAGCGTAAGGAATGTTCCTGGACCAGGCATTGAACCCGTGTCCCCCGCACTGGGAGGTGGATTCTTACCTGCTATACCACCAGGGAAGTCCCATAGGAGTTTTTGTCACACCCTACACACGACTAAGATGTCCAGCAACTTAGGGGTAATCAGTCCTTATCTGGGCTCCTTATGGCTTCTTTAAACAAGTGTTTTGGAGGAACAGCTTGTAAATTTCTGCTTTGCTATCACTGTGTTTTCATTCTAATTCTCCATGCATTTGCAAATTAGAGAAAGTCATTTTTCTTTTCTAACACTTTGAAAATAGGTTTTATGGCAGGTCAACTTAAACTTTATTTTATTAGAGCAAATAAAACTTCAAGCTCAAGCAAAGCTGAGAGAAAGGTACAGTAATTTCCCACATTATCACCTGCCCTCCCACATTTATAGCCTTCCAGATTATCACCTAACTAAATGGACATGAGTTTGAGCAAACTCTGGGAGACGGTGAAGGACGGGAAGCCTGGCATGCTGCAGTTCATCAGGTCACAAAGAGTCAGGCACGACTTAGCGACCAAACAACAACAGATTATCAATATCCTCCACCCAAGTGGTACATTGTTAAATTGATGAACATATATTGACACATCATAATCATTCTAAGTCTATAGTTTGTTGTAGGGTTCACTTTTGGCATTGCACATTCTTGAAGAAGTGAAGTGAAAGTCACTCAAGTCGTGTCCGACTCTTTGTGACCCCATGGACTATACAGTTCATGGGATTCTCTAGACCAGAATACTGGAGTGGGTAGCCTCTCCCTTCTCCAGGGGATCTTCCCAACCCAGGGATCGAACCCAGGTCTCCCACATTGCAGGCAGACTCTTTACCAGCTGAGCCATAAGAGAAGCCCAAGAATATTGGAGGGGGTAGCCTTTCCCTTTTCTGGCAGATCTTCCCCACCCAGGAATCAAACCAGGGTCTCCTGCCTTGTAGGCAGATTCTTTACCAACTGAGCTATCAGGGAAGCCCCCTCAAATAAAGATGTCATGTGACCAAGCCTGCAGTGACCCAGCAGACCTGACAGGTAAGTCATACCCCATGGACGATACAGTCCATGGAATTCTCCAGGCCAGAATACTGGAGTGGGTAGCTGTTCTCTTCTCCAGTGGATCTTCCCAAACCGTGGATCAAACCCAGGTCTTCCACACTGCAAGTGGATTCTTTACTAGCTGAGCCACCAGGGAAGCCTGTACATTTGAAGTGAAGTTGCTCAGTCGTGTCCGACTCTTTGCAGCCCCATGGACTGTAGCCTACCAGGTTCCTCCATCCATGGGATTTTCCAAGCTAGAGTACTGAAGTGAGTTACAATTTCCTTCTCCAGGGGATCTTCCCAACCCAGGGATAGAAGCCAGATCTCCCACGTTACAGGCAGACACTTTACTGTCTGAGTCACCAGGGAAGCCTGTTCTTTCTATGGTTTTGGGCAAACGTATAATAAAATGCATCCACCATTATAGTATCATACACAGTAGCTTTACTGTCCTAAAAATCTCCTTTGTTCTGTATATTCACCCCTCTTCCCCTGAACTCCAGGCAACCACTGACTTTTTTTTTCCTGTCTCCTCTGTGTTGCCTTTTCCAAAATATTATATGGTTGGAATCATGCAGTATGCAGCTTTTCAGACTGATTTTTTCACATAGTACTACATTTAAGGTTCCTCAATGTCTTTTCATGGCTTGATAGCTCATTTCTTTTTAGCACTGAATCATATTCCATTATCTGGATGTACCACAGTTTATTTATCCGTTTCCCCTACTGAAGGACATCTTGGTTGCTTCCAAGTTTTGGCAATTATGAATGAAGTTTTGCTATACGTGTATGCTGTGTGTCACAAAATGGTAACATGGTGACATATATATCTTTTTTCTTCCTTTCACATGTTCTAGCTTTATTGAGACACAATTCACATATAACATTGTATAAGTTTAAGGTGCACAACATGATGATTTCCTATGCTTATGTATTCCAAAATGATTACCACAATGAGTTAACACCTCCATCACCTCACATAGTTACGTACGTGTGTGTGTGTGTGTGTGTGTGTGTGTGTGTGTGTGTGTACTGAGAACATTTAAGATCTACTCTTTCAGCAATTGGGCTTCCCTTGTAGTTCAGCTGGTAAAGAATCTGCCTGCAATGCAGGAGACCCTGGTTTGATTCCTGGGTGGGGAAGATCCCCTGGAGAGGGAAATGGCAACCCATTCCAGTATTTTTGCCTGGAAAATTCTGTGGATAGAGGAGCCTGGTAGGCTACAGTCCATGGTGTCACAGAAGAATCAGATATGACTGAGTGACTTCACTTTCTTTCTTTTATCAAATTTCAATTATACAGTACAGTATTAACTATAGTCATCATGCTGTACATTACATCCCCAGAACATATTCATCTTGTATCTAGAAGTTTATACCCTTTGGCCAACATCACTCCATTTCCCCCACTCCTCAGCCCTGGGAACCACCCCTCCACTCTCTGAGTTCCAGGTTTTTAGATCTCAAATATAAATCATGTGATCATAAAGTATTTGTCTTTCTCGTCTCTCTTTGACTTCTTTCACTTACCATAATATCCTTAAGGTCCATCCAGGTTGTCTCAAATGGCAGGATTTCCCTTTTTTTAATTGGCTGAATGTATGTATGTACACATATATATATGTACATATACCACATTTTATTGATATACGTATTTGTAATATGTATGTTTTATAAATACATATACACATATATTTGGACTATGTATATACCTCACATTTTCATTATCCATACAGTGTCAACAAACACTTAGATTTTTTCTGTGTCTTGCCTATTGTGATTAATGCTGCAATGCACACGGGAGTGCAGATAGCTCTTTGAGATACTGATCTAACTTCCTTAGATAGTGATTTCTTTTGCTTTGGATATATACCCAGAGTATGATTGCTGGACCACACGGCAGCTCTAATTTTAAATCTTTGAGGAAACTCCATGCTGTTTTCTGAAGTGGCCATGCCAGTTTAACATTCCCACCAATTGTGCACAGTTTTCTCCAAATCCTTGCCAGCTTTTGATATTTCTTGTCTTTTTGACAAAAGCCATTTTAGGGATGAGATGATATCTCATTATGATTTTTATTTGTGTTTCTCTGATAGTCATGTTGAATACCTTTTGATGTACCTGTTGGCCATTTATATAACTTTGGAAAAATGTCTATTCATACCCTCTGCTCATTTTTAAATTGGATTTTTTTTTTTGCTATTGAATCATAGGCGTTCCTTTTATATTTTGGATATTAATCTATTATCATATATCTGGGGTTAAAATATTTTCTCCTGTTATACAGGTTGCCTTTTTTGTTATTCTTGTTGATTACTTCTTTTACTTCTTTTAGTTTGATGTAGTTTCTCACTAATTTTTGTTTCTGTTGCTTATGCTTTTGCTGTCATATTCATGAAATGGCTATCAAGACCAATGTCAAGGAACTCATTCCCTTTTGTTTTCTTCTAGGCTTTTTACAGTGTTAGACTTATGTTTAAATCTTTAATCTACTTCATTGTGAGTGGTGTAAGATAGGTTCTAATTTCATTCTTTTGCATATGGATATCCAGGTTTCTCATTGGCATTTATTCAAGAGACTGAGTTTCCCCATTGGGTATTCTCGGCTTTCTTGTCACACATTAGTTGACCATATATGCATGGGTTTGTTTCTGGGCAAATGATTCTGTCTCATTGGTGTATGTGTCTGTTTTTATGCAAATACTGTACTGTTTTGATTACTATATTTTTGCAATAAGGAAATCAGAAGTATGATGCCTCCAGCTTTGTTCTTTTTCAGTATTTGTCTACTCAGGGTATTTTGGGTTCCATGCAAATTTTAGGATTGTTTATTTCTGTGAAAAATGCCGTTGGAATTTTGACAGCGTTTGCATTGAATCTGTAGATGGCTTTGGGTGGTATGGAAATGTCAATGATATTAGCTCTCCTGATCTGTGAACATGGGATATTTTCCCATTTATTTGTCTCTTCTTCCATTTTTTCATCAATGTCATATAGTTTTCAGTGTATAGATTTTTCACATCCTTGGTTAAATTTATTCCTAAGTATTTTATTGTTTATGATGCTACTCTGAGTAGGATTGTTTCTTTCTTTTTCAGATAGTTTATTGTTGGTGTATAGATATGGAACCAATTTTTTTATGTTGAATTTTTTTTTTTTTTTTTAGCACTGTTCAGAATGCAGGATCCTAGGGTCCCCTACCAGGGATCAAACCCACACCCTGCAGTGGAAACACAGAGTCTTAACCTCTGGACTGCCAGGGAAGTCTCTTTGTATGTTGATTTTGTATCCTGAAATTTTGCTAAATTTGTTTGTTTTAACAATTTTTTTGAGGAGTCTAGGATTTATTAAAAAAATCATATCAGCTGATAGAGAAAATTTTACTTTTTTTTTTTCAATTTGGATGTTTTTTGTTTTATTTTTTTCCTTGTCTGATCACTCTGACTAGGGCTTCCAGTACTGTGTTGAATAGGAGTGGTGAGAGTGAGCATGCTTGTCTTATTTCTGATCTTAGTGGGAAAATGTTCAGTCTTTTTCGATAAAGTATGATGTTAGCTTTGGGTTTTTACTTATGACCTTTGTTATGTTGAGGTATGTTCCTTCCATACTCACTTCTTTTGAAAGTCTTTATCATGATAGTATGTTGAATTTTGTCAAATGCTTTTTTGGCATCTACTGAAATGATTACATGATTTTTGTCTTTCACTCAATTAGTGCGGCGTACTATATTTACTGATTTGTGCGTCTTGAACTATCCTTGCATCCTAGGGATAAATTTTGCTTCTTCATGATGTGTGATTCTTGCAATGTGCTGTTGAACTTGGTGTGCTAATATTTTATTGAGAAAATTTGCATCCATGTTCATCAGGGATATTGGCTTATAATTTTATTTTCTTTTAGGCTCCTTATCTGGCTTTGGTATCAAGATAGTGTTGGGCTTGTAAAGTAAATTTGGAGATGTTCTTTACTATTCTATTTTTTGGAAGAGTTTGAGAATGATTGGTGCTAATTTACCCTTGATTGGTAGAATTGGTAGAAAACTGGAGTTTTCCTTCCTGGGAGTCTTTAATTCCTGATTCAGCCTCCTTACTTGTTATTGATCTGTTCACAGTTTCTATTTTTCCTTATTCAGACTTGGTAGGTGGTATGTTTCTAGGAATTTATCCATTTCTACTAGCTTGTCCAATTTGTTGACTATTTTTTGACCGTTACTGTTTATAGTAATCTAAATGGCTGTCTGGGGAGGCCTTACAAATAGCTGTGAAAAGAAGAGAAGCAAAAAGCAAAGGAGAAAAGGAAAGATATAAGCATCTGAATGCAGAGTTCCAAAGAATAGCAAGAAGAGATAAGAAAGCCTTCCTCAGTGATCAATGCAAAGAAATAGAGGAAAACAACAGAATGGGAAAGACTAGAGATCTCTTCAAGAAAATTAGAGATGCCAAGGGAACATTTCATGCAAAGATGGGCTTGATAAAGGACAGAAATGGTAGGGACCTAACAGAAGCAGAAGATATTAAGAAGAGGTGGCAAGAATACACAGAAGAACTGTACAAAAAAGATCTTCACGACCCAGATAATCACGATGGTGTGATCACTGACCTAGAGCCAGACATCCTGGAATGTGAAGTCAAGTGGGCCTTAGAAAGCATCACTACGAACATCACTAGTGGAGGTGATGGAATTCCAGTTGAGCTATTTCAAATCCTGAAAGATGATGCTGTGAAAGTGCTGCACTCAATATACCAGCAAATTTGGAAAACTCAGCAGTGGCCAC
>NW_011494820.1:1092840-1093859 GCF_000754665.1 Bison bison bison | reverse complement strand
ATCTCACATGCTAGTAAAGTAATGCTCAAAATTCTCCAAGCCAGGCTTCAGCAGTATGTGAACTGTGAACTTCCTGATGTTCAAGCTGGTTTTAGAAAAGGCAGAGGAACCAGAGATCAAATTGCCAACATCCGCTGGATCATCAAAAAAGCAAGAGAGTTCCAGAAAAACATCTATTTATGCTTTATTGACTATGCCAAAGCCTTTGACTGTGTGCATCACAATAAACTGTGGAAAATTCTGAAAGAGATGGGAATACCAGACAACCTGACCTGCCTCTTGAGAAATCTGTATGCAGGTCAGGAAGCAACAGTTAGAACTGGACATGGAACAATAGACTGGTTCCAAATAGGAAAAGGAGTACGTCAAGGCTATATATTGTCACCCTGGTTTTTAACTTACATGCAGAGTACATCACGAGAAACACTGGACTGGAAGAAGCACAAGCTGGAATCAAGATTGCCGGGAGAAATATCAATAACCTCAGATATGCAGATGACACCACCCTTATGGCAGAAAGTGAAGAGGAACTAAAAAGCCTCTTGATGAAAGTGAAAGAGGAGAGTGAAAAAGTTGGCTTAAAGCTCAACATTCAGAAAACGAAGACCATGGCATCTGGTCCCATCACTTCATGGCAAATAGATGGGGAGACAGTGGAAACAGTGTCAGACTTTATTTTTTTGGGCTCCAAAATCACTGCAGATGGTGACTGCAGCCATGAAATTAAAAGATGCTTACTCCTTGGAAGGAAAGTTATGACCAACCTAGATAGCATATTCAAAAGCAGAGACATTACTTTGCCAACAAAGGTCCGTCTAGTCAAGGCTATGGTTTTTTCAGTGATCATGTATGGATGTGAAAGTTGGACTGCGAAGAAGGCTGAGCGCTGAAGAATTGATGCTTTTGAACTGTGGTGTTGGAGAAGACTCTTGAGAGTCCCTTGGACTGCAAGGCTGTCCAACCAGTCCATTCTAAAGGAGATCAGCCCTGGGTGTTCTTTGGAAGGACTGATGCTAAAG
>NW_011494820.1:1064858-1092740 GCF_000754665.1 Bison bison bison | reverse complement strand
GGCCACCTCATGCGAAGAGTTGACTCATTGGAAAAGACTCTGATGCTGGGAGGGATTGGGGGCAGGAGGAGAAGGGGACGACAGAGGATGAGATGGCTGGATGGCATCACTGACTTGATGGACATGAGTCTGAGTGAACTCCGGGAGTTGGTGATGGACAGGGAGGCCTGGCGTGCTGAGATTCATGGGGTCGCAAAGAGTCGGACACGACTGAGCGACTGAACTGAACTGAACTGAATTATCCTTTGCATTATGGACCCTTGAACAACTTTGTGTGTTAGGGGCGCCGACCCTCTCTGCAGTAAAAAAAATCTGTGTATAACTTTAAGTCAATCCTCTATATCTGTTATATTGTGAATTCTTGAATTTAACCAACTGTGTCTAGTGTAGTATTGTAGTACATATTTAGTGGAAAAAAAGTCCATGTATAAGTGGACCCACACAGTTCAAACCTGTTGTTCAAGGGTCAACTGTTTATCTGTGATATTAGTAAGATATGTTTTCTTTCATTTATAATTTTATTTATTTAGTCCTATCCTTTTTTCTTGGTAAGTCTGGCTAATGGTTTGTCAATTTTGTCTTTTCAAAAAACCAAAACTCAGTTTCATTTTCTTTTCTGTTGTTTTACTAATCTCTATTTCATTTATTTCTCCCTATGATCTTGTTATTTCCTTCCTTCTGCTAACTTTGCCCTTTGTTCTACTTTTTGTAGTTCCTTGAGGTAAAATGTTAGGTTATTTGAGATTTTTTAAAAATGTAGGCATTTATCGTTATGAAAGTGCCTGACTTTAAGCTTTTGATTGTTAAGGCATTCATTTCAAAAGATATCCATCTTGAATAAACATCTTGGCAACTGCATGACACAATTGATAGCCCAGGGAAGGAATTAGACCACCTCTGCTCCTGAAGTTCGCTCTTTCAGAAAGCCCTGGGTAACCTAGATACCTGACCACTTGAGTAACCCTGCTTCTCCCTTTCTGTGCCCTAATCCCTGCTCTTAAGCTTAAATTAACCAATAAAGGGTGAATCTACAAAACTCTGGACACCCCAACCTTAGATTCTTTGAATCCCAATAAAAACAGCCCCCCATGGCTACTCTTTGTCTGCTACCCACTCCAGTACTCTGGCCTGGAGAAGTCCATGGACTGTATGTATAGTCTGTGGGGTTGCAAAGAGTCAGACACGACTGAGTGACTTTCACTTCACATTATTTGACTTAAACGTTATTTGTCTGATAAAAGGGTAGCTGTCTCTACTCATTTTTGGTCTTCATTTGCATGGAATATCTTTTTTTATCCCTTCGCTTTATGCCTATGTGTGTTCTTTTATTTAAAAAAATTATTTATTTGCTTATTTATTTATTGTAGGCTGGATCTTTCTCGCTGTGTGCGGACGTTCTCTAGTTTGGGTAAGTGGGGCTAGTCTCTAGTCGCGGCGTGTGAGCTTCTCTTGCTGCGGAGCCAGGCTCCACGTGTAGCACGGGCCTTCCACGGTTTCCAGGGCGTTCAGCGTTCGGTAGCTGCGGTGCAGAGGCTCGGTAATTGTGGCCAACGGGCTTACTTGCCCTGAGGCACGCGGAATCCTGCCAAACCAGGGATTGCCCCATGTTCCCTGCACTGGCAGGCAGATTCTTCACCACGGGACCACCCGGGAAGTCTGGCCTATGTGTGTTCTTAAAGCTAAAGTGAGTCTCTTGAAGGAAGCATGTAGTTTGACTCTTTTTTTTTTTTAATTCATACAACTGCTCCATGTGTTTTGATTGAGAATTTAATCCATTTGTATTTAAAGTACTTATTGATAGGTAATGCCCTCAATACAGCATTTTTATTTATTTTTAGTCTTTAAAAATTATTTACTTTGGGCACTCAGCATTTCTTTTTTGAAGGATAATTGCAGTATTGTATTGGTTTTTGCCATGCATCAACATGGATCAGCCATTGGTATACATATGTTCCCCCCTCTCTGGCATTTCCCTTTTTTTCTGGCCACAGCACGTAAGATCTTAGTTCCCTGACCAGGGTTTGAACCCGTGCTCCCTGCTCCCTGCAGTGGAAGTGCAGAGTCCTAACCATTGGACCACCAGGGAAGTCCCTAATGCCATTAAAAAAAAAAAAAAACAAACCAGCAAAAGCAAGTGTATTTGGAAATAGCCATTGGAACTGCAATTCCAGAAATTCAGGCTATGGGAGACTATAAACTAATGCTGTCTTAATACTTGTTTTCTGAATATTTGTAGTTTTTTCCCCTTCTGTTCTGTTTTCCTTTATGAATTGATGCTTTTCTGTAGTAGTATGCTTTTCTTCCCTTCTTTTTATCTTGTGTGTAACTACTATAGGTTTTACCCGAAGCTTCCTTGAAATATCTTATGTGACAGCTTATTTTAAGCTGATAATAACTTACTTTGATCACTGACAGACTCTGCCCTTTACTCACCTCCATTTTATGTTCTTTAATGTCATAATTTACATCTTTTAATATTGTGTATCCATTAAAAACTTATTGTAGCAGTAGCTAGCTACTTTTTAAATACTTTTATCCTAAAACTTTGTCCTGGAGTTAAGTGCTTGATACACCATCACGTTACAGTTTTAGTTTTCTGAGTATGACTATACACTTACCTTTACTGGGGTATTGTATATTTTCATGTTTTTCTATTACTGATTAGCATCTTTTTGTTTCAGCATAAAGAACTCGTTTCAGAATTTTTTTGTAAGAAAGTTACAGAGTTCTGAACTCTTTCAGCTTTTGCTTGTTTGGAGAAGCCTTTATTTAGCTTTCATTTCTGAAGGACGACTTTTCTGGGCAAAGTATTCTTGGTGGCAGTCTTTCTCTTTCAGGGCTTTCATTCTGTACTGGCCCACAAGGTTTCTGCTAAGAAATCTGCATGTAGCCTTAGCAGTGGATAAGTTACTTTGTGTGAGAAAAATTTCACTTTTCTGCTTTTAACATTCTCTCTTTAGTTTTGATTTTTGATAGTTCTGTTATAATGTATCTTGAAGAATATCATTTTGGGTGAAATTTTGAGGTGATCTATTTGGACTAAAGCTCAACATTCAGAAAACGAAGATCATGGCATCTGGTCCCATCACTTCATGGCAAATAGATGGGGAAACAGTGGAAACAGTGTCAGACTTTATTTTTTGGGGCTCCAAAATCACTGCAGATGGTGACTGCAGCCATGAAATTAAAAGATGCTTACTCCTTGGAAGGAAAGTTATGACTAGCCTAGATAGCATATTCAAAAGCAGAGACATTATTTTGCCAACAAAGGTCCGTCTAGTCAAGGCTATAGTTTTTCTTGTGGTCATGTATGGATGTGAGAGTTGGACTGTGAAGAAAGCTGAGCGCTGAAGAATTGATACTTTTGAACTGTGGTGTGGGAGAAGCTCTTGAGAGTCCCTTGGACTGCAAGGAGATCCAACCAGTCCATCCTAAAGGAGATCAGTCCTGGGTGTTCATTGGAAGGACTGATGCTAAAGCTGAAACTCCAATACTTCGGCCACCTCATGTGAAGAGTTGACTCATTGGAAAAGACTCTGATGCTGGGAGGGATTAGGGGCAGGAGGAAAATGGGACGACAGAGGATGAGATGGCTGGATGGCATCACCGACTCGATGGACATGAGTTTGAGTAAACTCCGGGAGTTGGTGATGGACAGGGAGGCCTGGCGTGCTGCGATTCGTGGGGTCACAAAGAGTCGGACACGACTGAGCGACTGAACTGAACTGAACTGATTAGCTTCATGAACTTGGATGTCTAAATCACTCCACAGGTTTGGGAATTTTTCAGCCATTCTTTCTTTTTTCTTTAACATTTTTATTTATTTATTTTTATTGAGATATAGTTGACAAATAACATTATATTAGTCTCAGGTATACAAAATAATGGTTTGATATTTATATGTACTGTGAAAGACTTAAGATTTACTCTCTTAGCCATTATTTTTAAAAATAAGCTTTCTAACCTCTTCTTCCTCTCTTCTTCGGGGACACAGTTGTACACAATTATGTGTACATTGTTCACTGATTATTTCTTCTGCATGGTCAAGTTTGTTGTTGAAGCTTTCTGTACAGGTTTCTGTGTGGACATAAGTTTTCAGTTTTTTGGTTATATACCCCAAAGTTAGATCATTAGATTGGTGGTATGCTCAGAAGGGCATTAAAAACACTTCCTCAGGCTCTGTATCACTCTAGAGGGGTGGGATGCAGCGGGAGATGGGAGGGAGGTTCAAAAGGGAGGGGACATATGTATACCTGTGGCTGATTCATGTTGAGGTTTGACAGAAAACAACACAATTCTGTAAAGCAATTATCCTTCAATAAAAAAAAAAAAAAAACAAAAGATGTCTCCCACAGGTTCATGATTTGAAGATGAAACATGTTCTGTGAGACCCCGTGGATTGCTGCTGGATGTCTCAAGTGTCATATCCAAGGAATCATTGCTAAATGTAATGTCAAGAACATTTTCAGCTATGTTTTCTTCTAAGAGGTTAATAATTTAGGTCTCCTGTTTAGTTCCTTACCCATTTGGAGTTAATTTTTGTATCTGGCATTAGGTAAGGGTTCAACTTCATCCTTTGCATGGGGAGATCCAGATTTTCCAGCACTACTTGTTGAAAAGACCGTCCTTTCCACTCTTGAATGGTCTTGGCACCCTTGTTAAAAACCACTTGACCATATATGTGAGAGTTTATCTCTGAGCTCTCTATTCTATTCCATTAGTCTAGACGTCTTTTTAAAAAGTTATTTATTTGGCTGCAGTGGGTCTCCGCTGTGGCTTGTGAACTCTTATCTGCAGCACGTGGGATCCAGTTCCCTGACCAGGGATTGAAACTGGGCCCCCTGCACTGGGAGCGGGAGTCTTATCCACTGACACCAAGGAAGTCCTTGTGTGTTTTTTCAGTGCCAGGGCCATGTCATTTTGATTACTGTAGTTTCTACTAAGTTTAGAAATCAGGAAATGTGAATTTTCCAAATGCTTGGTCCTGCTGTGGCTCCTCATGGGACGCAGTTACTGGATGTACTTCTGAAATGTTTTTTCTAAGTTCTCCTTTGTGGAGCAAAGAGAGTACGCCCAACACCGCCATGGGCCCACTGGGGCATGGTTGCTATGTCTGCTGCTGCTGCTGCTAAGTCGCTTCAGTCGTGTCCGACTCTGTGCGACCCCATAGACGGAAGCCCACCAGGCTCCCCCGTCCCTGGGATTCTCCAGGCAAGAACACTGGAGTGGGTTGCCATTTCCTTCTCCAATGCATGAAAGTGAAAAGTGAAAGTGAAGTCGCTCAGTCGTGTCCGACCCTCAGCGACCCCATGGACTGCAGCCTTCCAGGCTCCTCCATCCATGGGATTTTCTAGGCAAGAGTACTGGAGTGGGGTGCCACTGCCTTTCTCCCCAAAGAAGGGGTACAATTCCAAGCCAGCCACTTCAATCTTCCCAGGTCAGACTGCAAGGGGAACTGGGGCAAAGTCAGGTAGGAGGCAGAGCTCTTGCATTTACCCAAGGATCTGGATTAGGCCCATTCCTGCTCTAGCTGGTTATTGGGAGTTGACTGGCTCCTGCCTTTGTGTGGCTCTTCTGGAGCTCTGATTGTCTGTGGAATAGAACTGCATCTGGCCATTATGGCCTGAGGCAGAGTTTCAAGAGGCTGGCAATAATGGCAGGGTTGTTCTGTTATGCTCAATGTGGCAGGGGAAAGCATTTGCTACAGATTTACTTACAGGTGGGGAGAGAGTGAGAGAGTTAATTCCTAGGTAGGTTGATAAGGGGTCGCAAAGAGTCGGACACGACTGAGCGACTGATCTGATCTGATCTGATAGAAATAAACACTGCTTAAGATCAATGGCAGGATTTGGTCTGAAACAGAGTAAATATAGAAGCCTAGGGCAAGGTCACATAATCAGTCAATAATAAAAATTGTCAGGATACAGAGTATGGGTCTGAGAAGAGGCAAGATCAAATCTAAATCAAGTTTAGGGGAAAGGGCGAGGGCAAGGTTGAGGCTTAAGCCAAGGACAAATTTTCAGTCAGTAATAGAGAAGATCAAGATGAATTTAAGGGACAGGACATATGTGAAAAGAGGAATGTGGGGAAAGTCAGTTCACAGAGTCAGATCAAGGCCAAATTATTGGTCACAGAGAAATTGAGGAAGACAGTTAGAGACATGTTGTGTTTGACCAATATCTATGTCAATTTCAAGATTACATCAATTTCAAAGTCAAGTTGACAACAAGATCAAGGTCAAATTCTTAGTCATTATTAGAAATGGTGAAGATAGTATGTTTACTGAGACTATGGTTCTGAAAAGGGTGAAGGTCATAATTAGGCCATGATCAAGTTCAATATCATAAAAGCCCAAATCAGGGAGTTCCCTAGTGGTCTAGTGGTTAGGACTCTGAGCTTTCACTGCTGAGAGTTCAATTCCTTGTCAGGAAAGTAAGATCCCACATACTACATGGCACAGCAAAAAAAAAAAAAAAAAGCCAAAATCAAGCTCATATTAACAAATTAGTGACAGAAAGGATCCAGATAGTACATAGGAGATACAGTTTGTTTAAAATAAGGGTCGAGGTAAAGTTAAAGGTCAGGGTCAATATTAAGATTGGGGTTGAAGTTAAATTGTTAGTCATAGAGAATGCCAGGATGGTAGTCAAGAACAGATTACAAAACTGGAACAGATAAAGGTCAAGAACAATGCCAGGTGAAGTTCATATTCAGGGTCAGATTCAAGTTTAAGTTTTCAGTCGGGGTAGCAAAGAACACTGAAGAAGGTGAAGGACAGGATTTGGTCTGTATCAGAGTCAATATACAGGTCAAGGTTAAATTAAAATAATCATTCAGTAATACAGTAATGATAGGGACAGAATATGGGCCTGAAAGGGGTCATGGTCAAGGTGAGGTCAAGGTCAAGGTCAAAATCTAAGTTTGGTTCAAACAGTGTTAAAGATATGAAAAGACAGTCTGATATAGGCCATTGGTCTGAAAACGTCTAGGTCAAGGAAAGGTGAAGGTCAAGAGAAAGATTGACAGGTTCCTTGGACCCATTCTTGGCTACTACTTTTAAGAAACAGGGAGGCCAGCTAGAAGGAGAAAAAGACCCCCAGCCCGTACCCCCACCCTAGGGGCCAAAAGGTCCTTTAGCCAGGGCCTGGCAGTGAGGGAAGCAGAAAACCTCCCTGGTGACCCTTGCTCCCAGTTCCTCCCCTAATCTGAAAGCCAACTCTGGGCAGCAGCTCTCTCTTCCTGGCCCAGCCCATGGGCGAGTTCCCTGACAGCCAGCCTCTCCACCAGGACAAGTTCTCTTTTCCCCAAGGGCAGAGTCCTGGTCTGAGTGGGTGGACAAGGTGGAAGTGAGTATGGAGGGCATCAGTAGGACTGAGCTAGAGGCCCCCGCTTGCACAGGCAGCTTTGGGTGGGAGGGTTAAGTTGGGGCCAGGTAGATGGGGCATTGGCTTCACTGAGGTCCCGGAGGCCGGCAATATTCAGGAGGACACTCTTGGGGCACCCGGCGGAAGTTCCCAATAATAACAGCCATCTAACCTGAATGGGCCGGGTCTCCTCTGCTCTCACAAGCTAAGTGGAGTCACTTCCATCCAGGATACTGAGTGCTTTCCTTTTACTGTCCTCCCCACTCACCCCAGCCAGCCACCAGTCTCACCTCTTGCAGCAGATCAGACAGCGGCTCCTTCAAAACATCACCTGCCCCTCCATCTCCTGGAAAGGGACCACAGTCCACGACACCATTAGCTGCGCGGTACAGTATCCCAGCCCTGAAACCCTGCGGGCCCAGGTCAGACCAACAGGCAGAGTCGGCCCTGGCGTGTGACGCTCGACCCACCTGGAGGGTCCCGAACGGGGCACGGAAGTGCGGAGATGGCCTCCAAGTACTTGCACCTCCAGTCTTTGAAAATGACTGAGCCGTTCATTCCCCTGCGCGGCACAGCCTGGATGATCCCTCTAGAGCCTCCAGCCTCAAGAGACTCTCGCCTAAGGCACCGCCCCCAGATCCGTACCGGTTTCGCTGGAGCTGAAAACTATATGATAGAGGCCGCCAGGTGGCGCCAGACAACCGGCGCGAACGTCAGCGGGGGGAATCCGGATCGCAGGACGGAGAGGAAACACCGCCCGCCCCCTGGATGCCGGGTCCTGGTCCAGGCTCACCTCTGAGCGTGTCTCTCCAGACAAGCGGCAGCAAATGCGTCAGCCTGGGAGCTCAAAGCCTGCGCGGCGTGACCCCAGCAGCAGAAGGGGGACTAGGAAAAATTCTTTTGGGAAAGGTCCCAGAACCACTGTTCACTTCCAGAGACGTCTGCTGGGAAGGGGACATTCTCCCTACGCGACTGCGCGGCTCTGGGCTCCGGAGGGGAGGTAGAAAAAGTCCCGGAGATAATGCCAGGCAGGGGCGTTCTGCCCATCTTCCTAGACCTGCAGGAGCGCAGATTTGGGTGGGAGGGCATGCACTGTAAACCTGAAATCATGAAAGTGCCCCTAGAAACATGGATGAATCATTTTCATTCTACAATGTCGGAGAGGAAGTTTTTCCTAAAGCATAAAACGAGACCCAGAAGCCATAAAGGAAATGACTGGTAAACTTGATTATACAAAGTTTAAACAAAGTCTGTCTATTCCACAAGGAAAGTCCAACTGTAGCAGTGGTCAGCGATAGGACACAAGGCATAAAGGGTCTTTCCTTCCCTGGCACCGGCCTGCAGGCGCCACGGAGACAGACACCGGCTCTGCAGCACAGTCCTACCCAGCCATTTGTCAGCCCCCTGTAGGCCCCTCCGCCCAAGTCAGCAACTTCAGCCCCAACCAGTTAACGGCCCTGCTCTGCCATTGGTCCCGGCCTCAGAAAGCGCCTTCCCACTCTCTGTCTTGTGTATAAAAGCACCCTGATTCCCGAGGGAGATGAGATGGTTCTTAGGCCAGTCTGCCATCTCCGCTGTCTGCTGGCCTTCCGATTAAAGTAATCATTCCTTGCTCCAACAACTCGTCTTGCAATTTATTGGCCTGCCATGGAGTGAGCAGAATGAGCTTGGGCTCAGTAGCAAATTTTGGCAAAGCCAGCCAGGAGCCTTGCTGCTCGTGATGAGCCGGCCCCAGTTGGGGAATTTTCAGGTAAGGCCTGCAGCTTCCAGGACCATTTCTCCTGAGGATCTTCCCTTCACAATTTCTGTAGCGGCACTGGATGCCCCAGCGCTTGGCAGTTGGAGCAAGTTGACATTTAGGAGCTGTCGGGCTCCACATACTAGGGAAAGTTGCTCCCGTGTGTATAGCTGGGAACATATTCTCCTCCCAATTCGTTTGTTTGTTGTTTCAGGGTACCCTTCTGGAGGGCAGAATTGTCATTGGATTTTACCTGCTTTGTGAACTGGTTTGTTTGCTTTTGTTTTTGTGTCCATTCACAATGGAATCTGTTTGTTCCTTTGGTATTGAAATCTGTTCGTGTCTTTGTTTTGTGATTCTTGAACTTATCAAGAGAGGAAATACTCTGTCTGTCCCTAAGGACAGCCTTTTGGGTCATATCCTAAATGGCAAGATACAGTTGTGGGCCTATGACTAAGAAAGAGATGATATTCAATTGTAGTGGTGTGTGGTCTCCATGTACACTAGAATCAGGGGCGCAATGGCCCTTAAATGGCTCACTGAATTATGATACAATCTCACAAATTTTTTTTTGTGAAAGGGCATGTAAAAGTGATGAGATTCCGTATGTAGAGGCATTTAGGCTGTTACATCAGGAAGAAAAGAAGTCCGATGGCTGCCACCTTATGGGGCAGCGGTCTTAAAGGGAAGTCAAGGAGAAACCTATTCTACAAGAGGGAGAGGGAGAACATGAGAGTGAGGATTTGCTGTTTCAGAACTTAACCACCCCTCCGACCAACCCAGCTCCTCCACTGGCCAAGCACACTGCACTGGCAGTTGTTCCAGCTGCCCCCATGCCATGGGCATATCCATCGCCTCCTGTTTCCCCTCCTTTTGGAGATGAATTAGAGGTTTCTATGTTAACACCCAGGTCACAGGAGGCTGGTTTGGTATCACCATCCTAGATGTGATAGGGAACCCAATTTGGACTGGAAGCCACTTCTGGAGCAGGGCAAACTCCTTTGTCTGATATCACTTCAGTTCAGTTCAGTTGCTTAGTCGTGTCCAACTCTTTGCAACCCCATGGACTGCAGCACGCCAGGCTTCCCTGTCCATCACTAACTCCCAGAGCTTGCTCAAACTCATGTCCATTGAGTCAGTGATGTCATCCAACCATCTCATCCTCTGTCATCCCCTTCTCCTCCTGCCTTCAATCTTTCCCAGCATCAGGGTCTTTTCCAGTGAATCATTTCTTTGCATCAGCTGGCCAAAGTATTGGAGTTTCAGCTTCAGCATCAGTCCTTCCAATGAATGCTCAGGACTGATTTCCTTGAGGATTGACTGGTTTGATCTCTTTGCAGTCCAAGGGACTCTCAACAGTCTTTTCCAACGCTGCAGTTCAAGAGCATCAATTCTTTTATGATATCACTTAGGAGGCCTTAATGCAGATGGTCACCAGTGGGGTGTCTATGAATACACCAGCCAGTTTCAACTTCAGATTTGTTTAATTGGGAAAACCATAACCCTGCTTATCGAGAGGACCCCCTCTGCATGACTGAACTTTTCACTTCTATCTTTGTCATTCACCATCCCTCTTGGATAGACATTCATACTCGTATGAATTTGGTGCTCACAGGGGATGAAAGAAGGACAGTCATTGACAAGGCTAGAGACAAAGCACGCCAGCCTTATCTAGCCGATCCAGATGAACTCCAGAAGCAAACCTGGCAGTTCCTATTGCTGAACCTGACTGGGATCCCAACAACGGAAGTATGCCACTCCTAAAGCCTTACAGGAAGTGTATCTTAGCAGGCTTTCGAAAGGCAGTACCTAGGCAACAGAGCTTAAACGAAATTCAGGGGCTACACTAAAAACCCAGTGAAGACCCATAAAAATTTCTAGGAAGAATTTATCAAGCTTGTAGGTGGTACACTGATGCTGACCCTAAGGCCCCTGAAAATATAAGAATGGTGACTATGACTTTCACTGGGCAAAGCACCCCAGATATAAGAAGAAAATGACAAAAGTTAGATGGTGCATTGGGAATGAAACCTTCTCAGTTGGTAGATGTTGCTTTTAAGGTGTTCCATAACAGGGAGCAACAACAGAAGCCAAGAGGATGCAAGGTGGAGCGCTACGTTATCGGCAGTAGCAGTGGATTCCCAGAGGGCAAGTAACCGAAAGAGAAGTGAGCCACCGCTGGGGAAGGAACGATGCACCTCCTGTAAGGAGGAAGGCCATTGGGAGAGAAACTGCCCTCAGTTAAGGAATAAAAAAAGATAACAACAAAAGAAAGGTGGGAGCTTCTCACATGGTAGAAAGAGGAAGACACTCTGATGATGAACGGAGGGACCTGGGAGCTCCCTTGGACTTGAGATATTTGATTCAAATGTCCCGACAGGAGCCCTGGGTAACTGTGACGGTGGGGAACGAGTTAATTGACTTTCTAATAGATACAGGTGTAGCATACTCCATGGTGAACCAAGGTGGCACAGAAACCATCTCCATCCATCCCAGGCATGGGAGTGTCTGGGGAAAGACAAAATCAGTCCTTCTTACAACCCCTAGAGTGCCAATTAGGGGACTTCACCCTGAAACACAGGTTTTTTTTTTTTTTATATATATATATTCCAGTGTGTGCAAAATTGGTCCTTCTTGCAACCTCTGGGGAAGTACACAATAGTTCCTTCTTATAACCTCTAGAATGCCAATTAGGGGACTATACCCTGAAACACAGTGGTTTTTTTTTTTTTCACCTATCCGGGCATGTCCAGTCCCTCTTTTGGGTAGAGATCTTCTTTGTAAAATAAATTCTCAAGTAACTTTTTCTCTAGGGCAGCTTGACATCAGAATCCCTCCAGACTGTGCTGTAAGCCTATAGATGGCACTCATGGATGCTCCTGAAGAAGAGACAGCCTTTTCCCACTGAGATCTATGAAAAGGTAAGGCCAGAAGTGTGGGTTAATGGCACCCCTGGGAAGGCCAAGAATGCATGGCCAATACAAATTCCATTAAAAAAAAAAATGCTGGGACACCTACTTTAAAGCAATACCTTTTGAGACAAGAGGGCCGAAAGGGAATACAGACAATTCTCAAGGAGTTTTTGAAAATGGGACTGATTAAACCTTGCATGTCCCCATGTGGGCTTCTCTTGTGGCTCAGATGGTAAAGAATCTACCTGCAATGCAGGGGACCTGGGTTCGATCCCTGGGTTGGGAAGATCCCCTGGAGTAGAGCATGATAACCCACTCCAGTATTCTTGCCTGGAGAATCCCCCTGGACAGAGGAGCCTGGCGGGCTACAGTCCATGGGGTCACAATCTTATAGCCACGCATTCCGGGAAACAAACTCGCTCAGAAGGACAATGCAGATAGTGGAGTGCAGTTTATTACACCGGCAGGCCCAAGGCAGAGTCTCCTCTTAGCCAAGGACTCTGACCGACTTCTGTGAAAACCTTATATACCTTAAGTGTACTGCTCAAGCCCACATCCCCAAATTCCTTAAACCTAGCCTGAAAAATGTCAAAGGGAGATACAATCAGGTTACAGGCATGATTCATAATCAGAAGGGTCAGCTGGTTATACACTGTGGCCTATACCAATGGGTGCCATCAAGATTACAAAGATGACTGACCACATAGGGGACCATTACATTCTTTTTGGCGACGGGAAATCTCGGTATGGAATCTGGTGTTTATCAGTCCGGGAGGCCAGTTCGGCTGTAGGTATGTTATCTCCATGGCTACCAGGCACATGGTCCAAAGTTCACTGAAAGTGCAAGATGGAGTTTCCTTCTTTTTCAAGATGGAGTTTCCTTCTTTTTCAGATGGAGTCGGCTCAGCCTGTTCCTTTCCTCCCTCAGCAGAGAGTCGGACACGACTGAGTTACTAAGCATATAGGGGTGTTTTTGAAAATAGGGCTGATTAAACCTTGCAGGTCCCCATATAACACCCCTAGCATCCTGGTCAAAAAGCTGAACTCAACAGAGTAACACTTTGTCCAAGAGTTGAGAACTATTAATGAAATAGTCCAAGATTTGCACCCAGTGGTACCTAATTCATATACTCTGCTTACAGCTATTTTGGGAGAATATAGCTGGTTCTGTTTTGGACTTGCAAAATGCTTTTTTCTGCATTCCTATTGCAGAAGAATCACAGCAGCTTTTTGCTTTTGAATGGCAGGATCCAGAAACACATGTAATCTGACAGTATTGTTGCACCGTCCTGCCTCAAGGATTTAAGAATTCTCCTACCTTGTTTGGGGAAATGCTGGCAATGGACCTTAGAAACTTGATATAGGCTAAAGGACTCATGTTCCAATATGGGGATAACTTGCTCATAGTAAGCCCTATTTATGATAAGTGTCTGCTGCTGCTAAGTCTCTTCAGTCGTGTCTGACTCTGTTTGACCCCATAGACGGCAGCCCACCAGGCTCCCCTGTCCCCGGGATTCTTCAGGCAAGAATACTGGAGTGGGTTGCCATTTCCTTCTCCAATGCATGAAAGGGAAAAGTGAAAGTGAAGTAGCTCAGTTGTGTCCAACTCTTAGCGACCCATGGACTGCAGCCTACCAGGCTCCTCTGTCCATGGGCCAGAAAACCCACTGAAGTGGGTTGCCATTGCCTTCTCCGTGATAAGTGTCTACTAAATACCATCAGAACCACGAACTATTTGGCCAGTTGTGGATATAAGGTTTCCCAGAAAAAGGCCCAAGTATGTAAGCAACATGTCAAATATCTAGGTTTTTCCATTTCCAAAGGACAGTGGGGTCTTTTACCTGACAGAAAATGGGCAGTTGGAGGCTTGAGAATACCCAAGACTTGTAGATAACTGAGAGGGTCTCTGGGAATGGCAGGGTTCTGTTGGATCTGGATCTCAAACTATGAGCTCATAGTAAAGCCCCTCTATGAGGCTTTAAATGGCTATGATTTTGAGCCCCTTACTTGGACTAGCAGATGCCAAGCAGCCTTTGAAACCATAAAGACAGTGTTAGTTTCAGCTCCTGCTTTAGTGCTGCCAGACTTAAAGAAGCCTTTCAGACTGTATGTTCATAGGAGTGTTAATGCGAACTTTGGGAAACACCCGCCGACATGTTCCCTCCTCCTGAAAACAACTAGAACAGACCATTAAGGGATGGCCCCTTTGGCTTCTAGTTGTAGCGGCTACTTGTGACATACTTCTGGAAGCTGAGACGTCTCCCCCAAGGCAGCCCACCACTGTGTGTGTCCCTCACCGCATCCTTTCTTTGCTGGAACAAAGAGGTGGCTGTTGGCTGACTTCTGGGAGAATGGGAAAATACCACGCCCTTCTCCTGGACCATCTGAAAGTGAGACTTCAATGCTCCTCAGCCCTAAATCCAGCCACATTGCTGCCGATTGATGGTGCACGATCCCCAGAGCACGCCTGCCCACACGTCATGGAGCCGGCATGCTCTAGCAGACTGGACTTAATGCATCAACCTTTGGCCAAGCCAGATGAGGACGTGTTGACCAATGGAAGCAGCTTTGTGGGCTGAGGTAGGCGATGCACTGGGTGCGTGGTGATAACCCTTACAGACATCGTGGAAGCAAAGCCCTGTCCCCAGGAGCCCAGCTCAGAAGGCAGAGACTACTGCTCTGACAAGAGCCCTACTACTCAGTAAAGGCAAGCGGGTAAGTATACACATAGCCTCTCACTATGCGTAGCGCACGCTAAAGGGGCAATGTGGAGAGAAAGCGGACTCCTCACTTCAAACAATAAAGACAGCAACCATGCTTCCAAGATCCTGTTGCTGTTAGAAGCAGTCTATAAGCCCTCACAGGTGGCTGTAATGCACTTCCCAGGCCACCGACCTGGTGACTCAGAGGTAAAGAATCTGCCTGCAATGCAGGAGGCCTGGGTTTGATCCTTCGGTCAGGAAGGTCCCCTGGAGAAGGGAATGGCACCCCACTCCAGTATTCTTGCCTGGAAAATCCTATGGACAGCGGAGCCTGTGGGCTACAGTCCATGGCGTTGCCAACAGTCGGACAGGACTGAGTGACTAACACTTAATATATGATAAAAGGCAACCAGCTAGCTGACCAGTCTGCAAACAAAGCAGTGAAGGAAGGGAATTATTAAGCCACGATAGGGTCACTACTCCCGTAGATTAACTTGTCAAGATACCAGCCAGTATATTCAGAAAAGGGCAAAGAGAGAGCCAAGGAGTGGGGATTCACTCTTGAACACACTCCACCTTATTGGAAATGTAATGCACAAGGAAGTGCTTTGATTCTTGAGGCCTCCTGAACACTGTGCTCCAGCACATTCATAACAGTACCCATTACAGGAGAGATGCTACTTTACAATGGATTCAGAAATATACAATGGGTCCTAGGAAAGACCCCATGCTGGGAAAGATTGAAGGCAGGAGGAGAAGCAGACAATAGAGGATGAGATGGTAGGATGGCATCACAGACTCAATGAACATGAGTTTGAGCAAGCTCCGGGGGATGGTGAAGGACAGGGAAGCCTGGCGTGCTGCAGTCATATATGCAGACCTCTGCATGGGGTTGCAGAGTTGGACATGACTGAGCAACTCAGCAACAACCACCTACAAAGGGCCATTTACTGAGTCACTCAAAATTGCATGATTTGTGCAAAAAAACTAACCCAAAGACTGAGGGACTGAAAAACAACCCAAGACCCCAGTTAAGCAAAGATACTCTTATCAGACAGGACATTCCAAGGACTTAGAGATTCCCTCCCAGGAGCCAAACGAGGCCAGACCTGTCTTGGAGTGTGCAGGTTCTGTGCTGGACTCAAGATTGCCAGAAATATCAATAATTTCAGATATGCAGATGACACCACTCTTATGGCATAAAGCAAAGAGGAGCTAAAGAGCCTCTTGATGAGGGTGAAAGAGGAGAGTGAAAATGCTGGCTTAAAACCCAACATTCAAAAAATGAAGATCATCACATCTAGTCCCATCACTTCATGGGAAATAGGTAGGGAAACAGTGGAAACAGTGACAGACTTTGTTTTCTCGGACTCCAGTATCACTGCAGATGGTGACTGCAGCCATGAAATTAAAAGATGTTTGCTTCTTGGAAGAAAAGCTATGACAAACCTAAACAGTGTATTAAAAAGCAGAGACATCGCTTTGCTGACAAAGGTCCATGTAGTCAAAGCTATGGTTTTTCCAGTAGTCATGTACAGATGTGAGAGTTGGAGCATAAAAAAGTCTGAGTGCCAAAGAACTGATGCTTTCAAACTGTGGTGTTGGAGAAGACTCTTGAGAGTCCCTTGGACTGCAAGGAGATCAAACCAGTCAAGCCTAAAGGGAATCAGTCCTGAATATTCACTGGAAGGACCGATGCTGACTCAGAAGCTCCAATACTTTGGCCACCTGATG
Source organism: Bison bison bison (assembly GCF_000754665.1). Classification (NCBI taxonomy): domain Eukaryota; kingdom Metazoa; phylum Chordata; class Mammalia; order Artiodactyla; family Bovidae; genus Bison; species Bison bison. Next base: position 1,076,290 of record NW_011494820.1, on the reverse strand, counting down.
CGAAGAGCTGACTCATTGGGAAAGACCCTGATGCTGGAAAGATTGAGGACAGGAGGAGAAGGGGAAGACAGAAGACGAGATGGTTGGGTGGCATCATCGACTATCGATGAGTCTGAGCAAACTCCACAAAATAGTGAAGGACAGGGAAACCTGGTGTGCTGCAGTCCATGGAGTCGCAAAGAGTAGGACACGACTGAACAACAACATATTTTAAATTTATTTATTTTTGGCTGTGTTAGGTCTTCGTGGCTGCTTGGGCTTTTCTCTGGTTGTGGAGAACGGGGGTCACTCTCTAACTGCTGTGCGTGGGCTTCTCTTTGCAGTGGCTTCTCTTGTTGCGGAACGCAGGCTCTAGGGCATGTGAGCTTTAGTAACTGTGGCTCCTTGTCTTGCCCAATAGTTGTGGCACACAAGCTTAGTCGCTCTACAGCATGTGGGATCTTCATGTATCAGGGGTCAAATCTGTGTCTTCTGCATTGGCAGGTGGACTCTTCACCTGTTTAGGAGTGTGCAGGTTATGAACATCCCAGACCTTGACCACAGAGCCACCTAGGAAGACCTAAATGAATTTTAAGACTTAAGCAAATGAAAAGATATCCTGAGTTCACGCTTTGGAACACATAATATTGCTAAGATGACAGTAAAGTAATATACAGATTCAATGCTATTCCTATCAAAATTGCAGTGGTTTTTTATTTGTTGTTGTTAGAAAATACCCAACATAAAATATAGAGTTTGAAGGGAGCCCAAAGAACCAAAACAGCCTGGAATAAGAAGCATAATTAGAGGACTCACATTTCCAGATTTTATTTTGTTTTTTTATTTTTCTAATATAAACTTTTTAATTTTAATTGGAGGCTAATTACAGTATTGTAGTGGTTTTGCCATACATTGACATGAATCCGCCACGGGTGTACATGCGCTCCCTATCCTGAACTCCCCTCCCACCTCCCTCCTCATCCCATCCCTCTGGGTCATCCCAGTGCACCAGCCCTGAGCACCCTGTCTCATGCATTGAACCTGGACTGGCGATCTGTTTCACATATGATAATATACATGTTTCAATGCTATTCTCTCAAATAATCCTACCCTCACGCTCTCCCACAGAGTCCAAAAGACTGTTCTTAAAAAGACTGTCCAAAAGACAGATTTTAAAACTTAACTTCTAGGCCACAGTAATCAGAACAGTGTGCTACTGACATAGAGATAGACACAGACAAGTGGACAGAATAGGGGGACTAGAAATAAAACCTCAGGTATACGATCAATTAATTTTCAACATGGATATTAAGACTATCCAGTGAGACTATTCATTCTTTTTTTTTAAATTTTATTTTATTTTTAAACTTTACATAATTGTATTAGTTTTGCCAAATATCAAAATGAATCCGCCACAGGTATACATGTGTTCCCCATCCTGAACCCTCCTCCCTCCTCCCTCCCCATACCATCCCTCTGGGTCGTCCCAGTGCACTAGCCCCAAGCATCCAGTGAGACTATTCATTCTTGTCCACAAATTATGGTGGGCAAACTGGACATCCACAGGAAAAAAATGTGGTTGGGCTCTTACCTCACATATACACAACGATTAACTCATAAAGGATCAAGACTTAAATGTAAGAGCTAAAACTACAAAAATCTTGGGAAGAAAACATAGAGGGAAAATCTTCATGATCTTGGATTTGACAATGATAAATTAGACATCAGGAAAATTAAAAACTTTTATGCATCCCTTATGTCATTTAAAAGAGATTAATATCTGACGTATACCAAGACTCATAACTCAACAACAAGAAGACAAAAATATCTAATTTCAAAGTAGGCAAATAGTTTATTTATGGAAGTATTTAATCTCCCCAAAGAAAATATCATTTGCCTTTCTGTGTGTTGCCTTTTCACTCTCTTGATAGTGTCCTTTGATGCATAAAAGATTTTAATTTTCATGATGTCTAATTTATCTATTTTTTTATTTCATCATGCCTATGCTTTTGATCTTATACTTAAGAAATTACTGTTGTGATGAGTAGGAACTCATTGGTTCTGTTGATTATTTTTGTGCAAAGAAATCTGAAGTCAGTGCTTATCTCGTTGGCCAGGGCACTACATGAATTTTAGCTTCCTTTTGTTTTTCAGGCTGGTTGGTTTATTTCAGGATGTAATATTTGGATAGCTCTACCAAATTACAAAAATAAATTAAAATAATAAATAAATTTGCTTATATTATCAAGTTTGTGCATTCTGCCACTTATTGTGTGGTAATCAATTACAGTTCAGTTTTGGTTTATTACCTCAGATTCTAGCATTTATATTTCTTTTTATTTAATTTAGCAGAGATTTGGAAGCTCCAACATAAATTATAGGTCAAAAGATGCCTCAGAAGAAAGAAATTGCTCTCTGTGTTGCTATACTTTAACTAGTGAAATAAAATTTTTTGTTTTCTAGCGACTGAAAATAACACTGGATTTCCTTTCTCCTCTAGTATTGTTGAGCTTTGTATAAACACTTATGAAAGTTAGGAAGAGATATTTGTGACCTCGGGTGGTGACTAAATAAAAACACCTCCACATTTATTAAGAGAACCCCCTGCAACTCAGAGAGTAATTTGCTATTCCTCTGGACAAATCAGAAAGTTCACTGTGCACAAAAAGTTTTATAGTTCATGGGGATAAAGTACGCCCTGCCTACTGGAATCCTGGACCCAGGCACACACCTGCATCCCAGTTCATCAGAGGAATCCTTTGAACACTGAAAGCTCAGACTCAATAAGTCCCCTCCCTGTCTGCAGCTCTTGCATGAAGGGAGAGAACTGGCCATTCTTTGTGAGAACTGACTTTCCTCGATCCTTCTGGCTTTGAAAATTTTCTTTCTATTTTTTAAAAACTATTTAAAAAGTTATTTATTTTACATTGGAGGCTAATTAACAATATTGTGGCAGTTTTTGCCATACATTGACATGAATCAGCCAAGAGCGTACACGAGTCTCCCATCCTGAACCCCCGTCCCACTTCCCTCCCCATCCCATCCCTCTGGGTTGTCCCAGTGCACCAGCTTGGAGTGCCCTGCTTCACGCGTCAAACTTGGACTGGCCATCTGTTTCACACACGGTAGTATACATGTTTCAATGCTGTTCTCTCAAATCGTCCCACCCTCGCCTTCTCCCACAGAGCCCAAAAGTCTGTTCTTTACATCTGTGTCTCTTTTGCTATCTTGCATACAGGGTCATTGTTACCATCTTTCTAAATTCCATATATATGTGTTAATATACTGTATTGGTGTTTTTCTTTCTGGCTTACTTCACTCTGTATAATAGGCTCCAGTTTTATCCACCTCATTAGAACTGACTCAAATGCGTTCTTTTTTTATAGTTGACTAATATTCCATTGTGTATATGTACTACGACTCTCTTATCCATTCACCTGCCAATTGAAATTTTTCTTATGCTTTTTTCCTTGTCATTTGTTTTCTATTCCATTTCTCTCATCTCTGTTTTCTGCTATTCCTTTTATTCTGCTGTTTTCTCCCTTTCATTTCTCTTTGTCTGTAGTTCTCATTGCTCTGATTAATATATATTTTTTCCACTTTATAGTCTTCAAACTCACTTATTATATTGATATTTATTTTTAATTTATCAATCTTAAATTAAAAAAAAAATAGAGAATAATTACTTTACAATATTGTGATTGTTTTTGCCATACAACAACATGAATTGACATTGGGTATACATGTATCTCCTCCCTCTTGAAACCCCTCCCCACCTCCCTCCCCATCCCATCCCTTCATGTTGTCATAGAGCACTGGCTTCCCCGCATCATGCACTGAACTCCCACTGACTGTCTATTTTACATATGGTAATCTATATGTTTCAATGCTATTCTCTCAAAACATCCCACCCTCTCCTTCCCCTACTGTGTCCAGAAGTCTGTTCTTCATGTCTGTGTCTCCTTTGTTGCCCTGCATGTAGGATCGTTAGTACTATCTTTCTAGATTATATATATATGTTAATATTTGATATTTGTCTTTCTCTGACTTCCCTCTATATGATAGGCTCTAGGTTCCTTCACCTCAATAGAACTGACTCAAATGCATTTCTTTTTATAGCTGAGTAATATTCCATTCACTGAAGATGGTGACTGCAGCCATGAAATTAAAAGACGCTTACTCCTTGGAAGGAAAGTTATGACCAACCTAGATAGCATATTCAAAAGCAGAGACATTACTTTGCCAATAAAGGTCCATATAGTCAAGGCTATGGTTTTTCCAGTGGTCATGTATGGATGTGAGAGTTGGATTATAAAGAAAGCTGAGCGCAGAATTGATGCTTTTGAACTGTGGTGTTGGAGAAGACTCTTGAGAGTCCCTTGGACTGCAAGGAGATCCAACCAGTCCATTCTGAAGGAGATCAGCCCTGGGATTTCTTTGGAGGGAATGATGCTAAAGCTGAAACTCCAGTACTTTGGCCACCTCATGTGAAGAGTTGACTCACTGGAAAAGACTCTGATGCTGGGAGGGATTGGGAGCAGGAGGAGAAGAGGATGACACAGGATGAGATGGCTGGATGGCATCACTGACTCAATGGACATGAGTTTGAGTTAAGTCCGGGAGTTGGTGATGGACAGGGAGGCCTGGCGTGCTGCAATTCATGAGGCTGCAAAGAGTCGGACACGACTGAGTGACTGAACTGAACTGAATATTCCATTGTGTATATGCACCACAGCTTCTTTATCCATTTATGTCCATTTATGGACATCTAGGTTGCTTCATGTCCTAGGCATTGTGAATAGTGCTGCGATGAGCATTGGGGTGCATGTGTCTCTTTTCAATTCTGGTTTCCTCAGCGTATATGCCCAGTAGTGGGATTGCTAGGTTGTGTGGTGGTTTTATTCCTAGTTTTTTAAGGAACCTCCATACTGTTCTCCATAGCGGCTGGATCAGTTTGCATTCCTACCAACACTGTAAGAGGGTTCTCATTTCTCCACACCTTCTCCAGCGTTTATTGCTTGTAGACTTTTTGATGATGGTCATTTTGACTGATGTGAGATAATACCTTATTGTATTTCTCTAATAATGAGTAATGTTGAGCATCTTTTCATGTGTTTATTGGCCATCTATATGTCTTCTTTGGATATATATGTGTTTAGGTGTTCTGCCCACTTTTTTTTTTTTTCTGCCCACTTTTTGATTGGGTTGTTTGTTTTTCTGGTATTGAACTGTATGAGCTACTTGTAATTTATCAACTTTTTAATAAGTGTTTATATCCTTTCTAACCTTCCACCTTCTTTGAATGCTTTAGTTAATCCTCGTTTCTGCTGTTAATTTATTTATTCCTTTGTGACCTTAAATTCCTCTTGGATTCCTTCCTGCTTTTCCTCTTATCTGCCAGTTATAATATTCCCTCTCTGTCTTCTATGCCTTCATTTTGTTTTCTTAATTGTATATACGTATTTTTCTTTCTATCATGCTTCTGCATTCTTTAACATAGTTTTCTATGTTTCTTCATTCCTCTATAATGACCTTTCTCATATTACTAAACATCTTTTCATATCACTCATATGTGTTGTTTACTCTTATATATGGTCTGATTTTTTGAAATTCAAAAATTTTAGCAATTTTATTTTTATTTTGATTCTTTCCTGTGTGTATTTCTTTTTATGTACAATTCTTCCAAACCTATTTTTATAAGGTGAAATTACCAAACTGTTAAGGACAACTCTATGGAAAAATATTGTGTGATACATAGTTTGGAAATTATTTAAAAATCAAGGAAACTTGCTGTACAAATTTCAGCTCTTTCCTAAGTTCACATACCGTCTCTTTATTTTTTAAATTAAATGTAGTAGTCCCAAATTCAGATTCATAAATTAGTTTTAAAAAGTAAACTGCTGCTTTTCTTTTTTTTATGATATTATACATGTTTTAATGCCATTCTCCCGAATTATCCCCCCTTCCCTCTCCCACAGAGTCCAAAAGACTGTTCTATACATCTGTGTCTCTTTTGCTGTCTCTCATACAGGGTTGTCATTACCATCTTTCTAAATTCCATATATATGTGTTAGTATACTGTATTGGTGTTTTTCTTTCTGGCTTACTTCACTCTGTATAATAGGCTCCAGTTTCATCCACCTCATTAGAACTGATTCAAATGTATTCTTTTTAATGGCTGAGTAATACTCCATTATGTATATGTACCACAGCTTTCTTATCCATTCTTCTGCTGATGGACATCTAGGTTGCTTCCATGTCCTGGCTATTGTAAAACAGTGCTGTGATGAACATTGGGGTACACGTGTCTCTTTCCCTTCTGGTTTCCTCAGTGTGTATGCCAGCAGTGGGATTGCTGGGTCGTATGGCAGTTCTATTTCCAGTTTTTAAAGGAATCTCCACACTGTTCTCCATAGTGGCTGTACTAGTTTGCATTCCCACCAAAGTGTAAGAAGGTTCCCTTTTCTCCACACCCTCTCCAGCATTTATTGCTTGTAGACTTTTGGATAGCAGCCATTCTGACTGGTGTGAAATGGTACCTCACTGTGGTTTTGATTTGCATTTCTCTGATAATGAGTGATGTTGAGCATCTTTTCATTTGTTTGTTAGCCATCTGTAAGTCTTCTTTGGACAAATATCTGTTTAGTTCTTTGGCCCATTTTTTGATTGGGTCGTTTATTCTTCTGGAATTGAGCTGCAGGAGTTGCTTGTATATTTTTGAGATTAGTTGTCAGTTGCTTCATTTGCTATTATTTTCTCCCATTCTGAAGGCTGTCTTTTCACCTTGCTTATAGTTTATTTTGTTGTGCATAAGCTTCTAATTTTAATTAGATCCCATTTGTTTATTTTTGCTTTTATTTCCAATATTCTGGGAGGTGGGTCATAGAGGATTCTGCTGTGATGTATGTCGGAGAGTGTTTTGCCTATGTTCTCCTCTAAGAGTTTTATAGCTTCTGGTCTTATGTTTAGATCTTTAATCCATTTTGAGTTTATTTTTGTGGATGGTGTTAGAAAGTGTTCTAGTTTCATTCTTTTACAAGTGGTTGACCAGTTTTCCCAGCACCACTTGTTAAAGAGATTGTCTTTTCTCCATTGTATATTCTTGCCTCCTTTGTCAAAGAGAAGGTGTCCATAGGTGCATGGGTTTATCTCTGGGCTTTCTATTTTGTTCCATTGATCTATATTTCTGTCTTTGTGCCAGTACCATACTGTCTTGATGATTGTGGCTTTGTAGTAGAGCCTGAAGTCAGACAGGTTGATTCCTCCAGTTCCATTCTTCTTTCTCAAGATTGCTTTGGCTATTCAAGGTTTTTTGTATTTCCATAGAAATTGTGAAATTATTTGTTCTAGCTCTGTGAAAAATACCATTGGTAGCTTATAGGGATTGCATTGAATCTATAGATTGCTTTGGGTAATATACTCATTTTCACTATATTGATTCTTCTGATCCATGAACATGGTATATTTCTCCATATATTAGTGTCCTCTTTGATTTCTTTCATCAGTATTTTATAGTTTTCTATATATAGTTTCTTTAGGTAGATATATTCCTAAGTATTTTATTCTTTTCATTGCAATGGTGAATGGTGTTGCTTTTCTTATATGTGCATTTCTATATTTGTATGATTCTTAATTATACAAATTTGTATAAATTTAGGGTATTTCTCAGGTGTGTGCTACAAACAATGTTAAGAGTCATTTCAGAAGCAACAGCTGAGTTATGTTATAATCAAATAAAAATTACACAAACACACACACATACATTCTATTTTGCCTTATCTATCTGTATATAATTTATTTATCTCTAGCAAAACAGAGTGATCAGCAGTGACTTTCCAGTATAAAATATATCACATCAGGACAACCTGTGATTGGAGATATGGAATTGAAGTATATGTTCAACAAGTGTAAGAAATGATGTAAAATACTAACTTCATACTCTATGAGGTTGAATTATGAAAGCATGAAACTATTTCATGTCATAAATCAATAATCATACCACATCAGAATTATTATTTTTTGCAGCTGTATAAAGTAATAATAAAGCATTTATGTCAATTTCATAACCGTGAGGGGTCTTTCTTTTAAAGCATCACAGGAAAGCATGAAGATCTGAAATGGACTCAGGACATCACTTTAGGGAGGAGGAAACTGATCTGGAAATGAACAAGAGGGGCCAGGAAAGCTTCTCCAGCTGGAGGACTTAACTTGTGAAGTACTGAGAGACAGTCAACAGCCCCCACCCCAGAGGGTTGTGGATGCAGTCACAGGGTGGGTGCTGAGGACTGAAGAGAAATGGAGTCCAGACAGTTCCAGCAGTTCTGGGAGCAAGAAGGAGAGCTTGAAGACCCAGGGACATGGCTGATGACTGATAACTCAACCTAGGGAGCTCTGCTTTACCAGAGGATAATATTATTTCTCTTGTTGTTTTATACACTTTGTTTTCTTTTAAAAAATACATTTCTGTTCAGTTCAGTTCAGTTCAGTCGCTCAGTCATGTCCGACTCTTTGTGACGCCATGAATTGCAGCATGCCAGGCCTCCCTGTCCATCACCAACTCCTGGAGTTCACTGAGACTCATGTCCATTGAGTCGGTGATGCCATCCAGCCATCTCATCCTCAGTCGTCCCCTTCTCCTCCTGCCCCAATCCCTCCCAGCATCGGAGTCTTTTCCAATGAGTCAACTATTCACATGAGGTGGCCAAAGTACTGGAGTTTCAGCTTTAGCATCATTCCTTCCAAAGAACACCCAGGACCAATATCCTTTAGAATGGACTGGTTGGATCTCCTTGCAGTCCAAGGGACTCTCAAGAGTCTTCTCCAACACCACAGTTCAAAAGCATCTATTCTTCGGTACTCAGCCTTCTTCACAGTCCAACTCTCACATCCATACATGACCACTGGAAAAACCATAGCCTTGACTAGACAGACTTTTGTTGGCAAAGTGATGTGTCTGCTTTTGAATATGCTATCTAGGTTGGTCATAACTTTCCTTCCAAGGAGTAAGTGTCTTTTAATTTCATGGCTGCAGTCACCATCCACAGTGATTTTGGAGCCCCAGAAAATAAAGTCTGTCACCTTTTCCATTATTTCCACTGTTTCCATCCATTTGCCGTGAAGTGATGGGACTGGATGCCATGATCTTAGTTTTTTGAATGCTTAGGTTTAAGCCAACTTTTTCTCTCTCCTCTTTCACTTTCATCAAGAGGCTCTGTAGTTCTTCTTCACTTCTGCATAAGGGTGGTGTCATCTGTGTATTTGAGGTTATTGATATTTCTCCCAGCAATCTTGATTCCAACTTGTGCTTCATCCAGCCCAGAATTTCGCATGATGTACTCTTCATATAAGTTAAATACACAAGTTGACAGTATACAACCTCAATGTATTCCTTTCCCAATTTGGAACCAGTTTGTTGTTCCATGTCCACTCATTAAGAATATCTGAAGCCAGGGAAACAGATGGCATTGCCTGGAAGAATGTGTTGAATAAATGTGAAAGCGTTACTGATGTAAGAAGCTTCAATCACTAAGTGAGATAGGAGAGAGAGGGACAGGAGGAGGGGAAGAAGGGAGAAAAATAGCTGTTTACAGTGGAAGAAAGGAACTTTATGAAGGGAATATGGCTTTTCCAAGTTATGGCATAAGCAGGAGAATATTTGAGGGAAGATGGGACTTGGATTTGAAAGCAAAGTATCTGAGGGTTGAGAGGTACATGATCACACTGGAGATGTGGTACTACAGGATGGTGAAAACCAGGTGATTGTGTGTTTTAAAGGAAAGTAAAAAAGGAGATATCAGAAAGATATTATTGTCTTGGTATTCAAAGAACTGTGTGATCTCTTTGTCCTGGTGATGTTGGATTCAGGGGACCAGCCTGTGTATTGTTGACAGTGACAGGGATGGGAAAAGGAAAACATCCTCAAAGGAGGATGAGTAGGGGAAAGTCTGGAATGGTACTGGCTGATGACCTGAAACTTTCTGTTTTTTGAATATCTGCTTGATGCCCGAGGATTCAGTTCTCAATGTGTGGTGCCTATACTAGCAACATCACCACCCAATGGGAATGCTTGGAAATGCAATCTCTTGTTTCCATCCCAGACTACTGGCATTGAGAGCCAGAAATCTGAGTTCTGTCAATCCTTTGAATAAATCTGATGCACAGAGCAATTTGAGGTTCATCTCACTGGGGAGACTGCAGTGTGGTTATCCAAATGTGCTGAGAACATTCTCCATGACTGGCAGGGGTTTCATCCCCCATTTTGTTCAAATTTTACATTTCATTTGGTTTTCAAAGGGGAGGCTCAAAAGAAATATAATGCCCAAAAAACTGGAGAAGAAAAGACAAGAGCTTTTCACCAAGGCCAAGCAGAGATGTCATGACAGATCTGTACTTCCTCTGAGGCTGACCGGATGCACTTTCCAGAAGCCAGCCACAAAGATAACCTCCCATCAATGTGGTCAGGGGCCACTGATGCGAGGGGACCCTAGGCGAGGCTGCAGCAAGTCTGTGCCTTCAGGAGGCTGCAGGAGCTCCAGGCCTACAACTCTGAAGGAGAACCTTTCAGAACCTTGGACAGCACAAATGTTTCAGGGGTTATTGCCCTGGTACTGCAGGTGAATTCCTGGGTCATGTTGGTTCCAGATCTATGCACACCAGCCCTGAGCTCATCACTCTTAGCCTTCAGATAAGGCAGAGATGGACCCAGGATTGGGGCTTTTCCTCCCACAGGCCCTCTGCAGATGGCCAGAAAGAGATGCAGATATTCGCTGACAGTCTCAGATAGGGAAGACAGCAAGGGATGGATTGGCTATCACCTTGAGGGCAGACAGGCTTGCCAAGGATGCAGAGAGAGCCAGGAGCCAGAAAGAATGTTCTTGAGAAGTAGAAGAAAAATAGAAGACTGTCTTGTAGAAACCGAATGGTCCCTGGGAAGTGGTTCACAGGGAGTGGGGACAGTCCTCTATTCCACTTGTCACTTTCACTGTCAACCCGGTTTCTGAACTAAGATGCGTTGTTATATTAAATTTGTACTCTATTAAATGCTTAGTAGACAAAAACAAAAGGCATAAATGTTTTTGTGGATAAGAGATTGGGTTTCATGTGACAAGAGTAAAGATTTTTGTATATCTTTGTACACCTCAGTTTCTGCTTGCCAGAATTTCTTTATTGAATTCTACAAAGGTAATCTAGCCTGGGGAATTATTTAGTGTTTTTAGTTATAGTATTTTCTTACATTACTTACACTTAAGAAACAATCTATTCTACAGAGATTATGTGAAGAGGAACTAAAAAGCCTCTTGATGAAAGTGAAAGTGGAGAGTGAAAAAGTTGGCTTAAAGCTCAACATTCAGAAAACGAAGATCATGGCATCCAGTCCCATCCCTTCATGGGAAATAGATGGGGAAACAGTGGAAACAGTGTCAGAGTTTATTTTTTTTGGGCTCCAAAATCAC
>NW_011494820.1:1057197-1064758 GCF_000754665.1 Bison bison bison | reverse complement strand
TGAAATTAAAAGATGCTTACTCCTTGGAAGGAAAGTTATGACCAACCTAGATAGCATATTCAAAAGCAGACACATCACTTTGCCAACCAAGATCCGTCTAGTCAAGGCTATGGTTTTTCCAGTGGTCATGTATGGATGTGAGAGTTGGACTGTGAAGAAGGCTGAGTGCCGAAGAATTGATGCTTTTGAACTGTGGTGTTGGAGAAGACTCTTGAGAGTCCCTTGGACTGCAAGGAGATCCAACCAGTCCATTCTAAAGGATATTGGTCCTGGGTGTTCTTTGGAAGGAATGATGCTAAAGCTGAAACTCCAGTACTTTGGCCACCTCATGCGAAGAGTTGACTCATTGGAAAAGACTCTGATGCTGGGAGGGATTGGGGGCAAGAGGAGAAGGGGACGACAGAGGATGAGATGGCTGGATGGCATCACTGACTCGATGGACGTGAGTCTGAGTGAACTCCGGGAGTTGGTGATGGACAGGGAGGCCTGGCGTGCTGCGATTCATGGGGTCGCAAAGAGTCGGACACGACTGAGCGACTGATCTGATATGATAAAATCTTATTTTGTTAGGCTTGCTTTTAAGCTTATTTTTGTTAAGCTCGCATTTTTAACATGAGTTGCCTTCTTTTTTTTTTTAATCATTTTTGTACCAAACACTAAATCAGACAGAAGACATTTTACTGTAAATCAATTAGCACTTATGCTATGTGTTACGTCTTTATCTGTTACCTAAAAATTAAGTGGGTATTGTTTTTGAAGAATGTCATTTTGTAAAATGTTATTTATTTGTTTATTTTGGTTTTGGCTGCTGAGTCTTCCGTTGCTGCCCATCGGCTTTCTCTAGCTGTGGAGAGCCAGGCTAGTCTCTAGTTGTGCCCAGGCGTCTCATTGTGGTGCCTCCTCTTGCTGCAGAGCACGGGCTCTAGGTGCTTGGTTTCACTGTTTCTAGCACATGGACTTTGTTGCTCCAGGGCATGTGGAATCAGGGATCAAACCCTCGTGCCCTGCATTGGCAGGCAGATATTTAACCACTGGACCACCAGGGAAGTCCTACATGGGTATCCTTAAAAATTAGATTTGAATTTTGATTCTTAAGAAGGAACAGGTTTTTTGGAAACAATTTATGCTGAAAATGACTTGCCAGCAAGTTTGTTGCTCTGATCAAAAATAGGTCTGAGTCACTGAAACTTGTCTCCCTCACAGTGTTGGGCCCATCATAATTGGTCATTAGTCAAGAAACACATCATTGCTTATTAAATAAACAATTCATTTTACTTATAAACACTCCATTTAGTAAACATAATTATTTTCACTGAACACACAGAACATGGAATAAAGGTATCATGCTACAGAAGTCCCAGGGGGACAGTATCAGGAAGGAAAAGAATGACATTTTCTGGAACTCTTTGTGCAGTTTTAATAAAGTTGTTTTATCAGTATGGAGAGGCAAGGCTGATTCCAGAGGGCCAAAGAGCGACTGATAAATAGAAGGACAGAGTGTGAGTAGAGGTGGGCAGCTATGCCTTCTGTCAACAGGCTCTGGATTTAACTCTGCATAAGTCTGATAAGTTCTCCCCACTGCTGGTAGTACTTACTAAGATTTTCTTCTGTGATTTCAAAGTTCAAGACACAATAAAGAGTTTATAAATTTGTTTGGGTTCTCAAGTTTTCTCTGTCATGGCCTTGGTTACGTCAGCCCAATTTCCCATAGCTGAGGGAGATGAGAGAGATTTCAGGGATGGATGCAGACTGGACCTGTCCTGGCTCTGTGGTGAGAGCCTGTGCTGCTCCAGAAAATACCTCTAGGAGCACCTCCAGGGGGACCCAGCATTGCTGCTATGGCCTCTGAGCTCCGGCCACCCTTAAATCAATCCTGGGCACCTTTCTGTCTTCCTGCAAAACATCGTTTGAACAGAGTGACCATTCCAGACCCAGTCATCAAAGTTAATATTGCATTTTCTCCACTAGTTTTCTAATTTTGAATTGTATGTGTATTATCATCTCTTCATTTTATGTTGATTTTCTCACTAAGTTGGATACCCTATGAAGAGAAGGGTAATGTGAGTTTTAATGATTTACATTGACAGACTAACTTATTCACTTTGCCCTTCTAAAGAGCTCAGATATTTTGTTGAAAGAAAACATTCAACCTCCAAAAATAGTTTCTAAAGTTTTCTCAGAAAGTCACTCAACTTCAGTTAGACTGCAGTCAATTGTCACTATGATTTCACATCCTTTCTCTCTTAATTCATTTAACACTCTAATCACAATAATCTGCTTCAAATGTTAACCTAATCAGTACGCTCTTTCTTTTAAATCAATCATTGCTGTCTTCAGAGATGTTTTTAGAGTGAAAAACTAAAAATATCATTTTATTCCTGTTGTCCTGCCATAGTTATTAACACTACCCCTTTCAACACTCATTATTTACTGGTTTTGAAGGAAAATCAATTGATCCTCCCATTTACAGTGCACTTATTACATGCCAAGAGGTGGACTAAAATCTATGGTTCAGAAGTTCATTGAACAAAATCATTGCCGCAGTTTATTTGAATGTCGATGAGATAAAAGGTGTTTTTTTTTTCAACTTTAATCCTAGATTTATTTAACACAATTATGTTTACTGTACACAACAAAGTATAGACACAACATTATCTAAAATATTACAAAGCTACAAAACAAAATGTATCGTACTGACTATACAATAAAAGATGAAAAAGCAAGGACATGCTTGGTAACCTGCAGGACCACCGGGGTGGTTCTATGGGGACCCTGTAGAGCTGGCTCTCAACTTACGAGTTTCTGAGAAGAAGGGAGCTCTGTGTGTGTGTATGTACACATGTGAAAAGAACCATTTTGGGCAGATCACAGGAGGTATTTGACTCTAGAGGTCAGAAAAGGACCCTAGCAGGAGAGTAGGGCCAGGCTAACAGGAATGGCATCACTGCTGGAGTCTGCAGGCGGACAGGTTAGGACAGCACCAGGCCACCGGAACGGGCCTCAGGTCATCTGTGAAAAACGAGTTCCCAGGCTGGGGCTGTTGCACCAGCCGGCCCGCTCTGCTCCTCCCTGCTAGCTTTGTCATTAAACAGATTCTCGGGAACTAGAACCAGAGTTTTCTAGCCAGAACTGTGGAGGGCATCTTTACAAGCACGACCCCACACCACTGCAGCGGGAACTCTGCTGCCCTGGGATAAGCCGCAGTTGCTGCCCTCACCTTCTGGAGGAGCTGGAGCTGGAGAGGCTCCGGGGGAGGGGGCGGCGAGGGAAGCGGGGTTGCCAGCGCTTCTGGGACCTGAGCCAAGGGGAAGGCGACCGTCTCCTCCTCTGTGAGGGTGACCTGCGCCACCTGGGGGGCGGTGAACGCATTCTCCTGTGAGGGCTGAGTCGCCTGAGGGGTGGCACAGCGGTGGCCCTGATCTCCTGGCCGTCAATTTGTCCTCCATCCATGTGCTTCAGCGCCTTCTCAGCTCCGTCTGGAGTCTCGAACTCCACATAAGCATCAGACAGACCGGGGTGCATCCTCTCTACAGGCATGTCAATCACTCTAACTCTCCCGAAGGTGGAGAATATCTCCCGGATGTGGTCCTTGGTCACGTTCCTGGTGAGTCTCGAGATGTGCAGCTTGGTGGGTTTAGGGGAAGGGCTGTGCCTTCTCCCTTCCTTTTCATCCCTTTCGGGTTGTTTGGAGTGAGACCGCTGTCTCTTGCCTCTTCTATGCCAAGAAGGCTTCAAAGAGCCAGGGGAGCTGCTGGAGCTGGAGCTGGAGCTGCAGGACGTGCTGGAACGTCCTGAGCGGCTGGATGCTGAAGGTGAGCTGGAGCCGCTGCTGGAGCCCGAGCTGGTGCTACAGCTGGACGGAGACCTGGAGCTGCTGCTAGACCTGGAGCTGCTGCTACCACTGGAAGCGCTGCTCCACTTTCGAGTTCTAGCCCTGCCACAGTACTTCTGGCGTGACTCCTTGGGGCCGGCTTTATCTGTAGAGGGATCCCTGGACTGCTCATCAGAGTTCTCTTTGCATCTGGTAGGAGGAGGTGCCATCTTCTCTCTGTCGTGCTCCTCAGTATCTGGAGAGAAACAGCTGATGGAGTAAAAAATGCTTGCTAGTGTTCGGCACAATAAAGCACTATAATAATCAATAAGGCCATCACAGAGACAGAAGAGAGAAAGAGGGAGATATGAAGGAAGAGAAGTAAGGGGAAAGAAAAACATTAATAATAACTGATGAGATTGGGGAAGGCAAAACTGATGACATATGCAGCAGAGAACTGAATTTTTAAAAAGAAAGAAAAGCAAACCAACCAACGAAGCACTTTGTGGGTAAAACATTTTCCAGAGAGAACTATGTAAACAGCCTGCTGTTTGAGAGCAAATACTGCTTCTACTTCAGAGTGATTTTATTTAAAAAAAAAAATCTGGCTTATTATCCCACGAAAGGATCATACACAAAACTGTACAAAATGTGGAATATTTCTTAATACTAACATCAAAGAAATAACTTTTAATAAGGCAATTTCTTATTTTAAGAGCCACTACCTGATAAAGAGATTGCACAAAAGTAAAAAGCATATACATGAACACTCTCTTGTGGTTTCTACACTCACCAGAAGAGGCTGGCTTGGAAATCTGGTCTGTGCAGGTTCCCCCAGTTCCAAGAGCTGTCCTTGGACCACTCCTGAGATGCAGACTTGCTGAAGTCTACTGACTTCTGCCTCTGATTCTCCTTTTATAGGCGAAGAGATTGGACAATCCAATCAGGGGGCAACCCAATCCAGAGGACACACCCTCTCTCAGATCAAAGGCATTGGAGAGGTTCCTAAATCTTCATCCACAAACATTAGGAGTTTTAAACACATGAGCCACCTACCTCCTCGCATGGCCTTGAAGTAAACTCTCTTTGTTCCAAACTCTGATGCTGTGATATTTTTTGGCCCCAGGATGTGTGAGGCACAGGAACTTGCTTTCTGGTTGCATTCTTTAAGGAAAAGGAAGATATAGGAAGTTGCTAAGGCATCTAGTGACTTGTAAAGAACACCTGTAGCTGTGGTCCTTCTAAAAGCTACTTTGAAGTTGCAAACAGTCTAGCTTTCAAAGAAGGAAACAATGTATCTTCCTTTCCCTTTTGGTTTCTATGGAAGGATTTGTTCCACTATATATATATATATATATATATATATATATGTATATATATATGTATTTATGAGAGCTATATATATTTCATGAGAGCTTCCCTGGTGGCTCAGTGATAAAGAACCCTCCTACAATGCAGGAGACCTGGGTTCAATCACAGGGTTGGGAAGATCCCCTGGAGAAGGAAATGGCAACCCACTCCAGTATTCTTGCCTGGGAAATCCCATGGACGAGGAGCCTGGTTGACTACAGTCCATGGGATCACAAAGAGTCAGAGTCAGACACGACTGAGTTCCTAACACACACACATGTTTCATAAAAGCTACAGGGAAAGAATTTGGGGCACTGTGTTCTTTCCTTGAAAGGACATACCAGTGAGCTGTACTACTGACTTTCACCACAACTGCCTCTAAGGTTTCACTGAAGCTGGGAAAACTGGCCTTTCGAACAGGCTATGTTCACAAGAGCCAACATGTGCAGCCAACACCAATGTCCATCAGAAGGTGAGTGGCCCCTCTGTGTGTTACCCTGGGGTAGGTGGGTGGGTGGTGCCACTCACCTCACTGGGTAGGGTGCCAGGGGAGTGAGGTGAGGCACAGGTGAGCCCTGGGGTCTTGCCTGTTGGCGTAGGTGAGGCTGACGCCTTTACCCCGTGTTGGAGGCAGCTGGGGGATGGAGTGCTTCATGCATATGAGCCCCCACTACCCACTGCAGGCACTTTCCTCATCTGACCAGATCCCAGGTGATCTAGGCTGAGGTTTTCAGTGCAACCATGTGGTTCTGGATTCCCTGACGCTTTTGGCATGACTCAGCTCCTGTGCTGGGTCACTTTCCGCATATAGCTAGATCCTTCCTGGTGGATCCTGCTGATGAAGACTGAAAATGTAGATTTGACTGTTTGAAACTGGGAGTCAGGTGAGAATTTCAAGAAATTATGGACATCATACTATGAAAGTTGTAAATTAAAGTGTTTTGGTCAAAGGTGAGGAAAAGAGGTGAATGAGTAAAGAGAATGTGGTATCTACCTAGAATGGATGAATATCTTTGAGAGGCCTCTGGTGTACTTAACAATGCTGTACTGTGCACTTCAAATGCATTAAGAAGATAGATCTCATGTTAAGAGTTAGTACCAGGAACATACACACACAGAACATAGAGAAAATTTTGATGGTGATGGGTATATGTAGTACCTTGGTTGTATAGGTAATATCGTGGGTGTTTTATATGTCTAATCTGACCAAGATGCATATAAGAAAAGTGTGCAATTAAAAAAAAACAGTTATGTCTCCATAAAACTAAACATTAAAAAATATAAATAAATATACCAATTAAAAAACAGAACTTGGTAAAGTCACTAAAAGACTGTGATCTAAGTTTATTCTTTATATGTGAGCTCACTTTAAAGGCATTGATATAGGTAGTTGAAAACAAGTGGATGGAAAAAGTTACACCATGCTGACATTAATAGAGAAACAAAACAAACGTTAGTGTTAATATCAGTAAAAGTAGATTTCAGATCAAAGCATTTATTAGTAAGGAATAGGGACATTGCATGATGTAAAATGTGTCAACTCACAAAGAAGTCCTAGTAATTGCAACAGAGTATCAGTATACAATCAGTCCAGTTCAGTCCAGTTCAGTCGCTCAGTTGTGTCTGACTCATTGCGACCCCATGAAGTGCAGCACGCCAGGCCACCCTGTCCATCACCAACTCCTGGAGTTCACTCAAACTCATGTCCATCGAGTTGGTGATGCCATCCAGCCATCTCATCCTCTCTTGTGCCCTTCTCCTCCTGCCCCCAATCCCTCCCAGCATCAGAGTCTTTTCCAATGAGTCAACTCTTTGCATGAGGTAGCCAAAGTACTGGAGTTTCAGCTTTAGCATCAGTCCTTCCAAAGAAATCCCAGGGCTGATCTCCTTTAGGATGGACTTGTTGAATCTCCTTGCAGTCCAAGGGACTCTCAAGAGTCTTCTCCAACACCACAGTTCAAAAGCATCAATTCTTCGGTGCTCAGCTTTCTTCACAGTCCAACTCTCACATCCATACATGACCACTGGAAAAACCATAGCCTTGACTAGACGGACTTTTGTTGGCAAAGTAATGTCTCTGCTTTTCAGTATGCTATCTAGGTTGGTCATAACTTTCCTTCCAAGGAGTAAGTGTCTTTTAACTTCATGGCTGCAGTGATTTTGCAGCTCCCAAAAATAAAGTCTGTCACTGTTTCCATTATTTCCACTGTTTCCATCTATTTGCCATGAAGTGATGGGACCAGATGCCATGATCTTCATTCTCTGAATGTTGAGCTTTAAGCCAACTTTTTCACTCTCCACTTTCACTTTCATCAAGAGGCTTTTTAGTTCCTCTTCACTTTCTGCCATAAGGGTGGTGTCATCTGCATATCTGAGATTATTGAGATTTCTCCCGGCAAT
>NW_011494820.1:1051367-1057097 GCF_000754665.1 Bison bison bison | reverse complement strand
ACTCTGCATGTAAGTTAAATAAACAGGGTGACAATATACAGCCTTGACGTACTCCTTTTCCTATTTGGAACCAGTCTGTTGTTTCATCTCCAGTTCTAACTGTTGCTTCCTGACCTGCATACAGATTTCTCAAGAGGCAGGTCAGGTGGTCTGGTATTCCCATCTCTTTCAGAATTTTCCACAGTTTATTGTGACCCACACAGTCAAAGGCTTTGGCATAGTCAATAAAGCAGAAATAGATGTTTTTCTGGAACTCTCTTGCTTTTTCCATGATCCAGTGGATGTTGGCAATTTGATCTCTGGTTCCTCTGCCTTTTCTAAGACCAGCTTGAACATCAGGAAGCTCATGGTTCACATATTGCTGAAGCCTGGCTTGAAGAATTTTGAGCATTACTTTACTAGCGTGTGAGATGAGTGCAATTGTGCGGTAGTTTGAGCATTCTTTGGCATTGCCTTTCTTTGGGGTTGGAATGAAAACTGACCCTTTCCAGTCCTGTGGCCACTGTGGAGCATTTCAAATTTGCTGGCATATTGAGCACAGCACTTTCACAGCATTATCTTTTAGGATTTGAAATAGCTCAACTGGAATTCCATCACCTGCACTAGCTTTGTTCATAGTGATGAACAAAGGCCCACTTGACTTCACATTCCAGGATGCCTGGCTCTAGGTGATCACACCATCATGATTATCTGGGTCATGAAGATCTTTTTTGTACAGTTCTTCTGTGTATTCTTGCCACCTCTTCTTAATATCTTCTGCTTCTGTTAGGTCCATACCATTTCTGTCCTTTATCGAGCCCATCTTTGCATGAAATGTTCCCTTGGTATCTCTAATTTTCTTGAAGAGATATCTAGTCTTTCCCATTCTATTGTTTTCCTCTATTTCTTTGCACTGATTGCTGAGGAAGGCTTTCTTATCTCTTCTTGCTATTCTTTGGAACTTGCATTCAGATGCTTATATCTTTCCTTTTCTCCTTTGCTTTTTGCTTCTCTTCTTTTCACAGCTATTTGTAAGGCCTCCTCAGACAGCCATTTTGCTTTTTTGCATTTCTTTTCCATGGGGATGGTCTTGATCCCTGTCTCCTGTACAATGTCATGAACCTCAGTCCATAGTTCATCAGGCACTCTATCTATCAGATCTAGTCCTTTAAATCTATTTCTCACTTCCACTGTATAATCATAAGAGATTTGATTTAAGTCATACCTGAATGGTCTAGTGCTTTCCCCTACTTTCCTCAATTTAAGTCTGAATTTGGCAATAAGGAGTTCATGGTCTGAGCCACAGTCAGCTCCTGGTCTTGTTCTTGCTGACTGTATAGAGCTTCTCCATCTTTGGCTGCAAAGAGTATAATCAATCTGATTTTGGTGTTGACCATCTGGTGATGTCCATGTGTAGAGTCTTCTCTTGTGTTGTTGAAGAGGGTGTTTGCTATGACCAGTGCGTTCTCTTGGCAAAACTCTATTAGCCTTTGTCCTGCTTCATTCTGTATTCTAAGGCCAAATTTGCCTGTTACTCCAGGTGTTTCTTGACTTCCTACTTTTGCATTCCAGTCCCCTATAATGAAAAGGACATCTTTTTTGGATGTTAGTTCTAAAAGGTCTTGCAGGTCTTCATAGAACCGTTCAACTTCAGTTTCTTCAGCGTTACTGGTTGGGGCATAGACTTGGATTAGTGTGATATTGAATGGTTTGCCTTGGAAACGAATAGAGAACATTCTGTCGTTTTTGAGATTACATCCAAGTACTGCATTTGGGACTCTTGTTGACCATGATGGCTACTCTATTTCTTATAAGAGATTCCTGCCCACAGTAGTAGATATAATGGTCATCTAAGTCAAATTCACCCATTCCAGTCCATTTTAGTTCACTGATTCCTATAATGTTGACCTTCACTCTTGCCATCTCCTGTTTGACCACTTCCAATTTGCTTTGATTCATGGACCTAACATTCCAGGTTCCTATGCAATATTGCTCTTTACAACATTGGACCTTGCTTCTATCACCAGACACATCCACAACTGGGTATTGTTTTCGCTTTGGCTCCATCCCTTCACTCTTTCTGGAGTTATTTCTCCATTGATCTCCAGTAGCATATTGGGCGCCTACTGACCTGGGGAGTTCCTCTTTCAGTATCCTATCATTTTGCCTTTTCATACGGTTCATGGGGTTCTCAAGGCAAGAATACTGAAGTGGTTTACCATTCCCTTCTCCAGTGGACCACATTCTGTCAGACCTCTCCACCATGACCCGTCCGTCTTGGGTGGCCCCACAGGGCATGGTTTAGTTTCATTGAGTTAGACAAGGCTGTGGTCCATGTGATTATATTAACTAGTTTTCTGATTATGGTTTCAGTGTGTCTGCCCTCTGATGCCCTCTCGCAACACCTACCATCTTACTTGGGTTTCTCTTACCTTGGACGTGGGGTATTCATGAAAAACTGATATCAGTGAATAAAGAAATAGAGAAATCCAAAATTATGATTAGGACTCCAACACCCCTCCCCAACAATACTACTAGTCTAAAAGTCAACAAGCTTATAGGGGAACAATGGCACCAATGAATGGGATCCAGGTGACACTCACAGAGCACTCAGTTGGTATTTGTAGGGCAATCAACCCAACAACAGAATATACATTCTTATCAAGCACCAATGTGTTATTCACTGAGATAGGCCATATTCTGGGTCATAAAACAAGCTTCAGTACATTTAAAAGAATTGAATCATACAGAGCATGTTCTCTGACTACAGTGGAATCAATCTCCAGTCAATAAAATAAGATATAAATCTCAAAACAATTGCAAGTTAAAGAACACACATATATAATGACCCATGATTCAAACAGAAACTGTCAAGAAATTTAAATCTACATAGAAATCATTAAAAATCAAAATACAATATGTCAAAATTTATGAGATGTAGCCAAAGCGATGCCAAGAGGAAAGTTTATAAAACTAAATACATACATTGTGAAACAGGAAATGTCTCAAATCCACGTTAAAATCTCCAGTTCAAGAAATTAGAAGAGCAAAATAAACTCAAAGTAAGCAGAGGGTAGGAAAAACAAAAGAAAAATCATTGACTTTAAACAAATGCATAGAGAAAATAAAAATGATAAAGCAATATGAAATAAGAACTCTGATTAAATAGGGAAATGTTAAATTTATCAGTAATTACCATATTGTAACTTTTACCCAAGCTATTTGATTCAATTCAGTAAAGTTAGAACTATATTTTTTTAAAAGATGGAAAGATTGATTGTCAAATTCACATGAAATAGACATTTTTAAGGAAGAAATAAGAACTTTTTTTTTTAAAGAACCATGATAGGAAATATGAAAAAGGTGATATGCAGAGACATTATGCAAATTTTGTTACTGAAGGAAAGAGAATAAAAAACAACCAACCAACTGAATGACTAATGCAGAGGGTGCAGGAACACTTCCTTGTATACAAGGGAGCTTACTATGTGATGAAATTAGCATTTCAATAAGTTAGAAAATGATTTCATAAACGACTTAAGGAAAATACACTACAGATTTAATCTACATTAATTCATAATATATTCTAAAAATAAACTTGAAAATTTGAAACACTAAAGGAGTGAGAAGAAAGCATAAAGACACTGTGTATGACCTGTATATTCAACTCAGTACGGATCTTTACAACTGACTGTCAGTTGACTCAAACAAACAAAATACCCGGGGCAGATACAACAAAGAGTGCTTTGACAAGTTCTTAGTTATAAAATACGGTTACTAAGATGGAGGAGAGGCTGAAAAAATGGACGCTGTGCTTACTGCATATTTAATGATGGAAGAAATGGTTGGATTCAATAGCAAAGGCTTTGAGGCGTGCCATTAGTCTAGAATAGAAAGCCTATGAGTGAGTCTTGAGGACTGAGTGTAGTTATATACCGATACTTTTAAAAAGAGAGGGTAGGTTACCCGGTCAACAGCGGTAAAGCAATTTTGGTTATTTTTAAATATCTGAATGAACATATGATATAATAGTAAATTTGACATAATGCATTCAGATATTACAAATCATATATAGTATTTAAATGTTCTATTTTTCAAAATCCTAAAAATGAGATAGAGACTTATGAGATAAAACCTAAGAATGTCTACTTCACTGGGAACTTAAATTCTTTAAAACTTTCAAAGTGATCTTCTCAGGTCTCAGGAGGATAATGTAGCACTCTGGGGCAAAGATGCGGCCCTGGAGCCCAGCACTGGAGGCCAACATGGAGAGGATCTCCACGGCCACCATGACCTTGCCCTTGGTGCGATACAGGGAGGAAGGTGACCCAGACACTGCAGAACACCAGCATCCTGAAGGCCAGGAACTTGGTTTCACTGAAGGTGTCAGGCAGGTTCCTGGCCAGGAAAGCTAGGGAGAAGGTTCCCAGGGCTAAGGAGCCCAAGTATCCCAGGACACAGTAGAAGGCAGTGACTGAGCCCTTATTGCACATGATTCTGAGCTCCTTGGGCTCAGAATGAGTGTCCATCTCAAGGAAAGGGGGCGAGGTTCCCAGCCAGACTCCACAGAGAATCACTTGGATCAGAGAGCACAAGGGGATGACATCGTTAGAAGCTCCTGTTACCAGTTACCACCTCATGGTTCTTCCTGGTTTCCTGGTCTTGAATGCCAGGTTCACAGTCAGGGTTTTGGCCAAAACACTGGCAACAGCTATGGAGAGCCCAGCTCCAAATGTGATTTGGTGGAGGATGCAGGTGGCTCTGTTGGGATGACCAATGAAGAGTAAGGAGCAGAGGAAACACAGGAGGAGGGAGATGAGCAGGACTTAGCTGAGAGTCCAGTTATTTGCCTTGACTATGGGGGTGTCTTGTTACTTCACAAAGACCCACAAAACCTCAGCTGTGATGGCAGATAAACAGAGAGCCGTGCAGGCCAGAGACACCCCCAAAGGATCATCAAAGCCCAGAGAGGTCAAGTCCTTAGGGAGGCAGTGATTTCTCTCACTATTTGGATGCTCTTGAGCTGGGCACAAACTGGGGAAACCGTGGAGACAGTGTCAGACTTTATTTTTTGGGGCTCCAAAATCACTGCAGATGGTGATTGCAGCTATGAAATTAAAATACACGTACTCCTTGGAAGGAAAGTTATGACCCACCTAGATAGCATATTCAAAAGCAGAGACATTACTTTGCCAACAAAGGTCTGCCTAGTCAAGGCTATGGTTTTTCCAGTGGTCATGTATGGATGTGAGAGTTGGACTGTGAAGAAAGCTGAGCACCGAAGAATTGATGCTTTTGAACTGTGGTGTTGGAGAAGACTCTTGAGAGTCCCTTGGACTTCAAGGAGGTCCAACTAATCCATCCTAAAGGAGATCAGTCCTGGGTGTTCATTGGAAGGACTGATGCCAAAGCTGAAACTCCAATACTTTGGCCACCTCATACGAAGAGTTGACTCATTGGAAAAGACTGATGCTGGGAGGGATTGGGGGCAGGAGAGCAGGGGACGACAGAGGATGAGATGGCTGGATGGCATCATCAACTCGATGGATAAGAGTTTGGGTGAACTCCAGGAGTTGGTGATGGACAGGGTGGCCTGGCGTGCTGCAATTCATGGGGTCACAAAGAGTCAGACACGACTGAGCAACTGAACTGAATTGAACTGAGCTGCGCACTGGATACAGTGCTCTGCATCTAGGGAAAAAGCAAAGACTCACCATTTCATTTTCAGAAATTCTCCATATTTGGCCTTTT
>NW_011494820.1:1039314-1051267 GCF_000754665.1 Bison bison bison | reverse complement strand
TTTTTTTTTTTTTTTTAACATGGTCACCTTTCCTCTCATTGTGCATACAAACTGCCTCTGATGTCATACTCAGGAACAAGATTAAGAGTATACATTCATAACCTAGGAAGAACGCTTTCAGTTATAGGTAAGACAAAACACAATCAGTCTGGATCTTCAGCATATTGTGGGACAATGTTGGCTCAGCGATCCCAACAAGGATATGGATTTCATCCCAATTTTTTCTCTACTGTCCCAGTGTCTTCTTCATCCTAAGATTTGTCCTGCCATGAAAGTGAAAGAAAGTGAAGTCGCTCAGTGGTGTCCGACTCTTTGCGACCTCATGGACTGTAGCCTATCAGGTTCCTCTGTCCATGGGATTTTCCAGGCAAGAGTGCTGGAGTGGATTGCCGTTTCCTTCTCCAGGGGATCTTCCCCACCCAGGAGTCGAACCCTGGTCTCTTGCATTGCAGGCAGATGCTTTACTGTCTGAGCCACCATGGCTTCTGCAATTTTCCTGGTGAAGTCAAAGTCAAAGCTTTCCTTATTCATACATATACTGAGAAGGAACGTTCACCTAGCCCTCCCGGGGCATCCTCTTGTGTCATTACCCTGATTCCTATGGGCTGCTTTTTGTATATAACTTGATATCTGGTAGAACAAATGTTTCCACATTCTACTCTTTCATTTTCCTATGACCAGTCTTGTACAATTTTTCTATACAAAATTTGAACATAATTTGATTGAATAGAAATAATTTGGTGTCCGAGTGGATTTCTATTGTCTTATATATTTGTGATGGTGATATCTTAATTACTGATGAATTTTAAAAAATTTCCATTCAGGTACACCTCCCTAAATCAGGCTTAATTTTTTTTTCTTTGTAAAATAGCAGGTAGTAAATAACTTCAGTGTTACACGGCTATGTGGTCTTTGTGGCATTTATTCCCCTCTGCTGTTATGAAACAAGATCAGTCATAAATACATAAATTAATGAACTTGGCTCTGTTTCAATTATATTTATTCAAATAGGCAATAGTCTGCCTGCTTCTGCTGCTAAGTCGCTTCAGTCGTGTCCGACTCTGTGCGACCCCACAGATGGCAGCCCACCAGGCTCTCCCATCCCTGGGATTCTCCAGGCAAGAACACTGGAGTGGGGTGCCATTGCCTTCTCCTACTCCTCCCCAAAAGTTCCTATTATTTTTATGGCTGACTCTCATGCAGTAGTACAAAGTCCTAACAAAAGCAACGTAATTCTCATTCACATTTATTTCCCCCAGCTACCTGGTCTCGATTCATAGAGCAGACACCTCTCCTGGCCTCTCTCTCTGTCCTTTCAGAGACATGTGTGGCACCCACTAACATATGTCTGTTTAGTCTAGCTCTCTAGTCCCGTGTTCCTCTATATGTCTCTTGTTTTAAACACTTATTTGATGTTACAAATCCTTCAGTAAGTCCATGAACAAGAGAATTATTTTTTTTTGAGAATTATTTTTATAAATATCTTGTTCATACCTGAGAATATTTATTTGACAAGTGATCAAAATGCAATGACTTCTACTCTTAAGGTGACTGGAATTACCCAGTACTGATGGAAGGACTCAATTCATTACAATAGACTTAATGTTTTAGAAAATTGAAGCGCTGTAATCCTCCTCCACTTAATATGTTATAGTAACGTGTTTTGTTTCAGTACATAAGTTTATAAATCTCTATTTCAAGCAACAGCTACATTTAGAGGCTGTAGGTTGTGATTTAAATTAGAATGATGTCCTTTTCTTTTTTATATTGTAATACTCCGAAGAGTAGAGTCCTGGTCTTAGTTACACACACTTGATAAGTTGTGCAGTATTCAGGTCTTGGTACCTAAGGTAATAAAATATTTCTGTTTTAATTTACATGTACATGCTCTGTGCTTATCATCTGGGTGTGAAAAGTGTTAAGTCTCTAGCTTTCAAGGCACCCACAGGCTGCCTTGTTGATCATATATGTTATATTTTATGGCAGGCTTTAGCACGGTCCCTGATGAAACTTCAGAATGAGATTTTCCCTGGAAACAGCGCTGCAGTGGAGCCTAATAGGAAGACCACAGGCAGACCTGAGATTACCCATAATTGGGAAACAATAGTGATTAAAACATGGAGCTGTTGCAAGAATGAGTGGAAGCATGAATTGAGAGCAATGGTGCATATTGGCCCTGATGCCAGTCCCCTTGGTTTTCTTCTTATTGAAATTATTCATGGGGAGAAGTTGCCATAAAGTGCAAACTTATTTTATACCTCTCTGATTGGAAATTTCTCTCCCTGTGCATGAAACACAGATGAAGCAGCAGATGGGCTTTCCTTCCTCTGGAATTTTCCTGAATCCTGGAACACAGGTCTGGCTGCACACAGATTGAGGCATCTGAAGGGAAGAGAGAATTATGGTCATAATTTTGCAGAAAATGAGCAGCTTTAAGAAGATGTCTGTGTTTCTGGCCTTGTAATGAGAATTCTGATAGAAGGTAATCACTCTGTACCCCCACCCTTCACTGTTGATTCGATGTAGACATATAATTAAGCATGTCCATGGTTAACTTGGGCTTCCCTCATAGCTCAGTCGGTAAAGAATCTGCCTGCAAGGCAGGAGACCTGGGTTTCATCTGTGGGTCGGGAAGATCCCCTGGAGAAGGAAATGGCAACCCACTCCAGTATTCTTGCCTGAAGAATCCCACGGACAGATGAGCCTGGCAGGCTACATCCACGGGGTCGCAAGAGTCGGACATGACTTAGCAACTAAAGAGAGAGAGATGGTTAACTTTCTTCTTTTTAAAATGCTCACCAAATATCACCAAGCTATCTAATCAGTTTTATTTCATAAATCAACGACAATCTGTCTACTTTATTATGCACTTTATCAAATCTTTCACATGCAGCTTTCTATGTAGTAATGACTTTGAGAACTTGTATGCCTGATGACATTCCTACCATCCTTTCATGCTTGGTTAGAAGGAAGAGAATAGTTTCTAGATGGAAGACGCTGATGCTGTGATAATGAGGCACACTACTTGTTGTTCGGTCACTACTCATTGTGTCTGACTCTTTGTGACACCATGGACTGAGGCAAACCAGGATTCCCTGTCCTTCACCATCACCTGGAGCTTGCTCAAACTCATATCCATTGAGTCGGTGATGCCATCTAACCATCTCGTCCTCTGTCATCCCCTTCTCCTCCTGCCTTCAATCTTTCCCAGCTTTGGTGTCTTTTCTAATGAGTCAGCTCTTTGCATCAGATGGCCAAAGGATTGGAGTTTCAGCTTCAGCATCAGTCCTTCCAGTCAATATTCAGAACTGATTTCCTTTAGGATTGACTGGTTTGATCTCCTTGTAGACCAAGGGACTCTCGAGAGTCTTCTCTAACATGGTTCACAAGCATCAGTTTTTCAATGCTTAGCCTTTCTTATGGTCCAACTCTCACATTCATACATGACTACTGGAAAAACCATGGTTTTCACTAGACAGACCGTTGTTGGCAAAGTAATGTCTCTGCTTTTTAATATGCTGTCTAGGTTGGTCATAGCTTTTCTTCCAAGGAACAAGCCTCTTTTAATTTCATGGAGACAGTCACCATCTGCAGTGATTTTGGAGCCCAAAAAAGTCTCTCACTGTTTGCATTGTTTCTCTATCTATTTGCCATGAAGTGATGGCACCAGATGCCATGAACTTAGTTTTTTTGAATGTTGAGTTTTAAGCCAGCTTTTTCAATCTCCTCTTTCACCTTCATCAAGAGGTTCTTTAGTTCCTTTTCCCTTTCTGCCATTAGAGTGGTGTCATCTGCATATCTGAGATTATTGGTATTTCTCCTGTCAATCTTGATACTAGCTTGTGCTTCATCCAGTCAGGCATTTTACACGATGTACTCTGCATAAAATTTAAATAAGCAGGGTGACAATATACAGCCTTGACATACTCCTTACCCAATTTTGAACTAGTCTGTTGTTTGATGTCCATTTCTAACTGTTGCTTCTTGACCTGCATACAGGTTTCACGGGAGGCAGGTAAGGTGGTCTGATATTCCCATCTCTTTAAGAATTTTCCACAGTTTATCATGATTCACACAGTCAGAGTCTTTGGTATAGTCAATAATGCAGAAATAGATGGTTTTCTGGAACTCTCTTGCTTTTTCTATGATCTAGCAGATGTTGGCGATTTGATCTCTGATTCCTCTGCCTTTTCTGAATTCAGCTTGAACATCTGGAAGTTTGTGGTTCACGTACTGTTGAAAACTAGCTTGCAGAATTTTGAGCATTACTTTGCTAGCATTGAGATGAGTGCAATTGTGCAGTAGTTTGAGCATTCTTTGGCATTGCCTTTCTTTGGGATTGGAATGAAAACTGACATTTTCCAGTCCTGTGGCCACTGCTGAGTTTTCCAGATTTGCTGGCATATTGAGTGCAGCACTTTCACAGCATCATCTTTTAGGATTTGAAATAGCTCAACTGGAATTCCATCATCTCCACTAGCTTTGTTCATAGTGATGCTTCCTAAGGCCCTCTTGACTTCACGCTCCAAGATGTCTGGCTCTAGGGGAGTGATCACATCATTGTGGTTATCTGGGTCATTAAGATCTTTTTTGTATAGTTCTGTGTATTTTTGCGACCTCTTCTTAATATCTTCTGCTTCTGTTAGGTCCATATCATTTCTGTCCTTTATTGTGCTCATCTTTGCATGACATATTCCTTTGGTATCTCTAATGTTCTTGAAGAGATCTCTAGTCTCATAGGGTAACTTCTCATAGGATATAGGATGTCTGTGCCCAGGAAATATTCTGGAAGAAAAAGCTCAAGGACCTCATACAGTGTCATTTCAGGTGGTTATTCTCTGCTTTCCTCTCATGGTAGAACATCCACAAATGGACAAAAACCCCCACATCTTTAAAAATGAGTCATTCACTGACTATTAAAAATGATAATGGTAATAAAAATCTGTGTCTGCCTCTGCCAAAGTGTGGTTGTGAGACCTTTATAAGTACTTAACTTTTTGGAGCCTCATTGTTTGCTTCTAGAAAGTGAGCTTAATGTTTAGAAGGTGTTAGGATTAAATGAGATACATGTAATGTGTTTGCACATCCTTGTCAGGAGGGGAGCATTCATTTGATTTCCATTAATAATACTATTGACTTTATTTTAGATCAACAAACCCATAAATGCTCTGCTCTGGAAAAACAGCTACTGCATCTGTGTGAAATGCACCACAGAGGACAAATGGTTGATAAAAAATCTAGCCATTTCCTCCATAATTAAGTACCCAGTAAGCACATCCTTGGGGCTTCCCCAGTGGCACAGGGATAAAGAATCTGCCTGTCAAGCAGCAGATCAAACCCAAGTTCGATCCCTCGGTCAGAAAGATTCTCTGCAGAAGGGAGTGGCAACCCCCTCCAGTGTTCTTGTCTGGGAAATCCCAGTAACAGAAGAGCATGGCAGACGACAGTCCATGAGGTTGTAAAGAGTTGGACATAACTTAGCGACTAAACAACCACAGCGACAAAGCACATCTCCATTAGTTCGGCCACTCCTCCAATCTGCAAAGGTCGTTTTAGAACTCAGACTTCTCACCACACTTTGCTGTATCTTGTCTGTTTGGTTTCACCAACTGACCCTTAGTGTAAAGGTTTATATTTGGGTAAAATATCGAAGTTATACATGGTTTTCCCACTTGTCTTTGTAACTCCTTAACTTTTACAATGCAACTTTAAAATAAAATACTAATTCAAATGAGATGAAAAAGTTGTAAATTACCTCTAAACGATGATTTAGCCAATTTTTAGTATTTGTTATGTATTTTCTTCATCCTCTTAAATCATGCATTTCCAACATGCTGGAAATGGCAACTTTTGAATGACTAAAGTACTTAACTTAGTATAAAGAATTATCTATGTCTGAATTGAGTAACAGAGAAGAAAAATATTGCTGGATTTTGTTAAAATCAGATACAAAGCCAATCTTAATAAAATCATACTTTATAGGATCAGATTTTATATTAACAGAAAATTCTCATTTGAATAGGTATCATCTCTTCCTTGAGTGTAACTATAAGAAGACACAAATGTAACTTCAAATATTAAGTAGACCTTCTGTTTCAGTTAGCCTATGGATCTTAGTATAAAAATGAAGACCAATCATGGGAAATTCAAACTGAGGTTTCCCATGAGGCTTGAAGATCAGAGGACATTGCAAGGAGAGGCTGGTAAAGGTGAAATCTGTCAGATGCAAATTTCTCAAGGACCACCTCACTCTCCTTTCCTTCAGCACCAATGTAGCCCTTCCACTCTTTTCTTAGGGTCTTTCTTGGTTCCTCATTCTCTCTGCCTCCCTGACAATCCCAGCTGCCATCAAGGCCAGAGTCAGATTCTCCTCTTTCTTCACAACCTGCATTTGACTCTTGATATCTCCAAAATAACCTATTTCCTGCAGAGGGGCTGTGAGAGACCCAGGCCCATTCCTGTACTCATCTATGACTGCTATGGACACTGCTTGGCTTTATGAGGGCTGGTATGCAGACCCTCACGCACCCTTAGGTTGGTCCAGGGGTTCGCCTGAAGTACGTGGTGCAATTGTTGTTAAGGCATTTGTAAAATCCAAAGGACATAGAAGTTCTCCTTCACCTGGAGTCTCTGCAGTCTCTTGTTCTCCAAGGTCTCCTCCCATTGGCTGCCCCTGAACTCGCTGTCAGCCCGAGGTATATTCTAGTCACTGACCTCTGGAATGGGCAGCTGGTCAGTCTCACAGGGTGTCTAGAGCTTATGCTGGTTTTCTGCTTGGCCTGTTTCATGTTCTCACTGTTTCCTCTGTGAAGTTGGGCATCATTTTTGAGCTTTCTTTGTAAAATTAAAATGTGAAATTTGAATAAAATGGAGGCTAAAGACTACCATACGTGGGGAAGGTCTCAACTAATTTGAATATTCTATCCTGGTCTGTCCCTTGAAAAATGTCTCTCAAATTGTAGTCTACAATGACAGAAAGGTGAAGGTCATTATCCAGTGCCAAATCCAGAGCAATCTATGTAATACATTTTCCAAATACTAAACCCTTACCTCCTGAAAGAGTTAAAATCCACCCATCTACTACACTTACACAGATGTCATCTTTTGAGTGACACACAGCAATAAACTAGCAACAGCATCGTAGGAGTCTAAATCCTTTCTTGATAAAATTCATTTGTGATTCTAGTCCCATTGATCCATTTCAGACACAAACACGATCATTTCACCATAACTTTTCACACATATCTAAAAATTTATTATAGGAATTGACTCGCAGGGTTATAAGATAGAGAAGTCCCAGAGATGGCCATCTCCAAGCAGGAGAAGCAGAAAACCTGGTGGCATGAGTCCAAGTCTGAAGTCCTGAGAACCAGAAGTTCTGATGTCCCAGGGCAGGAAGAGATGGATGTCCCAGCTCAGAAAGTGAGGGTGGATTGACCTTCCTTCACTTTGGGTTCTATTCTGGCCTTCAGGAAACTGGAAAACACGTGCTCACATTGGTGAGGGGGCATTCTTTACTTCATTTACCAGAAGCAAATGCTAGTCTCCGCAGGAAACACCCTCAAGAGTACACCCAGAAACAGTGCTTAGCCACCCACCTGGCAAGCCTCAGCCCAGGCGAGTTGACAGGTAAGAGTAACTGTCATGCATGGACAGTGATTCCTCCAGCTCTTTTCTTTTATCTCAAGACTGTTTTGACAATTCAGCCTCCTTTTTCTTTCAATTTTTCAAAATTATTAATCCTAGTTCTGTGGAAAATGCCATTGGTTTTTTCATGAATAATTTTATTTATCTTCATATGTTCTTTTTTAAAATTATTTTTTACAGAGTATTATTAATTTACAATGTACTTTTAGTTTCAGCTGTACAGCAGATCAGTTATTCACATACATATGTACACTCTTTTTTTAAGATACTTTTCCTGTATAAAGAAAAGAGTCATTAAAGAGTAAAGAGTCCCCTATGCTATAGTGTAGGTTCTTATTAGTTATCTATTTTATAGATAGTAGTTTGTGTCAATCCATCTCCCAATGTATCCCTCTCCTCTTTATCCACTTGGTAATTATGTTACTTTTCTACATCTGTGACTCTATGGAAATACAGCCATGGTATTTTGATAGGGGTTGCCTTGAATCTGTAGATTGCCTTGAGTAGGATGTTCATTTTAACATACTTAACAATTTAATCAACTGTATTAATTCTTCCAATCCATGAACACAAAATATCTTCCCATCTCTTTGTGTCTTCTTCAATTCCTTTATCAATGTCATACTTTTTTGAGTACAGTTTTTTCCCCTCCTTTGGTAGGATTATTCCCAGGAATTTTACATTGTCTTTTCCTGCCAGTGTTGACTTCTGGACTTCTGGACCCATGGTTCTAGGTCCATGAATGGGAAAGTGAAAGTCGCTCAGTCGTGTCTGACTCCTGGCGACCCCATGGACTATACAGTCCATGGAATTCTCTACGCCAGAATACTGGAGTGGATAGCCATTCCCTTCTCCAGGGGATCTTCCCAACCCAGGGACCTTCCCAATCCAGGTCTTCCACATTGCAGGCCTGAGGCCTATCATCTCAGACAATCACCAGTTTACACCCTCATTCATGTTACCTGCTAAGTCACTTCAGTTGTGTCCGACTCTGTGTGACCCCATAGATGGCAGCCCACCAGGCTCCTCCGTCCATGGGATTTTCCAGGCAAGAGTACTGGAGTGGGGTGCCATTGCCTTATGTTACCAATGTGTCCTAAAGGAGCAGATGGACCTGAACCCAGAGCTTGTAGTCTTTGGGATGGCTATGTTCTTACCACTGACTTGAGAAGTGTTTTTGTCACGGGGTGTGAAACTTTCAAAGCTTCCTGTTGGGAACTTTAAAAGATGAGGCACAAGATGAGCAGCGTGAAGGGTGCAGAAGGAGATGCCACCAGATTGATAGCGGGTGGACATGCATGCACACAGCCTGACCAGTTAAAATATTGGAATGAGTAGTAAACAGGCACCCCAAAATCCACCCAAGGATTGGAGCTAACGTATTTCCATCTGGCAGTTTGAACATTATTCTCTGGAAACACCTTGTAAAATCAAGTGCAAGATGGAGATCTTGACTCTTCTGAGTCAAATAAATGTTTCACTTTTTGTAATAAGGTCATCAGAATTTTGATATGATTGAATGGAACCTGTAGGTCACTTTGGTTGGTACTGTCATTTAGCAGCATCAATCTTCCAATCCATGACATGGAACATCTTTACATTAATCATGTCTCCTTTAGTTTTTTTTAGCAGTGGTTTGTAATTTTCAGAGTACAAGTTTTTTGCCTCATTGGCTATGTTTATTCCTAAGAATTTTATTCCTCTTTGTACTGTTCGCTGTTATTGTTCAGAAACACAAGTGATTTTTATGCTGCTTTGTATCTTGTAACTTTGCCAAATTCACTTATTATTGTCTCTGAAAGTGAATGTGTGTGTGTTTGTGGTTTTCGTGTGGGTATGTTAACGTGTGTGTGTAATCTTTGGGAATTTCTATGTACAAGTTCATGTCATGTTCGAACAGAGATAACTTTATTTCTTCCTTCCCTGTGTGGATGCCTCGGTATTTCTTTTTCTTGCCTAATTGCTCTGGCTAGAAATTCCTGTCCTATTTGATTAGAAACAGCAAAAGCTAATGTCTCTGTCTTGTTCACAGTCTTATGGAAAATATTTTCAGACTTTATTGAGTGAGATGCCCCCTGTGGCTTTTCCATGGCCTCTGTCATGTTAGAGTTTCCTTGCGTTCCTCCTCTTTCTACTTGGTAGTATTTTGCTGAAGATATTTTTATTAGCCTTCATGAAGACATTCATCTGAGGTTTCTTTTTTGTAATCTCTTTGTCTCCCTTTGGTAAAAGGATACGACAGCTCTCATGGAATGAGTTAGAAAGTGTTCCTTCTGCTTCATTTTTGGGAAGCATTTGTAAATGATTATCCTTAACTAACATTTTATGTTTGGTAGAATTCAACACTGAATTCATCTTTGTTGGTTGATCTTTGTTGGACTTTTTGGGTTGCTGATTCAATCTTCTTACTGGTCTACTTATATTTTCTATTTCTTCATGATTCAGTTTTGGTGGGAGCATCTCCATGAATTATTCATGCTATCTGGGCTATCTAATCTGTTTGTGTGCAGCTGGACATAGTATTTTTATATAATTATTTCTATTTCTGTCTATTCAGGAGTAATGCCCACACATTCATTTCTTATTTTATTTTTTGATCAGGTCACACAGCTTGCAGGCCAGGATTTAACTTGGGCCACCACAGTGAGAGCATTGAATCCCAGCCAGTGATCCATCAGGGATTTCCTCATTTATTATTTTAATAGTTTGAGTCTTCTCTATACTTTCTCAGTCAATGGGATTAAAGGTTTGTCAATGTTGTTGATCTTTTCCAAGAACCAACTTTTATGGCTTTGAATATTGTTTTTCTCTTCTGAATTATTTATCTCTGTTCTAATCTCTAGGGTTGCATTCTGTTTGATAGACTTTAGCTTTCCCTGTGTGTGTGTGTGTGTGTGTGTGTGTGTGCACGCACTCGGTTGCTCAGCCGTGTCTGACTCTTTGGGACCCCATGGACTGTAGCCCACCAGGCTCCACTGTCCATGGCATTTTCCAAGCAAGAATACTGGAGGGGGTTGCCATTTCCTACTCCAGGGGCTCTTCCTGACCCGTGATTCTTGCGTGTCCTGCAAGGCCTAGTTTTCTCTACTTTTCCTAAGTCTTTAAGACGTAAAGTTAGGTTCTTGCTAAGATAGATTTGAAATAACTTTTTGAGTTAAAAAAGTGACAAAAATCTTGATTACATATGCCATTATCAATAACTGATGTTTATTTTTTACCTAAGTGCTAAGGCATCATTTGACACTATGCTGAAGAGTCCTAAGATGATTTGAAACCAGCCTATCCGAACCCTGCCAAGTCTGTGAGAGCAGTGGGGACACAACCACCAGGGGCTCTGGGCAGGGACGTCGATCATGGGCACAGGCTGACAGATTTCTCAATGCCACGATAGGCTTGTCTCCCCCATACCTCCCTTTCTGCCCCCAAGCCCTGAAGTTTGACTAGCTGTTGTGAAATCAAAGAGGCAAGGGGAAGAACATGTCTTTCCTCCTTGGTTTTCACCAGGATGGAGGGGAACAGGTGCAGAGCCCCGGACAAGAGCCTCCCCAGAGGTCCCCCATGGGACTGATCTGAAGCACTGAAAAGAAGGGGAAGCCAGGCTGCTCCTGTCACAGTGACACTGAGAGTGAGGTCTCAGTACAGACTTCCTCATACACACCAACCTTCTGGCTCTAACTGTGCTCTCATCTGGCACACCAGCCTGGCACCTACCCTGCAGTGCTTCCATGGGCTGAGAGACAGAGTGGTAGTGGGCATATGCGTGCTGTACAGGAGGGGACATTTTCCTCCCTGAGAGCAGAGCAGGGGTCAGATGCTGACGTGTCTTCTCCTGAGCTCAGCCTGGACACAGGACTTGGTCCCTCTGTTGGGCAGCCCCTGCCATGTCATTCTCTCTGATTTATCTTTTCTTGATCTTGCAGCCTTTCTACACTGCATGTGAGCAGGATTTTGATCATTATGTGGATTGCCTGAATCCCAGTGTGTATAGAGATGGGGATGTGGTAGGTGGGGGTTTCCCCCCTCCATTCCATAAAACTACAAGCAGATGTACTTCGGCTCTCCTTCCTGAGAAGGCCAAAGCAACTGATATCGTATGAGTAAGTCCTTGTTTATATTTCCACGACTGTGCCTTATTTCCCTGCAAATGATCTGAGGTGTACACAGAAGAGGCAGAAATGTAGATCAATGGATTCTTGTTCTTTTAAATTAGTTTATTTGTTTTAATTGGAGGCTAATTACTCTACGATATTGTGGTGGCTTTTGCCGTACATTGGCATGAATCAGCCATGGTATACATGTGTCCCCC
>NW_011494820.1:1030355-1039214 GCF_000754665.1 Bison bison bison | reverse complement strand
ATCCCCCCTCCCACCTCCCTCCCCATCCCACCCCTCTTGGTTGTCCCAGTGCACCCACTTTGGGTGCCCTGTTTCATGCATTGAACTGGGACTGGTCATCTGTTTCACAGATGCTAATATACATGTTTCATTGTTATTCTCTCAAATCATCCCACCTTTGCCTTCTCACACAGAGTCCAAAAGTCTGTTCTTTATATCTGTGTCTCTTTTGCTGTCTCGCATATTGGGTCATCGTTACCATCTTTCTAAATTCCCTATATATGCATTAATATGCTGTATTGGGGCTTGCCTGGTGGCTCAGATGATAAAGCGTCTGCCTGCAATGCAGAAGACCCGGGTTCGATCCCTGGGTCAGGAAGATCCCCTGGAGAAGGAAATGGCAACCCACTCCAGTACTCTTGCCTGGAAAATTCCATGGACGGAGGAGCCTGGTAGGCTACAGTCCATGGGGTCGCAAAGAATCAGACATGACTGAGCGACTTCAGTTATACTGTATTGGTGTTTTTCTTTCTGACTTACTTCACTCTGTATAATAGGCTCCAGTTTCACCCACCTCATTTAGATCGATGGATTTTGAATATTCTATCCCTTCTTTGTCTCTCTAATATCTACTTTTTTCCCTCCGAGACAGAGGAGAGAATTACGCATCTTTCCTGTTGTATCCACCAGCAGGATACACAAGCTCTGCTCCAGAGGATCTTAGAGTTAATGAGCCTGTTGAACCCCAGCCCCTCCTGCTGCCAAGGTCCTTGACTGAGAAAGACAATCCCTTTGAGACACTGATCCCCTGGCCAAAGGCCACTCTTAGGACGAAGTGGCTCAGCCTGAATGTTCACTGCTGACAAAGACAGTGCTGAAATATGCCCCCATGGAAAGACTCTAAGGGACATGTATTCTCCACCCTAGAAAAAGAAGTCCCACCAAATATTAATATTATTAATTTGCTCTCATCAAATGTGGGGTGTTCAGCCTAATATTCTGGAAGCAAAGATAGAAAAGCAGATACTATGTCAGAAGACAGTGAAACCCTTCATTTTTATCCTTATCATTAATTTCTCTGGGAAAAGTGATGAATTTTGCCCCCAAATGTGGACTTCATCTACCTGTGTGGTGTGCATGTCTTTGAGTTAGCATGGCAGTGCTTAACTAGGGCTTTGCATCAAGCAGTCTGTGTTCTGTTCATGCTTTGTTGGTTTATAGAATTTCTAAGGGTTTTGCAACATTCATCAACATGCCCATGTCCTCAGAGCAGAAGACGTGTTTAGAATGTGTGCACCTTGTTTGTTTACTAGTCGTATTTAGAATTTTTTTAAACACTAGTTCCGTTGGCAGCTGCTATGCTACTGGAGAGCTGCTAATTTGAGGGGAGAACTTTAATTTTGTTTTCAGTCTTCTGTGTGAGGACTTTTGACAATCTTTGTCCTGTTCAGCTTTCTCATTTCATGTTTTTTCCTCCCCATGGTTTGCTTCTGCATATTTTACCAAAATACGAAATGGAATTTTTTGGTGGAAATTATTTCGGGTGTGTACATTTCCTGGTGTGAAGCTGCTAATGACTGAAGCTGCTAATGATTTGACCTGTATTGGAGTTAGCATGGCAGGAAGTGACTATCGGGAAT
The DNA here is from genome assembly GCF_000754665.1 of Bison bison bison. NCBI lineage: Eukaryota > Metazoa > Chordata > Mammalia > Artiodactyla > Bovidae > Bison > Bison bison. Next base: position 1,037,595 of record NW_011494820.1, on the reverse strand, counting down.
GGAGGAAACTCTCTGTCTCAGGATTGTGCAGGAAAAGTCAGAGCCTGTTTTGTCTAGGTGGCTAGCACAGGAGAGAGGTGAGTCTTCAGTGATGTCCCAAGGTTGGAGGCTAAACTTTGTACCCTCCCTCCTGTCCTTCAGGGAGAGAAATATGTGGACATCTCCATTTTAGGCAGAGGAGCAGCAGGCATCATTCAACTGAGAAGCTCAGGAATGTTCTTTTAAACTCTCTGATGTGCTATGTGGGTATCCACTATCAGCTTCTCTTGTGAACCACTTCCCATACATAGAAATGTATCATGGACATAATTTAATACGAGGAAATAAACATTCACATTGTGATTTGCTGTCTAGGAATGTTGTTTCATATAGATATGGGATATTATTTAGCCTTTGGAATTAATTTAATGTAACATTAAATAAGTGATAATTAATTTTTCTTAACAGGCTTGGAACATTTCTCTGATTTTGGTAATTGTATATTGTGGGATCAAGAAACATATGCGTTCAGACAGCCTTTGCTCTATGTAGACAGTCGTCACAGCTGGGAAACCAGCACTTCACAGTGAAGCCAGCAGAGGGCAGGGGTTCCTTTTCCTTGTTGAACTGGAGATACTTTTTGCATCACTTCAAGGAAGGAAATAGGTGGCCCTCATTTTAATGTGCCTTTCTTGGCTAATTAGAGTCTAAATAACATTGTCTGTATTTTTATACCTTGTATGGATTTCTCAAAGAGTGTGTTTGCTCACACTCTTTACCTGTAATGATACTTCTACTGGGGTGCTGGTCTTTTGCTTATTTTCTCATAATATTATTTGCATGTTCAGAGCCCTCAGAAACTTATTCACACCATCTCCATATGACAAGACAGGAAAGCCTCTGAATATAAACCCTGAGTTTAAAGCCCTTCTCTGCCCCTGGCCGGCTTAGGATATAGCCCTGTATAGGATATACATACATACATATATAGGATGTATGATGACCATTTTGTCTGATGCTGTCCCCTCTGTTTAGGTGGTTCCTCAAGAATTATCAATATGTTCTGGCTTTTATCTTTGCCATTGAGGAGATCAACAAGAACTCTCACCTCCTCCCCAACCTGACCTTGGATTATAATCTCTATGCCTTTGAAAGTGATCACAGCACTCTGGAAAATGCCCTGCTTTGGCTCTCTGGAGGAATCAGACTGTCCCTAACTACAACCACCAGAAACAGAGGAAATCTCTGGCCATAGTTACAGGAACTGTGTCAGCATTTTCAGCCAAGACTGAACCACTTCTGGAGCCGTCCAGGTGAGAGAGTCTGATTTTTGGTGAGAGACACTCTGCTCTTCCCCTATGCCTTCCCCTCTCATCCCATCAAAAGACAAGGTGGAAGCTGTGTGTATGCATGGCACAGAGTTGTAAACACATCCTCAGATTGTGAGATTATTCCTTTGGTTGAGAAGTAGGAAGAAAGTGACAGGCATGAGCAGTCAGCACTTTGAAACCCAAGCTCATGCTCAGGGTCAAGGCATGAATCTCACAGTTAAGGGAACATTGAGTGACCATGGCTCACAGCTCTTTACATCATAGGAAATTCCTCAAGCACAGGGAACTCCCTCACCCAAGGACAGGAAGCTCACAGGTAACAGCCAGAAGCCAGTGTCTTGGAGACATGGTGATATGAAGCCTGGTTCCCTCCTCTCAGTTTTGACAATACTGAAGAATCATCCCAGCTCCAGAGGACTGACAGTCCGTTGTAACTGTTTTGTTGTTCAGCTGTTCTGAACCACAGCTCAGAAGGTCAGTTTTCTCTCCCCATGTCTGCCTTGCTACATCCCACTGGCATATAGGGAGGATGCTGCCATAAATTTTCTACATGAATCTCTCCATCTCAGATCTCTTTCCAAGGACCAATCTGACCAGCGGCAAGCAAGAGACATTATTTATGAACACAACAGCATAATATAGGAGATTTCTATTGTGGAATGTTTTTTCAAGAAAATCTGAGACGATAGGGCATTGTAATCTCCAGAATAACAGGTAATGCTGTGGTAGTACATTGAATCCATCATGAAGACATTAATGAGACAAGATTTATTTATTTTCAGCATTTACATGAAACACTGATTGCTAGGTAGAAGGAATTTCTTCTTCACAAGCCACACAGGGCAAGGTTGATGGAGACACTGCAGTCTTCTGGGTACACAATCTGAAAATCATGCTTTCTTCAAATACCATCAAACGAGATTAAAATACCATAGAGATCCTAATATTGTCTTTTATTTTTTGTAACCTAGTGATAAGAATTGTCAGAAGAAACCACGTGTCCTTTCTAAAAGTGAGGAGTCTAGAAAACAGTCTTCTATGTGCCCAGAATGAAATGAAAACTGTGAAATGGCCACTGAGATCTCTTTCTTTTCTCCCTGTAACAGAGAGAACCAGCTCACTCTCTGCCTAAGAAAGATAGCCCCAAGCCCACGAAACTCAGATTCATGTTTTTATTTTCTTACTCAGGTGGCATATGGTCCTTTTGATTCTTCACTGAGTGAGAAAGACCAGTTTCCATCTCTTTATCAGCTGGCCAGGGAGGACAGCTATCTTGTCCATGGTATGATTGGGCTGTTGCTTCACTTTGACTGGACATGGGTGACACTATTTTTGTCTGAAGAAGGGGAAAAGGAGCAGTAAGCAGAGATGGTAAAGAATGGTGTATGTGTTTACTAAAAAGCTTCCTAGCACTGGGGAATTGTATATATTAAGTAAGACACATTCAGTGATCATAGCCATAATTTCATCTGCAAATGTGTATATAATACATGATGATGCAGGATGCTTCATTTCTGTGGACAGAATAGTAGTGTATGGATTATGGTAGCAAGAGGAGATTTTCTTTTGAACGAGGCATACCACGTACTTCTATATATATGAGATATATGCTCATAGTAAAATTCATACAGAACATTTTACTATGCTGTCATATTTTACATAAATTAAATGCTCTCATACATATGAGAACATAGTAAAATATTTTTTTGCAGATAAAACTTCTGTATCATGAACATATGGATATCTGTACTGACAAGATTTTTGGATTATGTGGTTAAACAAGAGAAACAGAAGGTTCCTTGTCAGGAATATATGATATAGAAGCCATGAAATACTTTGGTAAAATTCAGTTTGTAAAGAATGTGAAATGTCATTTAGTATCTCATATTTAGGTTTCTAGAGAATATGACAAGGCTGGGATTGGGGAGGAGACCTGGTGATATAACAGAAGATGAAATGTCTTTTCTTCTGTGAGAAATATAGATATTCTCTGATAGCAGCTAATCATATGCCAAATTTGACCAAAGATTGTCTATTTTTCCTTCCAGACACCAAAATCTGCGTGTAGCCAGAGATGTATTTCAGGGTTCAGGAAAATTCCACAAGAAGGAAGGCCTATTTGCTGCTTTACTTGTGCTTTGTGCCCAGAGAGACACATTTCCAACCACACAGGTATAAAAATTTATAATCACCTATGGTCACCCTAGCAGGGCTTCCCTGGTGGCTCAGCTGGTAAAAAATCCACCTGCAATGCAGGAGACCCCGGTTCAATTCCTGGACTGGGAAGATCCTCTGGAGAAGGGGAAGGCTACCCACTCCGGTATTCTTGGGTCTCCCCGGTGGCTCAGAAGGTAAAGGATCTCCCTGCAATGCAGGACACCTGGCTTCATCCCTGGGTTGGGAAGATCACCTGGAGGAGGGCATGGCCACCCACTCTAGTATTCTTGCCTGGAGAACCTCATGGACAGAGGAGCCTGGCGGGCCACATACAGTCCACAGGGTTGCAAGGCGTCAGACATGACTAAGTGACGGAGCACAACATGGTCACCCTGCCCCTCACCTATTTCATGATGAGAAGGAAACTGAGGGCTATGTGAAAGAGGTTATGGCATCTTGTTTCTCAATTCATGTACTTATTTATTTTTTGACCTTTCCATTTTTATTGTGATTAAGTATGCATCATGTAAAATTTACCATTTTATCCTTATGAGTACAAGTCAGTGACATTAACAAATTTCTATTGCTGTGCAATCTTCTCCACTGTCCCTATACAGAACGATCACCCCTAACTTCATCTCTTTTAACATGAAACTTACTTCCTCTTAGTCTCAACTCCCCTGTGAGCCTCATTCCAATTTCTGTGTCTATGAGTTTGCCTGTTCTAAGCATTAATACATCTATAAATAAGGGCTTCACAGGTGATGCTAGTGGTAAAGAACCCTCCTGCCAATGTAGGAGATATAAGACATGCAAGTTTGATCCCTGAAACGGGAAGATCCCCTGGAGTAGGAAACGGTAACCTACTCCTGTATTCTTACCTGGAGAATCCTATGGACTGAGGAGTTTTGGAGGACTACAGTCCATAGGGTCTCAAAGAGTTGGACATGACTGAAAACACTTAGCCCTTACGCATATCTATAAATAAAACCGTATTTGTCCTTTGGAGTGTGACTTTTTTCAAAAGGATAAGACTTCCAAGATTCATGCATATTGTAGCCTGTGTCAGATAAATTCCTTTCTTTTTAAGTCAGGGTGTTCTTGCATTGTGTATATGTACCTCATTTTGTTTAGCCAATTATCTGTCAACGGACATTTGGGTTGTTTCCATTTTTTGCCTATTGTAAGCAATGCTGGAGAGACATTATTTATTCAAATCATTGCTTCAGATTTGGAGAGAATACACCTAGATCAAAATTGCTCACTGAGGCTATGAATTCTATGTTTGATTTTTAGAAAAACTGTCAGACTTATTTCGGCAGCAGCTGCACCATTCTTCATTCTCAGCAAGAACATACAAAGGTTTCAATCTTTACATCCTCTCCAACACTTCTAAATATTATGTCAGAAGGGATCAGTAGGTACAATGACAGGAAATGTCTCTGTTTACCAAATATTGAAATGTGGTACAAATGAAGGAATGCTGAGTCTGATTTCTCCCCACATGCAGAGCTGTGAGTCCAGTGTCCAGACCAAGAGTATACAAACTGGGAAAGAAATCATTGCCACCCAAAAATTGTGACCTTCCTGGCCTTTGAGGATTCCTGGGGGATGTCACTGACCTGCATGGCTCTGTGGTTCTTTGTCATGACAGCTATGGTTTTGTGGGTCTTTGTGAAGCGCTGAGACATCCCTCTAGTCAAAGCCAATAGCTGGACTCTCAGCTATGTCCTGCTCATCTCCCTCCTCCTGTGCTTTCTCTGCTCCTTACTCTTCATTGGTCATCCCAACAGAGCCACCTGCATCCTCCAACAAATCACACTTGGAACTGTGTTCACTGTGGCTGCTGCCACTGGTTTGGCCAAAAGCCTGACTGTGATCCTGGCATTCATGGCCAGGAAACTGGGAATAACCATGAGGCAGTTACTGGAAACAGGAGCTCCTAACGGTGTCATCCCCTTGTGCTCAAAGATCCAAGTGATTCTCTGTGGAGTCTGGCGGGGAACCTCGCCCCCTTTCCTTGAAATAGACACTCATTCTGAGCCCAGGGAGCTCATAATTGTGTGCAAGAAAGATTTGGTCACTGATTTCTACTCTGTCCTGGGATACCTGGGTTCCTTAGCTCTAGTTAGGTAGATTAGTTAGGTAGGATTATTCCTCAGAAATTTACACTGTCTTTTACTGTCCCTGGTGACTTCTGGGCCATTGTGGTTTTGAGGTCCATGGTCTCACAATTACCAGTTTACATCCAGGTTCATGTTATTACCGAAATGTCCTAAAGGAGCAGCTGAGCCTGACCCCAGGGCTTGTAGCCTCTGGGATGGCTGTGTTCTTTACCACCGCCTCGAGATGTGTTTTGTGATGGTGATGTGTGTGAAAGTTCCCTGTTAGGAGCTTTGATAGATGAAGCTTGTGAAGGGCAGTTTGAGGGGAACAAGAGGAGATGCTTCAAGACTGATGGTAGGTGGACATGCATGGACATAGGCTCACCAATTAAAGAACTGAAATGCCTCCACTCTGAGTGGTAAACAGTCACACCAAGCATCCACCCTATTACTAGCAGATAAGGGGTTTCCATGTTACATCCCTTTTACCCCAGCAAGCACCTCAGCTGGTCCTGGTATCCCTGACTGCCTGGGAGAGTCAAACCATTCTTCCTGAAGAGTCATTAGTAGGTCATTAGTAGTCTTGCCTGTATGGGTTCTTTGTGGTTCTCCACTGATTTTAATCATGGGATATCTTGATACTAAGAAAGCCCTTAGGAACCTCTTCATTTCCAGACTAAGCCTTCCTCACCTTCACTGCAGAGTCAAGAGTTCAAGATCAAACACTTGACCCAGTATAAAAATTTCTTTCTTCGCTCACTGATTTATAGGCATGACTGGGCCAAAGGTTTAGTCTTAGTCTTAAAATCAGTTTATTAAAATCAAAGTTGGGTCTTGTCAAAACCCAACTCCCACAGGGACTAAGACCTCCAGACCAGCAGAGCACAAAGTCCCATTGACATGCAGACAAAGTTCTGTTAGCAGATCCTTGGTGGTAGCAGGGATCACAGTGGGGTCACTCCTATTTCGACCTTTATTCCATGGACCTTGTGGTCCTAGATATGAGAATATCAATTCCCTATAATTGATGATGATTTAGAACTTATATAACCTCCGAAAGAGCATCTCTCTTGCTTTGCAATATATTGTCCCCTGGGGACATTGGCTCTCAGTCCTCAAAAGCCCATTGCACTGTAGTATCGGGTAAGATGCTTCAGAGTGACCGGGAAAAGGGAAGGATCAGAGAATTCCAGGAGCATTTGTTCACTGCCACACTTCGTTTCCTGTGCAATGCAGTCCTTCTTCAGAAGCAGTGTGTATGGGACACCATGATGATGGATAAGATATTTGTGGGTCCAGGCACGCTAGTTTTGATAGAAGCATTGCTTGAAAGTAAGGGAAATCAGTTTCCAAGATTAGTGTCTATCGCAGAAAGAACTAAATGCTGTCTTCTGCTGCTCAGTTCAGTTCAGTTCAGTCGTTCAGTTGTGTACAACTCTTTACGACCCAATGAATCGCAGCATACCAGGCCTTCCTGTTCATCACCAATATATATTATATATATGTATATATCTGTTGTTCCATGTCCACTTTTAACTGTTGCTTCCTGACCTGCATATAGGTTTCTCAAGAGGCAGGTCAGATGGTCTGGTATTCCCATCTCTTGAAGAATTTTCCACAGTTTATTGTGATCCACACAGTCAAAGGTTTTGGCATATATATATATAA
>NW_011494820.1:1029227-1030192 GCF_000754665.1 Bison bison bison | reverse complement strand
TATATATATAAATATATACTATATATATAGAAAAATATATATAGTATATATTTATATATAGTATATATACTATATATATACTATATACTATATATATAATTTATATATCATATATAATATATATATCATATATATACAACATATAATATATATATAATATATATCATTATACATAATAATATATTATACAAATATGAATATATACAGAAAAATATATATATACTATATATGATATATATATACTATATACTATATATATAATATATATTACATATATACACAAATATATACTATATATAATATACTATCAGATCAGATCACATCAGATCAGTCGCTCAGTCATGTCCGACTCTTTGCGACCCCAGGAAGTGCAGTACACCAGGCCTCCCTGTCCATCACCAACTCCCGGAGTTCACTGAGACTCACGTCATTCGAGTCAGTGATGCCATCCAGCCATCTCATCCTCTGTCGTCCACTTCTCCTCTTGCCCCCAATCCCTCCCAGCATCAGAGTCTTTTCCAATGAGTCAACTCTTCGCATGAGATGGCCAAAGTACTGGAGTTTCAGCTTTAGCATCATTCCTTCCAAAGAAATCCCAGGGCTGATCTTCAGAATGGACTGGTTGGATCTCCTTGCAGTCCAAGGGACTCTCAAGAGTCTTCTCCAACACCACAGTTCAAAAGCATCAGTTCTTCGGCACTCAGCCTTCTTCACAGTCCAACTCTCACATCCATACATGACCACAGGAAAAACCATAGCCTTGACTAGACGAACCTTTGTTGGCAAAGTAATGTCTCTGTTTTTGAATATGCTATCTAGGTTGGTCATAACTTTCCTTCCAAGGAACAAACGTCTTTTAATTTCATGGCTGCAGTCACCATCTGTAGTGATTTTGGAGCCCAGAAAAATAAAGTCTGACACTGTTTCCACTGTTTCCCCCCCTATTTCCCATGAAGTGATGGGAC
>NW_011494820.1:1027238-1028653 GCF_000754665.1 Bison bison bison | reverse complement strand
GTGTGAGATGAATGCAACTGTGCGGTAGTTTGAGCATTCTTTGGCATTGCCTTTCTTTGGGATTGGAATGAAAACTGACCTTTTCCAGTCCTGTGGCCACTGCTGAGTTTTCCAAATTTGCTGGCATATTGAGTGCAGCACTTTCACAGCATCATCTTTCAGGATTTGGAATAGCTCAACTGGAATTCCATCACCTCCACTAGCTTTGTTCATACTGATGCTTCCTAAGGCCCACTTGACTTCACATTCCAGGATGTCTGTCTCTAGGTCAGTGACCACACCATCATGATTATCAGGGTCATGAAGATCTTTTTTGTACAGTTCTTCTGTGTATTCTTGCCATCTCTCTTTAATATCTTCTGCTTCTGTTAGGTCCATACCATTTCTGTCCTTTATCAAGCCCATCTTTGCATGAAATGTTCCTTTGGTATCTCTGATTTTCTTGAAGAGATCCCTAGTTGCCAGGGTCCAGCCCCGGCTGATCCAGGGTATTCAAAGGAGAGACGGCATAGGCGAGGATCAGGAAACAATTGCTTAATTAAATGTTAATTAAGGATATAAAGAGTAATAGAATGAGGATAGCTCAGTGAGGAAATTCAGTGGAGAAAAGAGGCTAAATAATTCAGCCAGAAGGTAAGAGAAAGAACGACATGGTGAGACCAAGTTTCGGTGAACAAGGCCTGCACTTTATTTTCCAAAGTAGTTTTTATACCTTAAGTTATGCATAGAGGATAATGGGGGAAGGGGTAGAGTCATGCAGCAAGCCAGGCTTTCTTCCTGCAAACTTATCATATGCAAAAGCTTAGGTGATTTGCATCATCTTCTGGCCCGGAGGCCTGTTAACATTTTAAGACCCTTTCTTCAGAAAACTTATTTTTCTCTAAAGGTGATAAGTCAAGCGCCACCCTCCAAAAGCGTTAGATAAAGTTGCATTCCTACAGAGCAAAGGTGCGGTGGGCTATAACAAGAAAAAGAATTAACTCAAGGGTCCCAGGTTACAAACATTAAAGCTACTACTTACACCAATTATATTAATCAATACACTGCCAGGGACACAGCAGGTAAGGGATATGGAAACTTAGCAGCAAACATTGGCCCAACAAGTGAAAATCCCTTCACCAATACAATTTCTAATCAATCTTTTAACTACTCGAAAGAATCTGTGTTTAGACAGTTTAGAACATCTCCTGCCTCTCACAGTTGGGAGGCTCTGAACAATTACATGTGGCCGGAAAAACCTATTCAGGCAGGCTAGAGGATTTCCAAAGGAGTTTGTAGGTTAAATACTGTCACACCCAGGAATTATTAACTGGAGCTGTAAGCTAACTCTTTTTTCAGAGAGAGGTAGTGGGGGACAGCCCCCCGTAAAGTCAGAGGTGTAGGTGAAAGCACAAAGCAGAAAGTAGGCAGACTCT
>NW_011494820.1:1026538-1027138 GCF_000754665.1 Bison bison bison | reverse complement strand
TAGATGCTCGAGAATTTCCAGGGGGACTCCTGAAGCTCGATCCCGCCTTTGCATATGCCGAGCCTCCTTCCTCATGACCTTTGTCATGGGCGGGGTTCCTCATGTTGGCTCCCAGCAGTGATAGAATTCCAGTTGAGCTATTCCAGATCCTGAAAGATGATGCTGTGGAAAGTGCTGCACTCTATGCAATATGCAATATGCACTCAATATACAATATGCCGGCTCCCGGCACCTAGTCTTTCCCATTCTGTTGTTTTCCTCTATTTCTTTGCATTGATTGCTGGAGAAGGCTTTCTTATCTCTTCTTGCTATTCTTTGGAACTCTGCATTCAGATGTTTATATCTTTCCTTTTCTCCTTTGTTTTTCGCTTCTCTTCTTTTCACAGCTATTTGTAAGGCCTCTCCAGACAGCCATTTTGCTTTTTTGCATTTCTTTTCCATGGGGATGGTCTTGATCCCTGTCTCCTGTACAGTGTCACGAACCTCATTCCATAGTTCATCAGGCACTCTATCTATCAGATCTAGGCCCTTAAATCTATTTCTCACTTCTGCTGTATAATCATAAGGGATTTGATTTAGGTCATACCTGAATGGTCTAGT
>NW_011494820.1:1025314-1026438 GCF_000754665.1 Bison bison bison | reverse complement strand
TATTTCTCACTTCTGCTGTATAATCATAAGGGATTTGATTTAGGTCATACCTGAATGGTCTAGTGGTTTTCTCTACTTTCTTCAATTTAAGTCTGAATTTGGCAATAAGGAGTGCATGGTCTGAGCCACAGTCAGCTCCTGGTCATGTTTTTGCTGACTGTATAGAGCTTCTCCATCTTTGGCTGAAAAGAATATAATCAATCAGATTTCAGTGTTGACCATCTGATGATGTCTAGATATAGTGTATATGTATATATTTCATATATAATATTTACATATTATATACATTTTATACATATTATATACATATATACATGTATATACATATGTATATATATACACACATTTATATACTACCCAGCTGTGGATGTGACTGGTGATAGAAGCAAGGTCCGATGCTGTAAAGAGCAATATTGCATAGGAACCTGGAATGTCAGGTCCATGAATCAAGGCAAATTGGAAGTGGTCAAACAAGAGATGGCAAGAGTGAATGTCGACATTCTAGGAATCAGCGAACTGAAATGGACTGGAATGGGTGAATCTAACTCAGATGACCATTATATCTACTACTGCGGGCAGGAATCCCTCAGAAGAAATGGAGTGGCCATTATGGTCAACAAAAGAGTCCAAAATGCAGTACTTGGATGCGATCTCAAAAACGACAGAATGATCTCTGTTCGTTTCCAAGGCAAACCATTCAATATCACAGTAATCCAAGTCTATGCCCCAACCAGTAACGCTGATGAAGCTGAAGTTGAATGGTTCTATGAAGACCTACAAGACCTTTTAGAACTAACACCCAAAAAAGATGTCCTTTTCATTATAGGGGACTGGAATGCAAAAGTAGGAAGTCAAGAAACACCTGGAGTAACAGGCAAATTTGGCCTTGGAATACGGAATGAAGCAGGGCAAAGACTAATAGAGTAATGCACTGGTCATAACAAACACCCTCTTCCAACAACACAAGAGAAGACTCTATACATGGACATCACCAGATGGTGTAATAATATTATGTATTATTATAAAGCTTAGTATATATTTTATATATATTAATTATATTATATTAATATAGTTATATATCACATTTATTATTATATGTATTAATATATAATATATAATGTATA
>NW_011494820.1:1014415-1024278 GCF_000754665.1 Bison bison bison | reverse complement strand
TTTTAACTCCTTTCACACTCTGTTCAAATGATGTTTTGCAGGAAGACAGATAGGTGCCCAGGATTGCTCCAAGGGTGGCTGGTGCCTACAGGCCATAGCACCAATGCTGGGTCGCCCTGGAGGTGCTCCTAGAGGTGTTGTCTGGAGCAGCACAGGCTCTCACCAAAGAGCCAGACAGGTCCAGTCTGCATCCATCCCTGAAATCTCTTTCATCTCCCTCAGCTACGGGGAATTGGGCTGAAGTAACTAAATCAATGATGGAGAAAACTTGAGAACTAGAACAAATTATTGGTGACCTGAACTTTGAAATCACAGAAGAAAATCTTAGTAAGCACTACCAGCGGTGGGGAGAACTTACCAGACTTATGCAGAGTTAAATCCAGAGCCTGTTGACAGAAGGCATAGCTGCCCACCTCTACTCACTCTCTGTCCTTCTATTTATCAGTCACTCTTTAGTGAAAGTCAAGTTGCTCAGTCGTGTCCAACTCTTTGCAACCCCATGGACTGTAGCCTAATAGGCTCCTTTATCCACGGGATTTTCAGACAATACCAGAGTGGGTTGCCATTTCCTTCTCCAGGAGATCTTCCTAACCCAGGGATTGAACCTGGGTCTCCCGCATTGTAGGCATACGCTTTACCATCTGAGCCACCAGGGAAGTCTTCTTTGGCCCTCTGGAATCAGCCTTCCCTCTTCACTACTGATAAAGCAACTTTATCAAAATTGTTCAAAGATTTCCGAAAATGTCATTATTTTCCTTCCTGATACTGTCCCCCTGGGACTTCTGTAGCGTGACACCTTTATTCCACCTTCTATGTGTTCAGTGGAAACAATTATGATGTTTATTGAATGGAGTATTTATAAGTAAAATGAATTATTTACTGAAGAAGCAATGATGTGTTTCTTGAAAAATTACAAATTATGATGGGCCCAACACTGTGAAGTGAACAAATTTCAGTGACTTGGACTTACTTTTGGTCAGGGCAGCAAGATTGCTGGCAAGTCATTTTCAGCAGAAAATGTTTCCAAAAAACATGTTCCTTCTTAAGAATCAAAATTCAAATCTAATTTTTAAGGATACCCACGTAGGACTTCCCCGGTGGTCCAGTGGTTAAAAATCTGCCTGCCAACGGAGGGCACGAGGGTTTGATCCCTGATTCCACATGCCCTGGAGCAACGAAGTCCATGTGCTAGAAACAGTGAAACCAAGCACCTAGAGCCCGTGCTCTGCAGCAAGAGGAGGCACCACAGTGAGACGCCTGGGCACGACAACTAGAGACTAGCCCGGCTCTCCACAGCTAGAGAAAGCCGATGGGCAGCAATGGAAGACTCAGCAGCCAAAACCAAAATAAACAAATAAATAACATTTTACAAAATGACATTCTTCAAAAACAATACACACAGGTTTTAGGTAACAGATAAGGATGTAACACATAGCATAAGTGCTAATTGATTTACAGTAAAACGTCTTCTGTCTGATTTAGCATTTGGCACAGGAATGATAAAAAGAAAGGAAGGAACTCATGTTAAAAAGGAGAAGTAAAAGCAAGCTTAAATCAATCTCTTTAGAATAGATGGTTTCTTGCTTAAGTATAAGGAATATAAGAAAATATAATAACTAAAAACACTAAATATTTCCCTAAGCTAGATTGCCTTTGTAGAATTCAATAAAGAAATTCTGGCAAGCAGAAATTGAGGTGTACAAAGATATGCAAAAATCCTTACTCTTGTCACATGAAACCCAATCTCTTATTCACAGAAACATTTATGCCCCTTGTTTTTGTCTACTAAGCACTTAATAGAGTACAAAGTTAATATAACAAAACATCTTAGTTCACAAACAGGGTTGGGAGTGAAAGAGGCAAATGGAATAGAGGACTGTCCCCATGCCCACTCCCTGTGAACCACTTTCCAGGAACCACTTGGTTTCCACAAGACAATCTTCTTCTATTTTCCCTTTAGTTCTCAAGAACATTCTTTCTGACTCCTGGCCCTCTCTCTGTCTCCTTGGCAAGTCTGTCTGGCCTCAAGGCCATAACCCATCTCTCCCTTGCTGTCTTCACTATCTGAGACTGTCGGCAAATATCTATATGTTACTGGCCATCTGCAGAGGACCTGTGGGAGGAAAAGTCCCAATCCTGGGTCCATCTCTGCCTTGTCTGAAGACTCAGCAGTGATGGGCTCAGGGCTGGTGTGCAGAGCCGGCTGCTGCTGCTGCTAAGTCACTTTAGTCGTGTCCGACTTTGTGCAACCCCATAGATGGAAGCCCACCAGGCTTCCCCGTCCCCGGGATTCTCCAGGCAAGAACACTGGAGTGGGTTGCCATTTCCTTCTCCAATGCATGAAAGGGAAAAGTGAAAGTGAAGTCGCTCAGTCGTGTCTGACTCTAGCGACCCCATGGACTGCAGCCCACCAGGCTCCTCCGTCCATGGGATTCCCCAGGCAGAGCTGGCAATTACCGACAAAACATTTGTGCTGTCCAAGGTCCTGAAAGGCTCTCCTTCAGGCCTGTAAGCCTGGAGCTCCTGCAGCCTCCTGAATGCACAGACTTGCTTCACCTTCTCCCAGGGTGCCCTCTCATTGACAGTGCCTGACCACATCACCAGGATGGGAGGTTGTCCTTGTGACTGGCTTTTGGAAAGTGCATCTGGTCAGCCTCAGAGAAAGTACAGATCTGTCATGATGTCTCTGCTTGGCCTTGGCTAAAAGCTCTTGTCTTTTCTTCTCCAATTTTTTTTTGGCATCGTATTTCTTTTGAGCTTCCCCTTTGAAAACAAAATGAAATGTAAAATGTGAACAAAATGGGGGATGAAACCACTGTCAGTCATGGAATGTTCTCAGCACATCTGGATAACCACACTGCACTCTCCCCAGTGAAATGAATCTCAAATTGCTCTGTGCATCAGATTTATTCAATGGATTGACAGAACTCAGACTTCTGGCTCTCAATGCCAATAGTCTGGGGTGGAGACAAGAGATTGCATTTCCAAACATTCCCATTGGGTGGTGATGTTGCTAGTATAGGCACCACACATTGAGAATTGAATCCTGGGGCATCAAGCAGATATTCAAAAAACAGAAAGTTCCAGGTCATCAGCCAGTACCATTCCAGAATTTCCCCTACTCATCCTCCTTTGAGGATGTTTTCCTTTTCCCATCCCTGTCACTGTCAACCACAAACATGCTGGTCCCCTGAATCCAACATCACCTGGACAAAGAGATCACAGGGTTCTTTGAATATCAAGACATTAAACTTTTTGATATCTCTTCTTTTACTTTCCTTTAAGACACACAATTATCTAATTTTCATCATCCTTTAGTACCTCATCTCCAGTGTGATCATGTACCTCTCAACTCTCAGATACTTTGCTTTCAAACCCAAGTCCCATCTTCCCTCAAATATTCTCCTGCTTATGACATAACTTAGAAAAGTCATATTCTCTTCATTAAGTTCCTTTTCCCCGCTGTAAACAGCTATTTCTCTCCCTTCTTCCCCTCCTCGTCCTCCTCTCTTTTATCTCACTTAATGATTCTTGCTTCTTTTAAGTCGATCCTGCTTTCACATCTGTTGTACATCTACTCCTTCTTCCAGGCAATCCCATCCATTTCCCTAGCTTCAAATATTCTTAATGAACAAGAAATGCTCAGTTTCCTTGATCTGAGTTCAACTCTAAAAGGCAAATACCCATCTGTCCACCCACCACATCCGTGATAATATTCATGACTCAACTCACAGTGAGCAGGTCACAAGCTGAACCAACCAGTTCCCCGAAATAATTCATCTTTATCTCAATGTCCCCATAAACTCACTTGTTGGAACGAATATCCCATCTAACCCTGAATGGCACTCTGGTCATCCTACCACTCCACACTCTTATGCCAATTAACCAACCATTTGACCTGAATCCACCTGAAGCTTCCCAATTTTTCAATAATTCTTGGACACCTTTCATTTGATCTACAGTAGCATTTCCACAGAATGACCTTTCTTGATGCCATATCAAAATAAATCTTACATTGTCTCTTTGTTAATTTTTTAATTTTATGTGTAATATTATCTACTTATCTTTGATTGCCTTTCTCAATAAGTTCACTACTGAATGAAGACAGAGAAATTTAATATTTTCTTGGATATAATCACTTATTTCTTTGGCTTTCCAAGGTGCACAAATATCTTTTTTTAGAGAAACTATGCACACTCTAAAAAGCACTTTCGAAGTTTTTCTAACAAATTCACACAACTACAATTATAAAATGAGTTTATCTCCTTTGTGCTAAATTGCAATCAGTTGCCACTAAGATTTCAATCCTTTCTCTCTGAGATCCATTATGAGACCATCACACTAATCTATTTAAATTGTAAACCTCCTGATGAGGCTCCTTTCCTTGAAATCTCACATTTCTGTCTCCTGAAGATATTTTTTAAGGGAAACCATTGACCTCATTTTATTCCTGTTTTCCTGACGTTATTATTAGACTAACTCTTGCATTAGTCAAGATATAATGGTATGGGGAGGGAGGTGGGGGGGGGAGGTTCAGGATGGGGAACATGTGTACACCCATGGTGGATTCATGTTGATGTGTGGCAAAACCAATACAATATTGTAAAGTAATTAGCCTCCAATTAAAATAAATAAATTTATATTTAAAAAAGATATAATGGAATGTTTGATTGAAAAATGACTTGATCTGCCTATATATCCATCAACCCTTATATGCTGAGTTGTTTACTAAAACCCAAGACTCGGAATTTAACTTAACAAATTCAGTGCTCAGATTATTTTCATTTTGGGGAGAGAAAAGGGTCATAAACTAAGAAATGTCTAATAATAGTGTTAAATATAATTAAGTGTTATGATAAACACTAAGATCAACATAGAAACAGAGGGAATAGGAGGGAGATATAGAGAGAAGTAAGGAGGGGGAGTAGGAAAATAAATTATCTACAATGATGGATGACAAGAGATTGGAGAAGGCCTATTTGAAGCACAGAACAGAATTAAAAAAAAAAAAAAGAAGAAGAAGGGGGGGAAAAAAAAGACCAAACACTCTGTGGGCAAAGAATTGTCCATAGAAGAGAACAATTTAACTACTCTAGGGCCAAAAACTGCTTCCACTACCTAAGGATTTTGGTTAAAAAACAAACACATACATTCCATCAATTATCCCAAGAAAGCTTCATATACAAAATTATGTACAATCTCAAATATTTATTCAGAAATCTTAAAACCTGGGAAATAACTTTCAATAAGAAAGATTGTTGTTTAGTTGCTAAGTGGTGTCCAACACTCTGCAACCCCATGGGATATAGCCTGACAGGCTGCTCCATCCATGGGATTTTCCAGGCAAGAATATTGGATTGGGTTGCCATTTCCTTCTCCAGGGGTCTTCCTGACCCAGGGATAAAACCAGAGTCTCTGTCATCTCCTGTTGGCAGGCAAATTCTTTACCACTGAGCTACCAGATATCTTCTTATTTCAAGAGCTAAATTCTGCTTACTGAGATTTTATGCAAGAAAAAAGCATCCTAATGAATACTCTTGCCAACAATATGGATTCCACACACACCAGAAGAGGTTGGCTTAGAAACCTGGTCAATGCAGGTTCCCCCATCTTCTAAGAGCTTCCAGAGCTTCTCCTGACTCACTGCTGAGAGGCAGCTAGCCTGTGTCTTGCCAGAAAGCACAGTGACTTCTGTCTCTGATTCTGCTTTTACATGGGAAGAGAGTGAACAGCCCAATCAGAGGATAACCCAATCCAGAGGACACACCCTATATCTCAGATCAAAGGGATCAGAGACAGTCTTAAATTTTTATCTACAAATACAGGAATTTGGGGCTATTGGCAATATTAGATACTATTGAATAATATGAAATACTATATGAAAAATTTAATAATTTTTGAGTGGAGATGTTATTTCAAAATTTTGAAATTTCCATTTTTATGGACACTTTCTACAAAAATAGTTATGGGCATTTCTATAAGCTAAAATTTCCATACAATTTATGTTTATCAAGAAACAAACTACAGCTTGTTTCAATGTTTAAATAAAAGACTGTTGAACATATTTACTAACAAGTCTATGAAATCTATAATACAGAGTCATTAACAAGAACTGAATATTTTGTACGTCGACATTTCACCTAACTACAGGTAAATCTGAGATGACTTTTTAGCTTCATTTTCTGCCATTAGAGTGGTATCCACCTGCATATTTGAGGTTGTTGATA
Source organism: Bison bison bison (assembly GCF_000754665.1). NCBI lineage: Eukaryota > Metazoa > Chordata > Mammalia > Artiodactyla > Bovidae > Bison > Bison bison. Next base: position 1,018,051 of record NW_011494820.1, on the reverse strand, counting down.
TTTTCCCAATAATCTTGATTCCAATTTGTGATTCATCCAACTCAGTATTTTGCGTGATGTACTCTGCATATAAGATAAATAAACAGATAACAATATACAGCTTGTTTTACTCCTTTCCTGATTTAGAACCAGTCAGCTGTTCCATATAAGGTTCTAACTGTTGTTTCTTGGTCTGCATACAGGTTTGTCAGGAGACAGGTAAGGTAGTCAGGTATTCCCATCACTTCGAGACTTTTCCACAGTTTGTTGCAATCGACACAGTCAAAGGCTTTATTGTAGTCAATAAAGCAGATGTTTTTCCAGAATTCCCTTGCTTTCTCTGATCCAATGAATGTTGGCAATTTGACATCTGGTTCCTCTGCCTTTTCTAAACCCAGCTTGTACATCTGGAAGTTCCCCATTCATGTACTGCTAAAGTCTAGCTTGAAGTATTTTGAGAATAACCTTACTAGCATGTGAAATGAGCACAATTGTACAATAGTTTGAACATTCTTTGGCATTGTCCAATTCTTTGGGGTTGGAATGAAAACAAACCTTTTTTAGTCCTGTGGCCACTGCTGAGTTTTCCAAATTTAATAGCGTATTGAGTGCAGCACTTTAATAGCATCACCTTTTAGGATTTGAAATAGCTCATCTGGAATTCCCTTACCTCCACTATCTTTATTCATAGTGATGTTTCCTAAGGCTCACTTGACTTCACATACCAAGATGCCTGGCTCTAGGTGAGTGACCACACCATTGAGGTTATCCCAGTCATTAAGACTTTTTTGTGTAGATTTTCTGTGTATTCTTGCCTCCTCTTCTTAATCTCTTCTCCTTCTGTTAGGTCCTTACCATTTCTGTCCTTTATCATGCCATTCCTTGCATGAAATGTTCCCTTGCTATCTCAAATTTTCTTTAAGAGATCTCTAATTTTATCCATTCTCTTGTTTGCTTCTATGTCTTAGCATTGTTCTTCTTTGGGTATATCTAATCCATTCTTGTTTGCTTTTTGCTTCTCTTCTTTCCTCAGGTATTTGTAAAGCCTCCTCAGACAACAACATTACCTTCTTGCATTTCTCTTTCTTGGGTTTGGTTTTGGTCACCGATTCCTCTGCAGTGTTATGAACCTCTGTCTATAGTTCTTCAGGCACTCTGTCTATTAGACCTAATCCCTTGAATTTATTCATCACCTCCACTGTGAAATGGATTTGATAGATCCTATCTGAATGGTCCAATGGTTTTCCATACTTTCCTCAATGTAAGCCTGAATTTTGCAATTAGGAGCTCATGATCTGAGCCACAGTCAGCTCCAGGTCTTGTTTTTTGCTGACTGTATAGAACTTCTCTATTATTGGCTGCAAAAAATATAATCAACCTGATTTTGGTATTGACTGCTTGGGGATGTCCATGTGTAAAGTTGTCTCTTGTGTTATTGGAAAAGGTTATTTGCTATGACCAGTGTATTCCCTTGACAAAACTCTGTGAGCCTTTGCCCTGCTTCATTTTGTACTCCAAGGCCAAACTTGCCTATTACTTCAGGTATCTCTTGACTGACTTCCTCCTTTTGCATTCCAGTCCCCTGTAATGAAAAGGATATCTTTTTTTGCTCTTAGTTTAGAAGGTCTTGTGGTCTTCATAGAACCAGTTAGCTTCAGCTTCTTCAGCTTTAGCACTTGGAGCATAGATTCAGATTCCCATGATGTTGAATGGTCTGCCTTGGAAATGAAACTAGATCATTCTGTCATTTTTGAGATTATACCCAAGTACTGCATTTCATACTCTTGTTGACTATGAGGGCTATTCCATTTCTTCTAAGGGATTCTTGCCCTCAGTAGTAGATATAATGGTCATCTGAATTGAATTCAACCATTCCCATCCATTTTAGTTCACTGATTGAAATGTTGATGTTCACTCTTGCCATCTCCTGCTTGACAACATCTTGATTCAAGGACCTAACATTCCAAATTACTGTGTAATGTTGTTCTTTACAGCATCAGGCTTTGCTTTCACCACCAGACACATTCACAACAGAACATCAGCTCTGTTTTGGCCCATCTGCTCTATTCTTTCTGGAGCTATAGATAATTCTCCTCTGCTCTTCCCCAGTAGTATATTGGACATCTTCTGACCAAGGTTGGTGGTGGTGGTGGGGTGCTCATCTTGTGGCCTCATATCTTTTTGCCTTTTCATACTGTTCATGGGGTTCTCTCCACAAGAATACTGTAGTAGCTTGCCATTCCCTCCTCCAGTGGAGTTATGCTTTCTCATAACTCTTCAGTATGATTCATCTGTCTTGGGTGGCCCTGCATGGCATTGTTCATAGCTTCACTGAGGGTTAAAGAGGAAAGTGAAAAAGTTGGCATAAAACTCAATATATAAAATCTAAGATCAAGCCCTCGGATCCCATCATTTTATGACAAATTGAAGGGGGAAAATTGGAAGTAAGTGACAGATTTTCTTTTCTTGGGTTCCAAAATGACTGGAGACAGAGACTGTAGCCATAAAATGAAAATACACTTGCTCCTTGAAAAGAAAGCTATGACAAACCTAAACAGCATATGAAAAAGCAGAGACATCACTTGACCAACAAAGTCTGTATTGTCAAAGCTATTGTTTTTCTGGTAGTCATGTACAGATGTGACAGTTGGTCCATAAGGAAGGCTGAGTGGTGAAGAATTGATACTTTCAAATTGTTGTGCTGGAGAAGACTCTTGAGAGTCCCTTGGACAGCAAGGAGATCAAACTAGTCAATCCTAAAGGAAACCAACCCTGAATATTCACTGGAAAGACTGAGGCTGAAGCTGAAGTTCCAGTATTTTGGATATTGATACAAGAGCAGACTAATTGGAATAGGCCTTGATGCTGGAAAAGATTGAAGGTAAAAAAAGAGGTGGTCAGCAGAGGATGAGATGGTTGGATGGTATCACTGATTCAATGGACAGGAATTTGAGCAACTCTGGGAGATAGTGAAGGATAGGGGAGCCTGACGCGGTCCAGTCCACGGAGTGGCAAAGAGTGGGACATGACTGAGTGACTGAGCAGCAACAATTGGTATTATTTCAATCATCTTACTCCCTCCTGACCCTTTGACCCTTCTCTTTATTTAATTGACAATGATTTAATTCTTTTTTTTTAAAATTCCATTTTCCCTCTATAAACTTGTTAGTTCCAATCATATGCAAAACTTCTGCAGTTACTTTACTGGTCAAATTCTGAAACCTTTACTTGATATAGAATAATACAATTAATTGCTTTTATCACCTCTCCCAAATGCTAATACCATTTCAATGTTCCTGATTTTTCTATTACTGTGGTCATGCATCTTAGTTCTGCATGTATTTTGTTCTCCATGAGATAGTTCTAGAATTTCTTTATAAAGCAAAATTTATTTACATTCATTTTATTTTTTTAATTTAATTTTATTTTTAAACTTTACACTATTGTATTGGTTTTGCCAAATATCGAAATGAATCTGCCACAGATATACATGTGTCCCCCATCCTGAACCCTCCTCCCTCCTCCCTCCCCATACCATCCCTCTGGGTCGTCCCAGTGCACCAGCTCCAAGCATCCAGTATCGTGCATCGAACCTGGACTGGCGACTCATTCCATATATGATATTATACGTATTTCAATGCCATTCTCCCAAATCAT
>NW_011494820.1:1013986-1014315 GCF_000754665.1 Bison bison bison | reverse complement strand
GTTTCTAAAGCTTATCTCAGTAACCAATCTTCAGATAAAGATCAGATGCTCCATAACGTACAACCAGGAGATTAACACCAGGCTGTAGTCATTTAATATGCCAGAAAATTTGGAAAACTCAACAGTGGCCACAGGACTGGAAAAGGTCAGTTTTCATTCTAATCCCAGAGAAAGGCAATGCCAAAGAATGTTCAAACTACCACACAATTGCACTCATCTCACATGCTAGCAAACTAATGCTCAAAATTCTCCAACCCAGGCTTCAACGATATGTGAATTGTGAACGTCCAGATGTTCAAGCTGGATTTAGAAAAGGCAGAGGAACCAGA
>NW_011494820.1:995809-1013886 GCF_000754665.1 Bison bison bison | reverse complement strand
CTTTTTAATGGCTGAGTAATACTCCATTGTGTATATGTACCACAGCTTTCTTATCCATTCATCCGCTGATGGACATTTATTTTTAAACTATTCTTCCTTTTATCTTCATTTCCTTCTGCATTTCTGGTTTTCAATCTGATATTATTTTCCTTTGTACTTCATAACTCACTCTAGTAGTCTATCTATTCAAGGCTGCTATCAAGGAAATGTTTCACTTTACACTTTTTAAAAACTTCTTTATTGGGGGCAATACTGATGGTGAGTATAGAATTCTGATTTGATATGATTTTGATCACTTTAATAATGGTGCTTTCTTGATCTGTACATTATTTATGTAACGTTACCAATTAGCATTTTCTTGCTTATTTGACCTTTGTATTCTCTAAAATCACTTATATTCACTCTGATTATTAGACCATAGTGTAAGTCATTATTGTTTCCCATGTATTTTCTTTGACTAAAGACCATTGAGTTAATTCCCTCTGTGTGTTGATGTCTCCCATCCATTTGGAACATGCTTGTATATATTTTCACTGTGACATCAATTCCTCATCAAATTCCCTTCCCTGGTGGCTCAGACAGTAAAGAATCCACCTGCAGTGCAGGAGACCTGGGTTTGAACCTTGGGTTGGGAAGATCCATGGAGGAGGGCATAGCAACCCACTCCAGTATTCTTGCCTGGAGAATCCCATGGACAGAGGATCGTGGCGGGCTGCAGTCCATGGGGTTGCAAAGAGTAGGAAACTACTGAGCAGCTGAGAGGGTAACAGGCAGGAAAGCTAGGGGTCTCCAAATGGAGGAGAGGCTGCAAGTGTCAGACATTTTTAAATCTCTCTCTTAAGCAGCAGGAGGAAACAAACTACAAAGGTCAGATTTTTTTTTTCCCTTCTGTATATAATTTAAAAGGAGGTTTCTTTTAAAATTCTGTGTTGCCACGATGACACCTGGTTCCACCTGAACTTTTCTCAAACCTTGAGTTAATCAATGCGTTTTTCTTATGGAAATGTTTTTCCTAAGCTGTGTTAATGAACTATGTATTTACCCTGGACTCTGTCTGTCTTTTAGTTGGTTCTTAAGACTCAGAACCAGTAGGGGCTCAGCAAACCAGAACGCTTTACTCATACATTGTTCTCCTACTCTATGTTAATGAAGCTACGTATTTACTCGGAAACCTGCCTTTCTTCACGATTCATGTCAATCGTTTTATGGCCAGGGATGACTCACCTGATGCCAGTGTTATCTCAAAATGCATGTTGTGGGTGAGGGGCCTGGTGCCACCCCGAGTTTTGAGATATCTCAAATTTATCTTTTATATTTATTTATTTGGCTGCATTGAGTCTTAGTTGCAGCTCTTAGGATCTTCATTTGTTATAGCCAATCACCCCGGGAAACAAACTCACTCAGAAGGACAGCGCAGATAGTGGAGTGCACTTTATTACACCGGCGGTCTGAGGCAGAATCTCCTCTTTATCCAGGGACCCTGACCAACTTTTGTGAAAACCTTATATACCTTAAGTGTACATGCTCAAGCCCACACCCCCAAATTCCTTAAACCTAGCCTGGGAAATGTTAAAGAGAGATACAATCAGGTTACAGTCATGATTCATAATCTAAGAGGTCAGCTGGTTATACATTATAGTCTATACCAATGGGTGCCATTAAGATTACAAAAGTGATTGACTACATAGGGGATCATTACTTTCTTTCTGGCAGTAGGAAATCTAGGCACAGGGTCTGGTGTTTATTAGTTTGGAAGGCCTGTTCAGCCATAAGTATGTTGTCTCCATGGCTGCCAGGTATATAGTTTAAAGTTCGCTGAGAAAATAAGAGAGAGTTTCCTTCTTCTCAAAATGGAGTCAGCTTAGCCTGTTCCTTTCTTCCTTCATTCCCACCTCTTGATGCTCTCAACTCCCAGTGTGAGTATTATTCATCGGGATGAAGTGCGCCTTAGGTATTTTGATATATATTTGAGTGAATGAAGATAGTCTCAGTGAAACAAAATTAACAACACATTGGAGAATACAAAGCCCACACAACAAGATTAATAATGTGATTATAACAATGGTTAGGACAGTTTTCCGCCAATCGCCCTTTACCCATGACAGAACAGAAGTCCAAAAGGGAAGATTACCAACAGGCATAGCTTTCACTTGACCTTAATATTATCTAGAGTGGCTGATACATTGCCAGATAAATCAGGAATACATACACAACATTCAACTTTAATTATAGCACAGATCCCTCCTTGTGTGGCTATAAGTATATCTAAAGCCATCCAATGTTGAATTCCTGCCTTTCTCACCTGTATTTGTTCTGTATTTAATGCTTGAATTGCCCTCATGCTGTCATTTAGGGTTCTTTGGGTGAAAAGACCCTGATGTTGGGAAAGATTGAGGGCAGGAGGAGAAGGGGACTACAGGGGGTGAGATGGCTGGATGGCATCACCGACTCAATGCACGTGAGTTTGGGTGAACTCCGGGAGTTGGTGATGGACAGGGAAGCCTGGCGTGCTGCGGTTCAAGGGGTCGCAAAGAGTCAGACACGACTGAGTGACAGAACTGAACCGAATTGAACTGGGTGAAATTAGTTAGAGCTTCAACTCCAATCATTCTATTGGCAAGTCCTTGTAGCAGTAGTTGATTGTAGAGCTTCATCTCTTCTTCTTCTTTAAGATGATCTTGGTTTCATGGGGAGCAGCGGGGTCCTTTTGCGTGGTCCACTCAGCGTCCTCTGAGTCTGTGCGGTATGCTCTCTTCACCCTTGTATGGTGGATCCAGGGAGTGACAGCTATAACTGCCGTAGGTGTGGTTAGAACAATTTATGGGACCCTTCCAATGTGGGGCCAAGGAGTTGTGTTTCCAGTCCTTGATCCACACCTGATCACCAGGCACAAATTTATGAATCTGTTCCTCAAGGGGGAGCAGCACCCTTTCTTGTACAAACTTAGTTATCTGATTTATTACCTTACCCAGTTGTTCCATCTGCTGTGAAATCCCACTCCCCCTTACCTGTGGCAAATTTGCTGACACCTATCTCACTATGGATAGATAATTTCATGAGGAGAAAAACCGTGGGAACGTGGGGTCACCCTTAATTTGAGTAAGGCTGCTGGAAGCAAGTCCATCCATGAACAGTCAGTCTCTACGATCCATTTTGAGAGTGTCTCTTTAAGAGTCCAGTTGGTTCTTTCTACCATTCCAGAACTCTGGGGCCTATATGCCATATGTAGTTTCCATTTGATATTTAGAGCTTTCTGTCCTTTATTGAGCCCATCTTTGCATGAAAATTTCCCTTGGTATCTCTAATTTTCTTGAAGAGATCTCTAGTCTTTCCCATTTTATTGTTTTCCTCTATTTCTTCGCTCTGATCACTGAGGAAGGCATTCTTATCTCTCCTTGCTATTCTTTGGAAATCTGCATTCAAATGGGTGTACCTTTCCTTCTCTCCTTTGCCTTTCACTTCTCTTCTTTTCATAGCTATTTGTAAGGCCTCCTCAGGAAACCATTTTGCCTTTTTGCATTTCTGTTTCTTGGGGATGGTCTTGATCACTGCCACCTGTACAATGTCACAAACCTCCATCCATAGTTCTTCAGGCACTCTATCAGATCCAATCCCCTGAACCCATTTGTCTCTTCCACTTTACAAATGTAAGGGATTTGATTTAGGTCATACCTGAATGACCAAAAAAAGGAAAAGGGAAGCCCTTTTCATGCAACGATGGGCACAATAAAGGACAGAGATGGTATGGACCTAATAGAAGCAGAAGATATTAAGAAGAGGTGGCAAGAATACACAGAAGAACTATAAAAAAAAAAATCTTCATGGTCCAGATAATCACGATGGTGTGATCACTCACCTAGAACCAGACATCCTGGAATGCAATGTCAAGTGGCCCTTAGAAAGCATCACTATGAACAAAGCTAGTGGAGGTGATGGAATTCCAGTTAAGTTACTTCAAATCCTAAAAGATGATGCTGTGAAAGTGCTGCACTCAATATGCCAGCAAATTTGGAATGCTCCACAGTGGTCACAGGACTTGAAAAGGTTAATTTTCATTCCAATCCCAAAGAAAGGCAATGCCAAAGAATGCTCAAACTACCACACAATTGCACTCATCTCACACACTAGCAACATAATGCTCAAAATTCTCCAAGCCAGGCTTCAACAGTACATGAACTGTGAACTTCCAGATATCCAAGCTGGATTTAGAAAAGGCAGAAGAACCAGGGATCAAATTGCCAACATCAGTTTGATCGTCAAAAAAGCAAGAGAGTTCCAGAAAAACATCTATTTCTGCTTTATTGACTATGCCAAAGCCTTTGACTGTGTGGATCACAACAAACTGTGGAAAATTCTTCAAGAAATGGGAATACCAGACCATCTGACCTGCCTCCTAAGAAACATACATGCAGGTCAAGAAGCAACAGTTAGAACTGGACATGGAACAATAGACTGGTTCCAAATTGGGAAAGGAGTATGTCAAGGCTGTATATTGTCACCCTACTTATTTAACTTATATGCAGAGTACATCATATGAAATGCTGGACTGGAAGAAGCACAAGCTGGAATCAAGATTGCTGGGAGAAATATCAATAACCTCAGATATGCAGATGATATCACCCTTATGGCAGAAAGTGAAGAAGAACTAAAGAGCCTCTTGATGAAAGCAAAAGAGGAGAGGGAAAAAGCTGGCTTAAAACTCAACATTCAGAAAACTAAGACCATGGCATCTGGTCCCATCACTTCATGTGTGACAGACTTTATCTGAGCTCCAAAATCACTGCAGATGGTGACTGCAGCCATGAAATTAAAAGACGCTTACTCCTTGGAAGAAAAGTTATGACCAAGCTAGACAGCATATTAAAAGCAGAGACATTACTTTGCCAACAAAGTTCCATCTTGTCAAGGCTATGGTTTTTCCAATAGTCATGTATGAATGTGAGAGTTGGACTATAAAGAAAGCTGGGAGCTGAAGAATTGATGCTTTTGAATTGCGGTGTTGAAGACTCTTGACAGTCCCTTGGACAGCAAGATCCAACCAGTCCATCCTAAAGGAAATCAGTCTTGAATATTCATTGGAAGGACTGATGTTGAAACTGAAACTCCAATACTTGGCCACCTGATGTGAAGAACTGACTCATTTGAAAAAGACCGTGATGCTGGGAAAGATTGAAGGCAGGAGGAGAAGGGGATGACAGAGGAGGAGATGGTTAGATGGCATCAGTGACTCAACGGACGTGAGTTTGAGTAAACTCCGGTAGTTGGTGATGGACAGGGAGGCCTGGCGTGCTTCAGTCCAAGGAGTCGCAAAGAGTTGGACAAGACTGAGAGACTGAACTGAACTGATTTAGAGCTTTACATATCTGTTGAATTAAGTCAGCTATAAAGTCAGGGCTGTTGTCTCATCCTATGCTGGTTGGGAGGAGAAGGCAATGGCACCCCACTCCAGTACTCTTGCTTGGAAAATCCCATGGATGGAGGAGCCTGGTAGGCTGCAATCCATGGGGTCGCTAAGAGTCGGACATGACTGAGCGACTTCACTTTCACTTTTCACTTTCATGCACTGGAGAAGGAAATGGCAGCCCACTCCAGTGTTCTTGCCTGGAGAATCCCAGGGATGGGGGAGCCTGGTGGGCTGCCGTCTATGGGGTCGCACAGAGTCGGACACGACTGAAGTGACTTAGCATAGCATAGCATAGCATGCTGGTTGGGATCCTGAATCTGGGGATTATTTCTTGAAGAAGACAGCCAGCCATTTCACTAGCTTTTTCAGTTCTGGTAGGGAAGGCCTCCTCCCATCCTAAGAAGGTACATAGACTGGTAAATAACGATAATGTTGGCAGGCTTTCATCTCAGTAAATCCACCTCTAAATGTTCAAAGGGCAGAGAGCCTTTTAACTGTATTCCTTGAGGTTTTTATGTCCAGGGGCAGCATTGACCTGTGAGCAGGCAGAACAGTTCCGGGATTCCATTGTACACAAGGAGGAAAATCGTGGAATTAGGAAATATTTTAGAATAAATTCTTCCATTTTGTCATGTCCCAAGTGGGTTGCCTGGTGGACCTGAGACATCAGTGTGGGGGCCAATGCCTTGGGTACCAGTAACTTGCCATGTGGCAGTTCCTACCAACCTTTTTCATTTTTGGTGGCTTTTTCTATTTCTGCCAGCTGGTCTTGGGCCAGGGTATACTGTGGGAGAGTTAAAGTTAGTTCAAGCATTGTTGAGAGCACAAATGTTCTGACAAGTCCCCCCGCCCTGCCCCCCCACCACCAGTGGCTCCAAATTCCTTAGCTGCATGTTTTGCAGCTTTGTCTGCTAGTTGGTTTCCCCGTGCTTGGGGGGGTGTCTTCTCTTTGGTGACCCTGACAATGCATCACCACTACCTCTTCAGGCTCCCGTACAGCATCTAACAGAGTCAAGATTCCTTCCTTGTTTTTACTGTCCTTTCCACTGGCCATCAGAAGACCTCTCCCTTTATATAAAGCCCCAAGTACATGTACAGTACCTAGAGTCGGTGTAAATATTCATCTTCCTGCCTTTTGACAGCTGGAGGGCCCAGATCAGAGCATGGAGGTCAGCCCGCTGAGCAGCCAGTGTGATGGCAGGGAGCCAGCCTCAATAATGGTTTCTCCTGTGACTACTGCATGTCCTGACAATCATTGTCCTTGTTTTATCAGGCTGGTGCCTTTGGTGTACAGGACCCAATCTGGGTCCAGGATTGGCTGGTCTCTCAAGTTGGGTCTCCTGGCATAAACTTCTTCTAGGATTTCCTTGCAATCATGTAAGGGCCCACCTTCTCCCACAGGAAGGAGAGTGGCTGGGTTCAGGGCCTGACAAGGCTCAATAATAACATGGGGGTCCTCACATAACAGTCCCTGGTATTGAGTAATCCGGGATGTTGACAGCCATTTATGGGGTTCTCTCATAGGAGAGTGTTGACCTCAAAAATGTTGACTGTTACGATCAAGTCTTGGCCCAAAGCCAGCTTGGTTACCTCCCGGACCAGTAAGGCAACCACAGCAACTGCCTGTAAGCATCCTGGCCACCCGGTGGCAACGTCGTGCAGCCTTTTCAAGAGATAAGCCGCGGGTCTGCCCCACGTCCCGTAGTCTGGGTCAACAGCCCCATAGCCACCTTGTCCTTTTCAGTCACGTAAAGAGTAAACGGTTTAGCAAGGTCTGGCAGGCCCAAGGCAGATGCTGACATAATTGCCAGCTTTAGTTCCTCGAAGGCCTGTTGCTGTCTCTTAGTCCAATTTAGTGAATTTCCTTTCGGTCCAGTTAGGAGTTCACCTGGACCTTTTGGGAATAGCCTCCAATCCAAATCCTACAAAACCCAGTGGCTCCCAAGAACTCTCGGACCTGTCGTCTAGTTGGTTGTGGGGTTCTCAAAATGACCTCTTTTCTGGACTGGTCTAACAGCCTCGTGCCTCCTCTCAGAACAAACCCCAAATATCTTGCCTCCTCTTTGCAGATCTCTGCCTTCTTTTTCCAGACTCGGTAGCTGGACTCCATCAACAGCTCTAGTAAAGCCTTGGTTCCTTCCCAGGAGTCTTCTCTGGTCTCAGCAGCCAAAAGCAAGTTGTCCACATATTGTAGCAACCAGCATCTGAACCTCTCTGGCTGGAATGAATCCAGGTCAGAAGCCAAGGCTTCCCCAAAGACAGTTGGGGAATTCTTAAATCCTTGTGGGAAGCGAGTCCCAGCAGGTGAGCTGCTATTTGGTGGCCCCTTCTGGGTCTTCCCATTCAAAAGCAAAAATAGGTTGAGACACCGGGGTGAGGCATATACAGAAGAAGTTATCCTTGATATCTAAACAAGTATAGATTTTAGCACTTAGTGGGAGGAGGCTAAGTAAAGCATAGGGGTTAGAAACGGTGGGATGTAGAGCCTTGGTGGCTTGGTTGACCAGTCTGAGGTCCTGCATAGGTCTATAGTCCTGTCCTCCTTCTTTCTTGACTGGCAGGGTTGGTGTATTCCAGGCCGACTGGCATTCAATCAGGATGCCTGCCTGTTTTAGTCTGTTTATGTATGGCAAAATGCCAATTCGAGCCTCTAGTGGCAGCTGGTACTAATGTTTTCTGACTGGGGCGGCACTGGGTTTGAATTCTATTACCGGGGCTTGATGTATGGCAAGCCCGGGGGCGGGGGCGGGGGGTTATCTTCCACCCAAACCTCAGGGAATTGTTGAGTTAACTCTCTTTCTCTGCCCTTTAGCCCATCTAGTTTCCTTTCTGGGAGGTCATGTAACTGCCATTCATCTTGAGGGGCTACTGAGAGGGAGAGTAAATAGGTGGTTGAGCGCACTGAAAGAGTGGGTCTTTCTCAAGGGGAGAAAGTCACTCGTGCCCCAACTTGGATAACAAGTCTCTTCCCAACAGAGGTACTAGGCATTCAGGAATGTAAAGAATTCATGAGTCACTGGAGGTCCCCACATCCGGCATTTCCAGGGCAGGCAGAAAGGGTCTAATCAGTTGTTCCCCGGTCACTCCGTCTGTAGCAGTGGCCTTTCTTGAGAGGGGTGCCACGGTCTCGGTTACTACAGATATCTCTGCTCCAGTGTCTATCGTAAAGTCAATAATTTGGTCCCCTACTTTTAGTTCCACCATGGGCTTGTGGGGACCTTGTGTCTTTGAGCCCCAGCAGCCCCATTCAGTCTCCAGTCCAGCCAGCCCTATAACAGCCGATGCCAAATCCTTTTCCTCGTTATTCTGGGGGCATTCATTTTCCCAATGGCTGAAGCCCCGGCATCAGGCCCACTGGTTTGGTTGCAGGGTGGCTCTGGGCCTTCTCGTAGGGGGCTTGCCGAGAGATCAGCTCCAACCCAGAGGGAACTTTGGGGAGGACCCAGGAAAGGGCCTTCCTAAAGCCGCGGCCGGAAACGGGATCCTCTGATCTTAGTATCTTCTGTCTTAGTATCTTCTCTCCGCTTTTTCTGTTTCCCATTGTATCTCTCTGTCTCTATTTCTGAATACCTTATCAGCGATCTCAATCATCTGTGAGTTAGTCATGGCCAATACCTCGTCTACCTTTTGAAGTTTGTGTCTGATATTGGGGTAGGCTTGAGACACAAAGCCTGCATAAATCACCATCTGAGATCCAGCGGCCTCTGGATCTATTGGCATGTAGTCTATAGGCCTCACACAGTCTTTCATAGAACTCAGAGGGTGATTCGGTTTCCCTTTGAATCACTTCAGAGGGTTTTGCCATATTCATAGGTTTTCAGGTCCATTCTTGAGGCCTTGTAAAATAGCCACCCGATATCTCTCCAGGTGGCCCCTTCCTTCCTCTGAGTTATAATCCCAACTGGGCCTCTTATCAGGGGCATCTAGCTCTGCCCACTGCTGTGGGTTTACGGTACCCTCAGGTGCCATCTCTTTTAGCCATTTTCTAGCCTCAGTTGGGATCCTGTGTGTTTCCTCAGTGCTGAAAAGGGAGACTGGTAGTTGGATTATTTCATCCCCTGTAGGGCTGTGGGTTCGAAAAATAGTCTCCATTAGTCTCATCATAGCTTGTGGCTCCCCTGAGTACGGAGGAGTGTGTCTCTGCCAGTTTAATATATCTGTGGAGGAAAATGGCTGGTAATAATAGGCTGCAGAGGGCCGATGGTAGTGCCCGTCTGTGTCCTGAACTGGGGGCAGTTGTATCTCTCTGAGAGGCATCTGCAGTGGGGTTCTTTCCCCCGGTTCCTTGGCGGAGCACAGTCTCTGTCTAATTTCTGTGTTTCCTTCCCCCTTTTCGTTCCTACTCACCGGGAGGGGTGGGTGCAGCCTGGGAGGTCGGGCAGAGGTGGAATGCTGGGGGCGATGTCCGAAGGCTCCTTCCGCTGGGATCGGAGCCTGCCCGAATGGCGGCTCAATGATCTCCGGGGGGGAGCTGGCAGGGGAGCAGAGGCTGTTGCTGGAATTTCAGCCGGCCCTGGATCGGGCATTAAGATAGTCTCTGGTCCCGGTGGAGCACTAGGTGGCAGGCGCATCATCATCCACTATGGTGGAGGGGCTAGGTCATCCCCTCCAAATCCTGTAGAATTTCTTTTTTATCATCAGTCAATTTTTGTGCCATGAATAATTTTCCCTTCCCTTTCTGGGTACAGAACCTCGTCCAAGGAGGAGGGTGTTGGGCTAACCCTAGCCATGAGTCAATTTAGGGAAATTAATCTGAATGTCCAGGATTCCCTGTGACCACGGCATAAACAGCTTTTACTATGTTTAAGTCCATAGTGCCCTCTGGTGGTCATCCAACTCCCATGAAGAGCCATTCATCCTCACAGAGGGCACGGAGTCGGCTAGGTGACATCTTTATCCCATAATCTCCTCTAAATACTTTTTTTTTTTTAAGTTTTTAATCATATTTTCCAATACAGTTGCCTTGGATTCATTTCCTCCCATTTTTCTTACCTTTCCAGGTCTTCTCTTTTCTTCCCTCTTTGTTTTGTCTACGGAGTTTTTGGTATCCTAAGTACTTCTGATATTTCCACTCAATGAAGCATTTAAATTGCCATTCTGCCTCGTTCCTGATTGCAGTGAGAAGAGCCTTACCTTCCAGATCCCAGAGGGAGAAAGGGGATCAGCGTGTCCTCACTTGCCGATCAACACGGTTGAACCAGAACACTATGTTGTCCAAGATTGTTTCTGCTCTGGCTTTAAGAGTTCATTCTGTCCTGGTGAGCTTGATCGGGTGTGGGTGGAAACACAGATGAGATAGGTATCCCACGTCCCAGGCTGTCTCTGGAAAGGCCAACTCGTATTCACTCGTGTATTTCCCTCCTTCTATCCTGACAAGCCTGAGGGGATTAAGAATTTCACAGCAGATAGGACACCTCCTTGGGGAGGGCAAAAATACAGGCACACAAAGACCAGGTTTCTTCCCCCCAAAGCCCTCTCACAATGGCTTGGAAATAATTTGCCCCAAGACAGTGCGGACACCACCTCCTCCAGGACATTCAAGTTTCTCTCCAAAAGCCTTCTTGAAACCACCTGACAAATTTATCCCAAGACCTTGCAGACACTACCTCTTCTGTGATATCATGGTCAGTGTGTCCCCCATTCCCTCCCGGGGGCGGGGTGTGATCAGCCCCCTCTTCCACCCTGCTGGGTGGGAACCTCCTTACCTGAGGGCTCAGTTTCCCTGCTGCCATCCACTATCCACTAATGTGAAAGATCCGGGCGTCAAGAAACAGAGTCTTTCCAGAGGGGCGAGGTGCCTCTCCCCCTCTAGAAGATCTGAGCTGTGAGGCAGCCCCAAACGAGACTTGTCTCCTCGCAGTGAGGAGTTTCCCCAGCCCATGCACCAAAGTTATAGCCAATCACCCAGGGAAACAAACTCACTCAGAAGGACAGTGCAGATAGTGGAGTGCACTTGATTACACCGGTGGCTGAGGCAGAGTCTCCTCTTTATCCAGGGACCCTGACCAACTTTTGTGAAAACCTTATATACCTTAAGTGTACGTGCTCAAGCCCACACCCCCAAATTCCTTAAACCTAGCCTGGAAAATGTTAAAGAGAGATACAGTCAGGTTACAGTCATGATTCAAAATCTAAGAGGTCAGCTGGTTATACATTGTAGTCTATATCAATGGGTGCCCTAAAGATTACAAAAATGGTTGACTACATAGGGGATCATTACTTCTTTCTGGCAGCGGGAAATCTAGGCACAGGGTCTGCTGTTTATCAGTTTGGGAGGCCTGTTTGGCCATAGGTATGTTGTCTCCATGGCTGCCAGGTATATAGTCCCAACTTCGCTGAGAAAATAAGAGAGAGTTTCCTTCTTCTCAGAATGGAGTCAGCTTAGCCTGTTCCTTTCCTCCTTCACACTGAGGGATGGGGGATCTTTCCTTGTGACACATGGGCTCTCTTGCTGTGGCTCCAGGGCTTAGTTGCCCTGAGGCATGTATGATCTTAGTTCCCTGCCAGGGGTTGAACCCTCATTCCCTCTACTGGAGGGCAGATTCTTAACCGCTGGAGCACTGGGAAGTCCCGATAGCTTCATTTTAAAATAAAAGATAAAGCAGTTTCACAATTCCTTTTGATACAAGTTTAATTGTATCAAATAAATAATAAAAATAAATAAAAATAAATAAAAATAAAATATTAAATAAAAATAAAAAATAAATAAAATAAAACTCAAATAAATAATAAAAAAAAGAGTCACTAAGAGTCAGACACGACTGAGTGACTGAGCTGACTGAAATAATAAAAAATTGCAACTCCCATCATATGAAGCTATATTAGAATTCCTCAAAATTCCTCAGAATTTACCAAAATTCACTAGTAAGATGGAAAGGTTGACAAATATGAGTGGGATAAGATTTTGAGTTACATATATCAGATAGAGTGTATTAAGACATTATGTAAATATAGTAATTCTGTCATGAAGCAAAATCTAAAACTGCACTAGAAAATGATCAAACTCTAGAATAAAAAACCATTAAAAGAAGATTAAAAATACTTGTGCATTTCTTACAACTGGAAATCCTATAAAATCTCGATGCAGATCAAATTTAACTTTTGAACTAGGTGGGCTATAATTTGAAAATGATGTTTCAAGGCTCAGAAAGAAGAAAAGGATATAATGTATTTTGTGCTTCATTCTGAAGGGGACTTCATTTTGGAATGATAATTTTAATTTCTTTGGTTAAAAAACAGAATTAAAAAAACTTTCTCTATTTGTATTTGCTTTCCTCAAAATGTGTTCTACAAAATTTAAAACTATGTAGGTCATGTTCTATTTCTATTGGTGTTGGCTGGAGAAAACCCTGTGGACCATCATGGACGTTATTTCTATGTAACATGTTGTAAATTCTGTGTGCTCACGTAACTTTTTCCTCTCAGTAGTATTAACATCAACAGAGGTAGTAAGTTTACACATATAAAATGTGTGCTCTATAATTAAAAAAAAAAAGACCAAATAACTTTCCCTCTCAATGGGGACATATTGGGAAATGAAAAGGGAAGTATAGTATTAATAACTATGATAGTACAACAGGATAAATATCTGCTGAAGACAGAAATGAAGGATTAAAGTAAGGTTACTGGGACTTCCCTGGTGGTCCAGTGGTCCAGTGGGTAAGACCCATGTTTCCAATGCAGGGAGTGAGGGTTTGATGCCTAATCAGAGAGCTAAGATCCCCTATGCTTCACAGCCAAAAAAACAAAACTTAAAACAGAAGAATGTTGTAGAAGTCTTTAAAGAATAAAGACTTTAAAAATGGTCCATATAAAAAAAACAACATTCAAAAAATTAAAATATAAATTAAAGTGCTGATCAGATTTGCATTTTAAACCCTTCACTGTGACTAGCATCTTGTGATTGGATTATGGAGAGAAAGTTTGGGATCTTATGCTGCAATTGCTCATTTATTGCAGTATATCACTTAAAAGACAATACATTTGCATAAGTATAGTTAGTGAATCTTTTTTAAATTTTTCAGGAAGTACAGCTTTAGTGTTTGAGTAATTTGTTACATAAATAGCTCTGGATTCAGCACAGGATAATGACCTTCAGCTTTCTCATTCTCAATGTGGTGCCTGTACCAGCAGCATGCACATCACTAAGGGGCCTCTTAGAGATTAAAATTCTTCATTCCACTCCAGACCTCTGGGTTGAGGTCCAGCCATCTGAGTTGTAGAAACCCTCCAGAGGTTGTGGTGCAACTTTACAATTTGAAACATTTCTCCAAGGAAAAAAGGAGCAAAGACTATTCAAATGAGCTCATTCTCCATGGCTAACAGTCTTGGTCCAACATTTTATCCAAATGTCACATTTTATTTTGTGTAAGAGAAAGCTCAGAAAATATGTCCAACTTAACAGAATAGTGAAACTTAAGCCACGTAGAAAATAAAAAATGTTTTGTGCTCTAGACACCAAGGAAGGCTGACCAGCTGCATGTTCCAGAGGTCATTTACAAAAAATAGTTTTCCATCTTGACAGTGAGTTCAGGTGCAGTAAAAGGGAGATCTTGGAGGAGGCCAGGAATTCTGTGGGAATAAGAGACTAAAAGGACTCCCAGGTTGCAGCCCTGAAGAACTTTTAATCATTTGTACTTTAGTTTACTTATTTTTTAAAGATTTTTTTGATGTGGACCATTTTAAAGGTCTTTATTAAATTTGTTGCAGCATTGCTTCTGTTTTATGTTTTTAGGCTGGAAGTCTAAGATTAATTTGTCTGCAGGGTTATTTCCTTCTGAAGGTAGTTTGCTGGAGATCTTTAGCATTCCCTGGCTTGTAGACCCATTTTCCCAATTCCTGCTTCCATCTTCACATAGGACTCTCCCTGTTCTCGTGTCTGTGTCCAATTTTCTGCCTTTTATAAGGACCCCAGTTATATCAGATTAGGGACTTAGTCTACTCCAGGACAACCTCACCTTAAACCTGAACAAATTCCATCTACAATGTAATTTTCAAAGAGGCTTACATTCTGAGGTGCTGGGAATTAGGTCTTGGGTATATCTTGGATATATCTTTTAGGTCTTGGATATATCTTTTGGGGGACACAACTGAAGCCACAACAAGCATTTAGGCACTGGAATCAGGCAGGCATTTGTACCCCTGGCCAGTTGACGAATGTGGCTTCCCCTAGGAAGGGACATAACCTTGGACCAAGCAGCTCCCTTAAGCCTAGGAAAGTTCTGGCAAAAAGATTCAGTTGCAAGCTCCCAGAAGACAACATCCCTGGTAGTTTCTGAAGAGGTGGTCTGGGTGGTGCAGCCTGATATCAACCATGGCAACCCCCTGTGCATCTCTGATTATAGCAAGGGCTTCTAGAGGTTCCTGAGACTGAAGATTCTAAGTGAGTCACCTTGAGGACCCAATCCCAGACAAAACAGTCATCTTCATGGTGGGGGAGGGGGTGAATCCATACCCCAGGGGATGGGTCGACACCATCTAGGAGGTTGGAGATCCACAGCTAGAAAATCTGTGTCCATCACACAGTCTAGACCACGGCCAATGGTGTCATCTGTGTCACGAATACCACATCCTCGTCTGGGAGAACTTTGGAGATACCAATACCTCCACATGCTTCCTCTTGCTTGCCACTAAGCTGGTGACAACTGTTTCTCTGTCACGTGGCTCACCTTTGAGTCAGAGCCAGGGTCCTAGGGACCCGAAGCTGCATTGTCATCTCTTGGCCATGAGTCCAAGGAGTCTGAGTGGCCCCTCTGAGTAAAGAGACCACCCACCTAGCTTATCATATGAGACTGAAGCATCCTTGAGATACTTTTCTGGGGAGAAATGCATTTTCTCTTTTCCAAGAAGGTTCTATTGAATTTCATAAACCTAGGAAGACATAATTCAGGCTATTACCTATCAGTGGAGTCAATTTATTGGTGGCTGAATTAGGTGAAGCAATAAGGATATGCTTACTATATACTTAATAATGGAGGAACTGGCTAGATTCAGTAGAAAAACTATGAATATTGCCATTAAACAGACCATCTATCTTTAACTTTTAATGACTAAGTGTAGTTGTACACAGAGATTTTTAAAAAGAGAAGGGAGAATCCCTTGCTAAAGACAAGTAAAGCAGGTGCAATGGCTTCTAACATCTGAATGAATAAACATATTATATATCAGAGTGATATACTGTCGGGAGCCGTGTTAGGCATTACTGACAAAATGGAGGCATGGCCCCAACCCCCTCTCCTCCTCTCACAGGCACAGCCCTGGGATGAAGGAGTTAGGCTTTGTGGTTCTGACTTGTTCTTTCCTTTCTTCGGTTAAGATGACTGGAAAGAATGTTAAGGTGCTAATTGTTTTTGAGAGAAACATGAGAAAGCACAAAGCCTTTTGCAGTTGTGCCCAGAAAATAACCTGTTCAAGGATCTTTACAAAGAATGCTCCAGGATGAGCACGTAGGCCACAGCTTGAGGCCATGGGAAGGATTATTATCTGAGACCTGTTTGTGGGGGGAATGTTTATGGCAAAAGAAGTTTGCTGAGTTTAGGGTTTAGGATTAATTAAGAATAGCTAGAAACCTTTTTAGGAGATAATGATCTTAAGATGCTAGGGGCAAACAGGATTTAGAAAGATAAGAAATAAAGTGATGTAGCATGAGTTACAATGTAATCACAAGTTAAATACAGTAAATCTGGGTGGGGGAAACTAAAAACGTCAAACCTCTGACCTAATGCTTTTGTCAAAGTATAAAAGAGAACCTGAAGCTTGAAATAAACATGTAGTCCCGTACTTTGAGCAAGATGTAGCTCCTTACTATGAGCCAGAGGCTACATCATCATCGCCAACACCGTCCATCTCTTCAGGTTGAATCCCTGGCTGCTGGAGCTGGACTCCAGCAATATACTGTTCAAAAGCCAAGTGTAATAGAAACTTATTATGAGATAAAACCTGAACGCCTGTTCGTTTTAGACTCGACTTGATTACTTAAATCTTTCAGAGAGTTCTAAGGAACTCCGCCCGTGGCAAAGGTCATGAGGAAGGAGGCTTGGCATAGGCAAAGGTGGGATCAAGCCTCAGGAGTCCCCCTGGAAATTCTCGAGCATCTACCCCCCAAACCAGAGTCTGCCTACTTTACTGCTTTGTGCTCTCACCTACACCTCTGACTTTACGAGGGGCTGTCCCCCACCACCTCTCTCTGAAAAAGAGTTAACTTACAGCTCCAGTTAATAAAGTTCCTGGGCATGACAAGAGTGTTTCAACCTACAAACTCCTTTGGAAGTCCTCTAGCCTGCCTGAATAGGTTCTTCCGGCCACATGTGATTGTTCAGAGCCTCCCAACTGTGAGAGGCATGAGATGTTCTAAACTGTCTAAATACAGATTCCTTTGAGCAGGTAAAAGATTGATTAGAAATTGTATTGGTGAAGGGTTTTTCACTTGTTGGGCCAATGTTTGCTGCTAAGTTTCCATATCCCTTACCTACTGTGTCCCTGGGAGTGTATTGATTGATATAATTGGTGTATAGGAATGTAAGTAGTAGCTTTAATGTTTGTAACCTTGGACCCTTGAGTTAACTCTTTTCTTGTTATAGCCCACCACACCTTTGCCCTTTAGGAATGCAACTTTATCTAATGCTTTTGGAGGTTGGCGCCTGACTTTAGAATAATCACCTTTAGAGAAAAATAAGTTTTCTGAAGAAAGGATCATAAAATGTTAACAGGCTTCTTGGCCAGAAGATGATGTAATTCACCGAAACTTTTGCATACGATAAGTTTGCAGGAAGAAAGCCTGGCTTACTGCTGACTCTACCCCTTCCCCCATTATCCCCTATGCACAACTTAAGGTATAAAAACTACTTTGGAAAATAAAGTGTGGGCCTTGTTCACCGAAACTTGGTCTCCCCATGTCGTTCTTTCTCTCACCTTCTGGCTGAATTCCCATCTGGAGCATGGAGGCTCGTCAAGCCTATTAATTTTGCCTGGGCTTCTAAGATCTGACCTGGGAGGCCTTAGTGTCTCCTCTCCTTCAGGAGAACGGGAGGACGCCTGCGGCCTACGTAGGTGATGTAAATTCCTTGCCTTGGAATTTTATTAGCTTTCCACATAAACCAAGTTATTCAGCCTCTTTTCTCCACTGAATTTTCTCACTGAGCTATCCTTATTTGATCACTCTTTATATCTTTAATTCTATCGTATCCTGATCGCCGAAGCCGACTCCCCTTCAAATTCCCTGGATCCACCGGGCCTGGACCCCGGTAGTTCTTGTCGGGTCTTATAAGAATAATGTAGCACTTTGGTACAAAGATGCAGCCAAGGAGCCCAGCAATGGGGGCCAACATGGAGAAGATCTCCACAGCCACCATGACCTTGCCCTTGGTGCTGTGAAGGTCTCAGGCAGGTTCTTGGCCAGAAAAGCCAAGGAGAAGCTCCACAGGCTAAGGAGCCCAGGTATCCCAGGATATAGTACAAAGCAGTGACCAAGCCCTTGCACACAATGATGAGATCCTTGGGCTCAGAATGAATGTCCATCTCAAGGAAAGGGGGAAAGATTCCCAGACAGACTCCACAGATCAGGAAATACACAAGAATGACATAGAAGCTCCTGCTACAAGAACCATCTCATGGTTCTTCTTGGTTTCCTGACTTTGAATGCCAAAATCACAGTCAGGGTATTGACCAAAACAGT
>NW_011494820.1:995521-995709 GCF_000754665.1 Bison bison bison | reverse complement strand
AGGTTGGAGATCCACAGCTAGAAAACCTGTGTCCCATCACACAGTCTAGACCACGGCCAATGCTGTCATCTGTGTCACGAATACCACATCCTCGTCTGGGAGAACTTTGGAGATACCAATTCCTCCACATGCTTCCTCTTGCTTGCCACTAAGCTGGTGACAACTGTTTCTCTGTCATGTGGCTCACC
>NW_011494820.1:989161-995421 GCF_000754665.1 Bison bison bison | reverse complement strand
TAGAAGCTCCTGCTACAAGAACCATCTCATGGTTCTTCTTGGTTTCCTGACCTTGAATGCCAAAATCACAGTCGGGGTATTGACCAAAACAGTGGCAACAGCCATGGTGAACACAACTCCAAATGTGATCTGTTGGAGGGCACAGGTAGCTGTGTTGGGATGACCAATGAAGAGCAAGGAGCAGAGAGAGCAGAGCAAGCAGAGGAGGAGGAAGAGGAGCAGGACATAGCTGAGAACCCAATTATTGGCCTTGACTATGGGGGTGCCTTGGTGCTTTAAAAAGACCCACAAAACCACAGCTGCGATGACAAAAACCTCAGAGCCATGCAGGTCAGGGACATTCCCAGGGAATCCTCAGAGGCCAGAAGGTGACAAGTTCGGGGAGGCAGCAGTTTCTCTCCCTGTTTGGGCCCTTGGTCTGGGCACTGATCACACTCTCTGCATCTGAGGAGAAAGTGGATTCAGCATTTCTTCATTTGTACAACATATCAATATGTGGTAAACAGAAACATTTCCTGTCACTGTTCATATGCATATTGTGCATATTGGTCCCTTCTGATATAATATTCAGACACACCTGATTAGAAAGTGTTTGTGAGCATGTAAAATTTGGAACCTTTCTATGTTCTTGCTGGGAATGAAAAATGGTGCAGCTACTGTGGAAATAAGTCTGACAGTTTCTCTAAGAATTAGTATAGTATAATTTATTATATAAAAACTATACTATAGCATAGTTTATTCTCTAACAATAAACATAGTATTAGCATCAGTGAGCAATTCCCATCTAGGAGTACTCTCCCCAATTTCAAGGTAGAGGCTTGAAAAGATAATCTCTTACCTGCATTACTTACAGTAACCAAAAAATGAAACGAGCCCAAATGTCTACTGATAGATAAATGGATAATAAAAATGATGTACATATTCAACACAATGGTATTCTGCCTTAAAATGAAATGAATTGATCTGACACATGCTATAATGTACAAAAATCTTGAAAGCCTTATCCTTTTGAAAGAAAGCACACTCCAAAGGACAAAGATGGTTTTATTTATAAATGTACTTAGAATAGTCAAATTCGTAGACACAGAAAGTGGAATGATCTTTACAAGGGAGTAGAAAGTAAGAGTAGAAGGCAATGGCACCCCACTCCAGTACTTTTGCCTGGAAAATCCCATGGACGGAGGAGCCTGGTGGGCTGCAGTCCATGGGGTCGCTAAGAGTCGGACACGACTGAGCGACTTCACTTTCACTTTTCACTTTCATGCATTGGAGAAGGAAATGGCAACCCACTCCAGTGTTCTTGCCTGGGAATCCCAGGGATGGGGGAACCTGGTGGGCTGCCGTCTATGGGGTCGCACAGAGTCGGACATGACTGAAGTGACTTAGCAGCAGCAGCAGCAGAAAGTAAGAGGGGACTACCCTGGTAGTTCAGCTGGTAAAGAATCCTGGAATTCAGGAGACCCTGGTTTAATTCTTGGGTCAGGAAGATCCCTTGGAGAAGGGATAGGCTACCCACTCTAGTATTCTTGAACTTCTCCGGTGGCTTAAATAGTAAAGACTCCACCTGCGATGCAGAAGACCTGGGTTCTATCCCTGGGTTGGAAAGATCCCCTGGAGGAGGGCACGGCAACCCATTCCAGTATTCTTGCCTGGAGAATCCCCATGGACAGAGGAGCCTGGCGGTCTACAGTCCATGAGGTTGCAAAGAGTCGGACACAACTGAACAACTAAGCACAGCACAGCCCAGAAAGTAATAGGAAGTAACTGTTTCATGGCAAGACAGATGAAGTTAAGGTGACACATTCTCTGCAGGGACAGTGGAGAAAGTTGTATGGCAATGGGAATTTATTACTGCCCTTGAATTGCACTCAAGAATAATTAAAATGTCAAATTTTATATGAGGTATATTTTACCATAAAAAAATGGATAGGTCAAAAACATGAATAAGTACATGTTTTGAGAAAATGATGCCCAAAGACATCATTCTTCTTTCCCAAAACCTTCAGTTTCCTTTTCATTGTGAAATATATAAGAGGTGGTGTTACCATAAATGATTATAAATCTGTATTCCTGTGTTGTTCGAAATGTGCTTCTCTGGGCAAAAAGTACAAGTAAAACAGCAAATAGGCCTTCCTTCCTGTGGAATTTTTCTGAACCCTGAACTATAACTCTGGCCACACATAGATTCAGACTGAAAAATAGACATAGGCATTGGTCAAATTTGGCAGATGATTAGCTGCTGTCAGAGGACATCTCTATGTCTGCCAGAAGAAAGGACATTCACCTTCTGTTACATCACTGGGTCTCATTCCTACTCCTAGCCTTGTCATATTCCCTAGGAATCTAAGTATGAGGAACTAAGTTATGCTTCCAAATTCCTTTTTCTGAAATATTTACAGAGACGACCAAAAATTTAGCAAAGTATTCCCTGGCTTTTATTTCATATATTCCTGGTGACATAACTTGTCCTTTTGTTTAACAACCTAACCCAAAAATCCTGTCAGTGCAAGCATGCATGTGGTCATGATACTGAAGTTTGATGTGTAGAAAAATATTTTACTATGCTCTCATTTTGGCTGCATAGAGGATGGAGTTTTTGGTAAAGAACCTAACAGTGTGAAAAACAGACACACTGCTAAAAGTAATTTCACAAAAAAATTAATGCAGGCCATGGAGAGACAGACTATGGGAGTGTGTTCTGAAATACAGATTGTGATTAACACATTACATCCTGATCCAAGTATGGTACAGTTTTGTACAAAAATGAGAAACATTTTTATGTGTTACATGCAAAAGCAGTAAACAAATAATCACCTTACAATTACACTGGACTTTTCACATGTGGGAAATTTGTTAAAATTCATGGTCAATGCTTTGAAGTATTAGAGTGAACTTTTATGATCAAATAATATGCAAATAATGAAGGGAATGTATAAATGGAAAGTACAAAGAGATAGTTGATATCCATAGTCTACTTGTGTTTATCTAAACAGAAGGACTTTACCAAATATAAATAAGGTCAGGGTATTTCATTCTACACAACCTACTCATCCTAGAAATTGACTCAGAAAGTATGTAAGAGTACTTACTGTGAATCACAACATTACATTCAAAGAGTGACTTTAATGCTCAGAGGCATGCACACTTCATTTCATATGAAGATTTGCTCTAATATTTTGACAAGGGATACATCTAATCTTAAAAAATGTGATACCTCTTTGATCCTATAGACCATTCTATCATCTCTTTACTGATCACCAAACCTTGGTCATATAGGCTCTTGGAGCCAAATTCTCCCACTTTAACCAGGAGTTCTAGATCACATAGAAAACTCACAGCATTCAGGATAACATGCTGCATCACATGACTTCTTCTGTCATCTAAGAATATGTGCTCCCAAGCATTGTTTCTAAATTAGATTTTATCCAGGAATGGGTGAAGCTAGAAAAGAAGCAAGACTGAAAAATGAAAAGTGCATTCAAATTAGAACTGGAAGGCCCATTGTTACATAACAGGCTTTCTTTCCCACCTCCCCAGCCTCAATCAGTTTCTTGTTGGTAGTTTTGTGCGGGTGTTTACCATTTCTAGGACTCTAGAGACGTGGACATTTCATCTCGTTCTAAAAACAAAGACAGAAGGAATTGAATACAATCATGACACAATCAAAGGATGTCTCCATCATGGGTGTTGGTGAGTCCCAGACCAATAAATATTGAAAGCAACAAGGGGGGAAAAATAACATACAAGGGAAATCCCATAAGATTATCAGCTGAATCCTCAATAGAACTCTACAAGCCAGAAGAGAATGGCATGATATATTCTAGTGGTGGAAAGGAAGTATCTACAAATAAGAATAATCTACCCAGAAGTCTCTCAATCAGATTTAATGTTGAAATCAAAAGTTTTGTTGTTGTTCTAATGAGTCAGCTGTTTGCATCAAGTGGCCAAAGTATTGGCATTTCAGCTTCAACATCAGTCCTTCCAGTGAACATTCAGGGTTGATTTTCCTTTAGGACTGACTAGTTTGATCTCTCTGCAGTTCAAGGGACTCAAGAACCTCCCACTACACCATAGTTCAAAAGCATCAATTCTTTGGCACTCAGACTTCCTTATGGTCCAACTTTCACATTCATATATGACTCCTGGAAAAACCTTTGACTAGATGGACTTTTGTTAGCAAAGTAATGTCTCTGCTTTTTAATATGCTGTCTAGGTTTGTCATAGCTTTTCTTCCAAGGAGCAAGAGTCATTTAATTTCATGGCTGCAGTCACCATCTGCAGTGATTTTGGAGCCCAAGAAGATAAAGTCTGTCACTGTTTCCACTGTTTTCCCATCTGTTTGCCATGAAGTGATGGATCGGATGCCATGATCTTAGATTTTTGAATGTTGAGTTTTAAGCCAGCTTATTTGCACTCCTATTTCATGTTCATCAAGAGGCTCTTCAGTTCTTCTTTCCTTTCTACCATAAGGGCGGTATTCACTTATGTGAGGTTCTTGGTATTTTGCCTGGCAATCTTGATTCCAGCTTGTGCTTCATCGAGCCCAGCATTTCATATGATGTACCCTGCAGATAACTTAAATAAGTAGGGTGACAATATACAGCCTTGAAGTACTCTTTTCCCAATATGGAACAAGTCTCTTGTTCCATGTCCGGTTCTAACTGTTGCTTCTTGACCTGGATACACGTTTCTCAGAAGGCAGATAGGATGGTCTGGTATTCCCATTTCTTGAAGAATTTTCTAGTTTGTTGTGATCCACACAGTCAAAGGCATTAGCATAGTCAGTGAAGCAGAAGTGTATGTTTTTCTGGAATTCTTTTGTTTTTTTCTGTGATCAAACAGATGTAGGCAATTTGATCTCTGGTTTCTCTGCCTTTTCTAAATCCAGCTTGAACATCTGGAAATTCTCATTTCATGTACTATTGAAGCCTGGCTTGGAGAATTTTGAGCATTACTTTGCTAGTATGTGAAAAGAATGCAATTGTACAGTAGTTTGAACATTCTTTGGCATTGCCTTTCTTTGGGATTGGAATGAAAATTGACCTTTTCCAGTCCTGTGGCCACTGCTAGGTTTTCCAAATTTGTTGGCATATTGAGTGTTGCACTTTCACAGGATCATCTTTTAGGTTTTAAAGTAGCTCAACTGGAATTCTATCACTGCCACTAACTTTGTTCATAGTTATGCTTCTTAAGGCCCACTTGCCTTCAGATTCCAGGATGTCTGGCTCTCAGTGAGTGATCACACCATCATGTTTATCTGGGTCATCGAGACCTTTTTATTGTACAGTTCTTCTGTGTATTCTTACCACCTCTTCTTAATATCTCCTACTTTGGTAGGTCCCTACCATTTATGTCTTATATTGTGCTCATCTTTACAAGAAATGATCCTTTGGTATCTCTAATTTTCTTGAAGTTATCTCTAGTCTTTCCCATTCTATCATTTTCCTCTATTTCTTTGCATTCATCACTTAGGAAGATTTCTCTCTCCTTGCAATTCTTCAAAACTCTGCATTCAGATGGGTATATCTTTCCTTTTCTCATTTGCCTTTTGTTTCTCTTCTTTTCTCAGCTATTTGTAAGGCCTCGTCAGACAACCATTTTGCCTTTTTACATTTCTTTTTCTTTGGGATGGTTTTGACCACCGCCTCCTGTACAATGTCACAAACCTCCATCCATAGTTCTTCAGGCACTCTGTCTATCAGATCTAGGCCCTTGAATCTATTTGTTACTTCCATTATATAATCGTAAGGAATTTGATTTAGGTCATATCTGAATGGCCTAGTGGTTTTCCTTTCTTTCTTCAATTTAAGTCTGAATTTGGCAATAAGGAGTTCACGATCTGTGCCACAGTCAGCTCCCAGTCTTGTTTTTGCTGACTGTATAGTGTTTCTTCATCTTCAGCTGCAAAGAATATAATCAGTCTGATTTCAGTTGACCATCTGGTGATGACCATGTGTAGAGTCGTCTCTTGCTTTATTGAAAGAGGGTGTTTGCTATGACCAGTGAGTTTTCTTGGCAAAACTCTGTCAGCCTTTGCCCTGCTTCATTTTGTACTCCAAGGCCAAACTTGCCTGTTACTCCAGGTATTTCTTGACTTCCTACTTTTGCATTCTGGTTCCCTATGATGAAAATAACATTTTTGGTTCTTTTCAACTTCAGCTTCTTCAACCATTCAACTTCAGCTTCTTCAGCATTAGTGCTTGGGGCACAGAATTGGACTACTGCAATATTGAGTGGTTTGCCTTGGAAATGAACAGATG
>NW_011494820.1:988836-989061 GCF_000754665.1 Bison bison bison | reverse complement strand
ATTAACTCCCAGAGTTTACGCAAACTCATGTCTATTGAGTTGGTGATGCCATCCAATATCTCATCCTCTGTCATCCCCTTCTCCTCCCACCTTCAATCTTTCCCAGCAGCAGGGTCTTTTCAAATGACTCAGTTCTTTGCATCAGGCGGCCAAAGTATTGGAGTTTCAGCTTCAGCATCAGTCCTTCCAATGAATATTCAGGACTGATTACCTTTAGGATGGACT
>NW_011494820.1:987783-988736 GCF_000754665.1 Bison bison bison | reverse complement strand
GGAAATGAACAGATGCCATTTTGTCATTTTAGAGATTGCACCCAATTACTGCATTTTGGACTCTTTTGCTGACTATGAGGGCTACTCCATTTCTTGTAAGGGATTCTTACCCCCAGTAGTAGATATAATGGTCATCTGAATTAAACTCACCCATTCAGGTCCATTTTAGTTCACTGATTCTGAAAATGTCAATGTGCACTCTTGCCATTCCTGTTGGGCCACTTCCACTTTACCTTGATTCACGGACCAAATATTCCAAATTCCTATGCAATATTATTCTTTACAGCATCAGACTTTACTTCCACCACTAGATACATCCAAGCCTGAGCACTGTTTCCACTTTGGCTCAGCCTCTATTCTTTCTGGAGCTATTTCCTCACTCTTCTCCAGTAGCATATTGGGCACCTGGGGAGTTCATATTTCAGTGTCATGTCTTTTCATCTTTTCATGCTATTCATGAGGTTCTCAAGGCAAGAATGCTGAATTGGTTTGACATTCCATTTTCCAGTGGACCACCTTTTGTCAGAATTCTCCACCATGACCCTTCTATCTTGGGTGGTCTTATACAGCATGGCTCAGTTTCATTGAGTTAGACAAGGCTGTGATCTATGTAATAAATTTGGTTAGTTTTCTATGATTGTGGTTTTCATTCCTTCTGCCCTCTGATGGACAAGGAAAAGAGGCTTGTGGAAGCTTCCTGATGGAAAGTACTGATCAAAAGCTTTAGACACAAGTAAGACTTATGAAAATTCAGCACCACTAAACTAATTTTGCAACAAATACTACAGGAACTTTCCTAGGCAGGAAGCACAAGAGAAAGAAGTTCAGTTCAATCACTCAGTCATGTCCGACTCTTTGCGACCCCATGGTTTGCAGCACACCAGGCCTCCCTGTCCATCATTAACTCCCAGAGTTTACGCAAACTCATGTCTATTGAGTTGGTGATGCCATCA
>NW_011494820.1:987494-987683 GCF_000754665.1 Bison bison bison | reverse complement strand
GGGCTGATCTCCTTCAGAATGGACTGGTTGGATCTCCTTGCAGTCCAAGGGACTCTCAAGAGTCTTCTCGAACACCAAAGTTCAAAAGCATCAATTCTTTGGTGGTCAGCCTTCTTCAAAGTCCAACTCTCACATCCATACATGACCACAGGAAAAACTATAGCCTTGACTAGATGGACTTTTTTTGGC
>NW_011494820.1:986582-987394 GCF_000754665.1 Bison bison bison | reverse complement strand
AATATTCAGGACTGATTACCTTTAGGATGGACTGGTTGGATCTCCTTGCTATCCAAGGGACTCTCAAGAGTCTTCTCCAACACCATGGTTCAAAAGCATCAATTCTTCAGCTCTCAGCTTTCTTTATGGTCCAACTCTCATATCCATACATGACTACTGGAAAAACCATAGCTGTGATTAGATGGAGCTTTGTTGGCAAAGTAATGTCTTTGCTTTTTAACATGCTGTCTAGGTTGGTTATAACTTTTCTTCCAAGGAGCAAGCGTCTTCTAATTTCATGGCTGCAGTCATCATTTGCAGTGATTTGGGAGCCCCCAAAATAGTCTGCCACTGTTTCCATTGTTTCCCCATCTATTTGCCACGAAGTCATGGGACCGGATGCCATGATCTAAGTTTTCTGAATGTTGAGTTTTAAGCCAACTTTTTCACTCTCCTCTTTCACTTTCATCAAGAGGCTCTTTAGTTCTTCTTTCCTTTCCACCATAAGGGTAGTGTCATCTGAGTATCTGAGGTTATTGATATTTTTCCCAGCAATCTATAACAGCTTGTGCTTCATCCATCCCAGCATTTCCCATGATGTACTCTGCATATAAGTTAAATAAGCAGGGTGACAATATACAGGCTGGACGTACTCCTTTCCCAATTTTGAACTACTCTGTTGTTCCATGTCTTGTTCTAACTGTTGCTTCTTGACCTGCAAACAGATTTCTCAGGAGGCAGGTCAGGAGGTCTGGTATTCCCATCTCTTGAAGAATTTTTAGCAATTTGTTGTGATCCACACAGTCAAAGGCATTACCATAGTTAATAAAGCA
>NW_011494820.1:986123-986482 GCF_000754665.1 Bison bison bison | reverse complement strand
CACATGGTTCTCAGGGGTCACCTCTTGCTGTCGGATGCAACTTGGGATAGTTGGCCATTTTTGTGCCATTAGTCACACAGAGAGATCACTGGGACAAAAGAGACGCTTTTCTGTCAACCAGTGTCTCTCAGTACCCACATCCTACGGCAGATAGGCTAAGAGTGGATTCTGGTACGTCTCAGGAGCCTCTCTCAGACTCACCCCTTGGCTACATTCTCAGAAACTGGAGACACTGCAAAAGGCCTGGCCCAATAAAAACTGGGGGGCCCCCAAAAATGGCCCCTGAGTAACATACTATCTTTTGCCAAAAGCAGGGAAAGGACTCAGAATTTCCTTGTATTCAGTCCTTCATGGTCCTC
>NW_011494820.1:983661-986023 GCF_000754665.1 Bison bison bison | reverse complement strand
CCACTAGCTTTGTTCATAGTGATGGTTCTTAAGGCCCCCTTGACTTCACATTTCAGGATGTCTGGTTCTAGGTGAGTGATCACACCATCATGGTTATCTGGGTCGTGAAGATCTTTTTTGTATAGTTCTTCTGTGTATTCTTGCCACCTCTTCTTAATATCTTCTGCTTCTGTTAGGTCCATACCATTTCTGTCCTTTATTGTTCCCATCTTTGCATTAAATGTCCCCTTGGTATTCTAATTTTCTTGAAGAGATCTCTAGTCTTTCCCATTTTATTGTTTTCCTCTATTTCTTTGCATTGATCATCGAGGAAGGCTTTCTTATCTCTCCTTGCTACTCTTTGGAACTCTGCATTCAAATGGGTATATCTTTCCTTACCTCATGTTAAAATATCTTCAGTTTTAAAACTTAAATGACTCTCAATTGAAATATTAAAAATTTTAAGCCTGTAAAGAAAGAAAAAGAATGTTAGGGACAAGAGAAGCTTCTGGGCACAATGTCCTATTAGCCACTTTTCTTTTTCTCTAAACTTTCTGCCCCAGTCTCAGAACCTTCACCAGCCTTAAATCCCCACCCCTCCCCCCTGCCCCAGGCTCACAGGGGCATCTCTGAGACCGACAGGGCCTATGACCTCCTGTACCTGGGACAGGGATGTTGTTCACAGAATCCGGGTGAGCAGCAGATGTTCAAGGCCCTTTCTAAGGACAGATTACATTCCTGAAATGAAGGATGAGACCATCCAGGCCTTAAAATTCTTAGTCAAAGTCCTTGTGTTCTGTGAGTTTTCAGATTTCATTATTCATTACTGAACTTGAACAATACCCAGGCACACAGAAGCTTCCCAACAAGACCATGAGTACAGGGACTGGACATTACTTCTCCCAGTGATGCTGGGTCCCAACCTTCTCATTAATATTTTATCCTCTCCCACCGACAGACACAAAGGCAGGTGTGGGTCTTGCCGGTATAGAGGGAGGGTCTCTGAAAACCAGTGAAATATACAGTGAGTCATGCCAAAGTGCACCCACATTTCTCTGTCCCTTCCTGGCCAGTACTTGCTACAAAATGGGGAATCCTTTTTCATCTTGAGTCAAGGAAGAATCATGCACAGCAAAGACAACCCCAAGACTATCAAGCCCAGGACCATAAAGAAGAACTGGAAACAATGTCCTCAGGTTAGTTTGTAAGATTTGAATACTCGTGAGGCCAACAAGTGAACACTGGCGCATCATTATGAAGAAAACCTAAAGAAGAACTTGGGCCAGACTGGAAAGAACATGTCCCCTCTGGTATGTCTCTTCTCCATTCCATTTTCATGATATTTAAGTAACTAACATGGGCTGACCCAGACAATCACACTCTGCCCTAAGCCAAGTAGAGAATTATGAGACCAGGCTTTGCCCATGGTCCTGTTTTCACAAGACTGGAAAGGATTTCACACTCTGAACCTGCCATACATCTCTCTCCTAGTTGCTCCTTTACAACTATGGCTCAAAGCAATGATGCTGAGGGAATCAGAGAATCATCTGTGGATATTGCTCACAGTGTTCACAGCTCCTGAGGAAGACAGGTTCAGAGGAAGAGAGACAGGAAGTAGATCTGGGTCACCTAATCCAGCCCTGAAGGTATTTGCTCCAGTCAGCTCTTCCCTGTGGACATGGCCACCTCCCACTTCTCAGGACCAGCTCCAGGCTTGGTTCCTGAGGGTCAGAGCTCTGGATACCCACCTCAAAAGTGAGCTATATTGAGACACTTGAGTACTGTAATAGGTTCTGTGAAACTTGGGTCTTGTCTGGCTATCTCAACACCCATTTCCTTGTCTTCTGTTGAAGACCTCAAGCCTAGTAACAGTGGTGGACTTTATCAGCTTCTCATCTTGAAGACAGGACTTAAAGTCACTCAAACCTGTGTTATGTAGCAACTTCCCACTAGCTATCTATTTTACATATGGTAATGCATATATTATACATGACCAACCTAGACAGCATATTAAAGAGCAGAGACATTACTTTGCCAAAAAAGGTCCAACTAGTCAAAGCTGTGGTTTTTCCAGTAGTCATGTATGAATGTGAGAGTTGGACTACAAAGAAAGTTGAGCACCAAAGAATTGATGCTTTTGAACTGGTGTTAGATAAGATTCTTGAGAGTCCCTTGGACAGCAAGGAGATACAACTAGTCCATCCTAAAGGAAATCAGTCCTGAATATTCATTGGAAGGACTGATGCTGAAGCTGAAACTCCAATACTTTGGCCACCTGATGTGAAGAACTGACTCATTTGAAAAGACCCTGCTGCTGGGAAAGATTGAAGGCGGGAGGAGAAGGGGACAACAGAGGATGAGATGGTTGGCTGTCTCACTGACT
>NW_011494820.1:983361-983561 GCF_000754665.1 Bison bison bison | reverse complement strand
CTTCAAAACTGCAAAACCAGTCTTTTTGCATATGCAGTTAAAAACAACTAGCTTGATAAAAGGCTGTCTAGGGAAAAGCTTGAAGTTAACCCTTTCCATGTCCTTGAAATACACAGCCCATTTTACCTGATGCCTCAGCCTTGGGCAAATTAGCACTTCAAGCCAAACAAAAATAAAAAACAAAAAACATGGGGTCAAAG
>NW_011494820.1:979158-983261 GCF_000754665.1 Bison bison bison | reverse complement strand
GAAGCTGAAACTCCAATACTTTGGCCACCTGATGTGAAGAACTGACTCATTTGAAAAGACCCTGCTGCTGGGAAAGATTGAAGGCGGGAGGAGAAGGGGACAACAGAGGATGAGATGGTTGGAATGGCATCACTGACTCAATGGACATGAGTTTGAATAAACTCCAGGAGTTGGTGATGGACAGGGAGGCCTGGCACGCTGCAGTCCATGGGGTCACAGAGTCGGACATGACTGAGTGACTGAACTGAACTGAATGTATATATTTTAATGCTACTCTCTCAATCTGTCCCATCTTCTCCTTCCCCCACTGTGTCCACAAATCTGTACTCTACATGTGCCTCTCTATTCATGTTCTACAAATAGGTTCATCTACAAATAGGTCCATTTTTATAGATTCCATATATAAGCATTAATATCAGCCTGGTGCTCTGTGATGACCTAGAGTGGTGAGATGAGGGGGTGCGTGGGAGGATGGCTCAAGAGGGAGGGGACGTGTGTATACTTATAGCTGATTGACACTGTTACATGTGGCAGAAACCAACACAACATTATTCTCCAAATAAAAATTTTTTAGAAAGTCGTTTAAACTGGATACCAATTCTGTTTGAAAGACAAGGGTTGCATCCACTGAACTGTGTAACATCAGAAGGTTAATACTGTGTGAGTGTGTGTGCGTGTATGTATAGAGTTCAGTAAAATAATCCAGCCAGTCATTAACAATATAAACATGTTAATAGAAGCAATGATCTACAGGGGTTTGACATACTCCAACAAAAGATATGAAACATACAAAGAAATAGGGAAGGAAGGCCTGTATGCTGGAAAATAAGCAGGGACCAGAAATTGCTTGTGAATAGGTGACAAATGAAACAGAAAAAACCTTCAAAATAGCTAAAAAGTACAGTTAAAATGAAAAATTTACTAGAGTGTCTCAATAAATTTGAACTAGTAGAAACAATAATTAGCAAACTTAAATGTGGATTGATAATAAAAATTATGTAATCTGAGAGAAGAGAGGATGAAAACAATTGAAAGGAGACTCAGAAAACATGGGACATGGTTAAATAAATACACAATGGGAGTATCAGAAGGATAGGAGAGAAGGGAACATAAAATTATTTTGAGGAAATAATAACTGAAAATAAGCCAAATTTATTTTTAAAAACACAATAATCTACACATTCAGGAAACCCAACAAATTCCAACTAAAACAAATGCAAAGAGAGCCACAATTAGATCCATCACATTAAAAAACTGAAAGCCAAAACAAAACATACTCTTGAAAAACCACTTGTGGTTTTAAGGGAAACTTAATAAGAATAGCAGCTAACTTCTCTTTTTTTAATTAATTTTTTCTTTAATTTTTTAATGTTAAAATTTTTTTTATTTTTAAAAAATGAATTAAGAAAAATGTTTTTTGACTGTACTGCTTGGCATGTGGGAACTTAGTTCCAAAACCAGGGATTGAACCCACAGCCCCTGCAGTGGAAGTGCAGTCTTAATCACAGGACTGCCAAGGAAGCCCTAATGGTTATCTTCTTATCAGGAACAATGGAGTCTAGAAAACAGTGGGATATTCAGGGAACTAAAGAAACAATTGCACTCATCTCACATGATAGCAAAGTAATGCTCAAAATTCTCCAAGCCAGGCTTCAACAGTATGTGAACCGTGAACTTCTAGATGTTCAAGCTGGATTCAGAAAAGGCAGAGGAACCAGAGATCAAATTGCCAACATCTGTTGGATCATTGAAAAAGCAAGAGAGTTCCAGAAAAACATCTACTTTTGCTTTATTGACTACACCAAAGCCTTTGTCTGTGTGGATCACAACAAATCGCTAAAAATTCTTCAAGAGATGGGAATACCAGATCACCTGACCTGCCTTCTGAGGAATCTGTATGCAGTTAGAACAAGACATGGAACAACAGACTGGTTCCAAATTGGGAAAGGAGTACGTCCAGCCTGTATATTGTCACCCTGCTTATTTAACTTATATGCAGAGTACATCATGTGAATCGCTGGGATGGATGAAGCACAAGCTGGAATCAAGATTGCTGGGAGAAATATTAAGAACCTCAGATACTCAGATGACACCAACCTATGGAAGAAAGCAAAGACAAACTAAAGAGCCTCTTGAGGAAAGTGAAAGAAAAGAGTGAAAAAGTTGGCTTAAAACTCAACTTTCTGGGAAAAAGACCTAAACAGACATTTCTCCAAAGAAGGCATATAGGTGGATAACAAACATGAAAAGATGCTCAACACTGCTCATTATTAGAGAAAGGCAAATCAAAACTACAATGAGATATCACCTCACATCAGTCAGAATAACCATCATCAAAAAGTTTACAAACAATGAATGTTGGAAAGGGTGTGGAGAAAAGGGAATGCTCCTGCACTGTTGGTGGGAATGTAAATTGATACAGCCACTATGGAAGACGGTATGGAGAGTCCTTAAAAACTAGGAATAAAACCACCATATGACCCAGCAATGCCACTCCTAGGCATATACCCTGAGGAAACCAAAATCGAAAAACACACATGTATCCCACTGCTCATTGCAGCACTGTTTACAATAGCTACAACATGGGAGCAACCTAGATGTCCATCAACAAATGAATGGATAAAGACCTCGTGGTACATATACACAATGGAGTATTACTCAGCCATAAGAAGGAATGCATTTGAGTCAGCTCGAATGAGGTGGATGAACCTAGAACCTATTATACAGAGTGAAGTAAATCAGAAAGAGAAAGATAAATATCATATTCTAACACATAAATATGGAATCTAGAAAAATGGTACTGAAGAACTTATTTACAGGGAAGCAATGGAGAAACAGACATAGAGAACAGACTTATGGACATGGGAGAGGGGAAGAGAAGGTGAGATGTATGGAAAGAGTAACATGGAAACTTACATTGCCATATGTAAAATAGAGAGCCAATGGGAATCTGCTGTATGGCTCAGGAAACTCAAACAGGGGCTCTGTATCAACCTAGAGGGGTGGAATGGGAAGGGAGATGGGAGGGAAGTTCAAAAGGGAGGGGATTGATGTATACCTATGACTGATTCATGTTGAGGTTTTACAGAAAACAATAAAATTATGTGAGGCAATTATCCTTCAATTAGGAAATAAATAAACTTTTAAAAAGAGAAAGTGAGAAAGCTAAGATCATGGCATCCGGTCCCATCACTTAATGGCAAAGAGACAGGGAAACAAGGGAAACAGTGAGAGACTTTATTTTGGGGGGACTCTAAAATCACTGCAGATGGTGACTGCAGCCATGAAATTAAAAGATGCTGACTCCTCCTTGGAAGAAAAGTTATGACCAACCTAGATAGCATATTCAAAAGCAGAGACATTACTTTGCTGACAAAGGTCCGTCTAGTCAAAGCTATGGTTTTTCCAGTAGTCATGTGTGGATGTGAGAGTTGGACCACAAAGAAGGCTGAGTGCTAAAGACTGATGCTTTCGAACTGGGTGTTGGAGAAGACTCTTTAGAGTCTCTTGGATTGCAAGGAGATTCAACCAGCCAATCCTAAAGGAAATCAGTCCTGAATATTGATTGGAAGGACTGATGCTGAAGCTGAAACTCCAATACTTTGGCTACCTGATGAGAAGAACTGACTCATTGGAAAAGACCCACCCTATGCTGGGAAAGGTTGAAGGCAGGAGAAGGGAATGACAGAGGATGAGATGGTTGGATGGCATCACCAACTCAATGGACATGAGTTTCAGGAAGCTTCGGGTGTTGGTGATGGACCGGGAAGCCTGGCATGCTGCAGTCCATGGGGTTGCAAAGAGTTGGACGTGACTGAGCAACTGAACTGACTGATGGATGTTCAAAACCATCAATTCTTTGGTGCTCTGCCTTTGTTATGGCCAACTCTCATATCCATATGTAACTACTGGAAAACCATAGCTTTGCCTATACAGACCTTTGTCAGAAAAGTAATGTCTTTGCTTTTTGGTATGCTATCTACGTTGGTCATAGCTTTTGTTCCAAGGAGCAAGCGTCTTTTAATTTCATGACGGCAGTCACCATCTGCAGTGATTTTGGAGCCCAAGAAAATAAAATTTGTCATTGTTTCCATTGTTTCCCC
>NW_011494820.1:978778-979058 GCF_000754665.1 Bison bison bison | reverse complement strand
GGCAAGGGAGAAAGGTAAAGGTATGCCCAACTGAATGCCAGAATTCCAGAGAATACCAAGGAGAGACAAGAAAGGCTTCTTAAGTGGACAATGCAAAGAAATAGAGGAAAACAATAAAATGGGAAAGACTAGAAATCTCAAGAAAATAGAAACAGTAAGGACCTAACAGAAGCAGAAGAGATTAATAAGAGGTGGCAAGAATACACAAAAGAACTATACAAGAAAGGTCTTCATGACCTGGATAACCACGATGGTGTGTCACTCACTTAGAGCCAGATAT
>NW_011494820.1:975637-978678 GCF_000754665.1 Bison bison bison | reverse complement strand
CTTTTTCTCTCTTTTCTTTCACTTTCATCAAGAGGTTCTTTAGTTTGTCTTTGCTTTCTGCCATAAGGGTGGTGTCATCTGTGTATCTGAGGTTATCGATATTTTCCCCAGCAATCTTGATTCCAGTTTGTGCTTCAGCCAGCCCAGCATTTCACATGATATACTCTGCATTTAAGTTAAATAAACAAGGTGACGATATACAGCCTTGGTGTACTCCTTTCCCAATTTGGAACCAGTCTGTTGTTCCATGTCTTGTTCTAACTGTTGCTTCTTGACCTGCATGCATGTTTCTCAGGAGGCAGGTCAGATGGTCTGGCATTCCCGTCTCTATAAGAATTTCCCACAATTTGTTGTGAGCCACGCAGTCAAAGGCTTTAGTGTAGTCAATGAAGCAGAAGTTTTTCTGGATTATCTTGCTTTTTCTATCATCCAACGGATGTTGGCAATCTGATCTCTAGTTCCTCTACCACTCTATTTGTATTTATCATTTTATGTTTATATTCTCATGTATCTGTTTCATGTATCATTTTCTTAATATTCTTTTTATTTTGGCCATGTCAAATGGCATGTGGAATCCCAGTTCCCCAACCAGGTTCAAAACTCAAGCCCCATGCATTGGAAGTACAGGATCTTAACCATTGGACTGCCAGGGAGTCCTCATTTTCCTAATATTCATTACTTGTTTATCTGTGTTCTCTTTTACCTCACTGAGCATCTTTAAGAAGGTCATTTTGAATTATTGTTCATATAATTCACAAATCTGTTTCTTAGGGATTGTTAATGGAGATTTAGTTTATTCCTTTGACTGTGCCATGTTTCCCTGTTCCTTTCTAGACTGTGACTTTTGTGAGATTGGTTATGGGAAAAAACAGTCCCCTCCTCAGTCTTTATGGGCTGAGAGCATATCTTCCAGTCTTTTTGGACTGGACAGGGGAACACTGTTATCAGTCAGTTTGGCCAGATATTCTGAGGGTGCCTCAGATCTTTTTTAGGGACTCTTCTCTGAGCTAGTGTGTATAATTTCCAAGTTAAAGGAGCTTGCTGCTTCTTCTCTGGAGACTGTAATGTCTTGCTTCACCTGGTGTCTGTCTGTGGTATTACAGTCTCTTTGGTGCTCCCCTTGGTTTTCAGCAATCCCAACTTGGTGTCCAAACTGCCATTCCAGTCAATGCTCTGAGCCAAGTGAGGCAGAAATCAGTCCCCTAGGCAAGACCCTGAAAAGTCAGACCGCTGGATGTATAGTCTATTCTGTTTTCCTCTTTTTCACTCCTGGGGGAGAAGCTAAGAGTTGGGAATTTTTTTTCCTGAATGTGTCTTGCTGTGCCTGGGGCAAAGGACGTAGCTAAAGTGAGTGAAATAGCACCAATTTTATTCTCCAATACAATGTATTTCTTACTGGCTTTGTACTCACCTGGAGTGCTGCAACCTCTTAAATGCATTCTGCAGTTCTCAGAAAAGCAATTTGATCCATATCTTATTTACTCAAAGTCTTTGTAAGAGAATGAAGGCCTGGAGCTTCCTAGTTCATCATCTTACTGATGTGATTACCCTCGGTTCACAGATATTTTATTTCAGTCCTTGTACCTGTGTGGTTTCTGATAAAATATCTGCTTTCATTTTTTTCCCCTTTATAAGGGGTCATTCTTCTCTATAATCTTTTTTAGAATTTTCCCTTTCACTTCAGTTTCCAGAAGTTTAACTGTGAAGTATTGTGGTATGGATTTTTTTGGTTTAATGCTTTTAGGGGTTTATTCACCTTCCTGAGTTTGAAAGTTTACATCTCTTGGTAAGCTTGGGAATTTTCAGCTCTTACTGCTTCAGACTTTGCTGGCCTGTACTCTTTATTTTCCCACTTTTAAACTGTGATAATATGAATGCTAGATCTTTTGCTACAGGTACAGGTACCTGAGCAGCTCTGTTCTTTCTTTTGGTCTTTTTTCTCTCTGCTATTAAGTTCTGCTGTTCTGTCTTCAAGTTTATAGATATTCTGTCTACTCTGTTCTGCTCTTGAGCACATGCAGTGTAGTTTTAAAATTTAGGTTACTGCATGTTTTCAGTTCTAAAATTTCCATTTGTTTCTTATCTTTGCTGAGACTTAAATTTCTTTGCTAAGACTCTGTTTTTTGTTTCAAACATTTAAAAAATTGCTTATTGAAGAATTTTTAGGATGGCTGTTATACAAATATTTGTTAAATTATTTTAAAATCCTTGCCATCTAATTGCTGCCTTTTTCATTTAAGTGATCTTCCTGGTTCTTGGTATGATGAAAGTTTCTTTTGTTGAATCCTTGAAATTTGGGGTATTGTTACAAAACTCTCAATCTTATTTTAGTCTTTAGCTTCAGCTGACTTGCTTTGATACTGCCATGGCAAAGGTAGGAGAGCCACCTCAAAATGGCCATGTGACATAGATCAGCTTTCCCATTTGATCTCCCTAGAAACCTAAGGAGTTAAGGTTCTCCTTTTTATTGCTTGGTAGGGGTGGGACTTCTGGCTCCTCACTAAGCCTTCACTGGTACCACCTTGGCTGAGACGGATGAGTGCCTGGTTTGCTCCCTATTTGTCCTCCAATGGCACTATGGGGTGGGACTGTGGCCTCACCACTGTTGGGTGGTGGTAAAAGTTCTAACCCGGCACTGGTGTGTGTTGGGGGGGTGTCCTAGTTCCCCATGTAGTGTCCAATAATAGATTGCTGTGAAGATGGGTCATTTACTACCACCCAGAATAGATGCGTGTCTTAGCTCCTGGCCTTCTGTGACACCACCAGCAGAGCTTTATGGCCCCTCTTGACAGTCGTTTAAGGGTAGAAGTCTAGACTCTTCACTCAGCCATTGCTGGTGTGTGTAGTGATGCTTTTTTTTTTTGGTGCTTTGTGCTGGAGTAGAATGGTTATTATCTGAGTCATCTGTAAGGCAATGGCACCCCACTCCAGTACTCTTGCTTGGAAAATCCCATGGACAGAGGAGCCTGGTAGGCTGCAGTCCATGGGGTCGCTAAAAGTCGGACACGACTGAGTGACTTCACTTTCACCTTTCACTTTCA
>NW_011494820.1:975092-975537 GCF_000754665.1 Bison bison bison | reverse complement strand
ATGGACAGGGAGGCCTGGCGTGCTGCGATTCATGGGGTCGCAAAGAGTCGGACATGACTGAGCGAGTGAACTGAACTGAACTGAACTGAATATATATATATAATATCCCTTCCCTCTTGAGCCTCCACCACCTGTCCCCGATACCACCCTCTAGACCATCACAGACTGACAGCCTGGGCTCCCTGTGCTACACAGCAGCTTCCTACTAGCTATCTGTAGCTGTCTATTTCACACATTGTAGCATAGACCTGGCATCACTGACTCAATGGCCATGAGCTGGAGCAAGCTGCAGGTGATGGTGAAGGACAGGAAAACCTGGTGTGCTGTGATCCATGGGGTCGCAAAGAGTCAGACAGGACTGAGTGACTGAACAGCAACAATGACAACAAGTGTCCACACGTTAGTGCTACTCTCTCAGTTCTTCTTATCCTCCTTCTCCCACTGT
>NW_011494820.1:970237-974992 GCF_000754665.1 Bison bison bison | reverse complement strand
TCACCTTTCACTTTCATGCACTGGAGAAGGAAATGGCAACCCACTCTGGTGTTCTTGCCTGGAGAATCCTAGGGATGGCGGAGCCTGGCGGGCTGCCATCTATGGGGTCGTACAGAGTCAGACATGACTGAAGCGACTTAGCAGCAGCAGCAGCAGCAAGAGTCATCTGTCTTGCTAGGGTACCCCTTTCCTGGTCCTTTGGCTAATGAAACTGAACCCTTTGTTAGGGGTTTGTAAACTTTTTTGTGTGTCTATGTCTCTTGCTGTCTCTGGGTTCCTGATTCTTCAGCTCTGCATTTGGGATATAAGAGGCGAAACAATTGCCGTATCATTCTTCTGGTCCTCCTGAGATTCCTAGCAGGCCTATCCTCTTTTCTCCATTTTAAAGAATCTTCTTGTATATATAATACATATATAATGTACAGGGGGGTTAGGTGTACTTAGTGGGAAAGTAACACAAAGTATATACCTGCCTACTCCATCTTCCTGGAACAATTTTATCTTTAGATTGAAAAGTTGAGTTCATAATATATAAATTGATTATTTTATCCAACAATATATGCTAATACTCTTACTAATTAATGATGTTTCTGCCACCAAAATACATAGATGAATACTTAAAACTATGAGTTAATCTACACCATTCATCGTTGTTGTTCAGTCACTGAGTTGTGTTTGACTCACTGCCACCCCATGGATGGCAGGCTTCCCTATCCTTCACTATCTCCTGAAGTTTGCTCAAATTCATATTCATTGAGTTGGTGATGCTATCAAATCATCTCATTCTTTGTCACTCCTTTCTCCTACTGCCCTCATTCTTTTCCAGCATCAGGATCTTTTCCAATGAGTCGGCTCTTCACACCAGGTGGCCATAGTATTGGAGCTTCAACTTCAGCATTAGTCCTTCTAATGAATATTCAGGGTTGATTTCCTTTAGGATTGACTGGTTTGATTTCCTTGCTGTCCAATGGACTCTCGAGTCTTCTCCAGCATCACAACTCGAAGCAAGTGTCTTTTAATTTCATACCTGCAGTCACAGTCTGCAGTGAATCTGGAGCCCAAGAATATAAAATCTGTTACTGCTTCCACTTTTCTCCCTCCTATTTGCAGTGATGGGACCAGATACCATGATCTTAGTTTTTTAAATATTGAATCTTAAGCCAGCTTTTTTACTCTCCTCTTTTACCTTCATTAAGAGGCTCTTTAGCTCTTCTTTGCTTTCTGCCATTAGAGTGGTATCATCTGTACATCTAAGGTTGTTGACATTTTTCTCAGCAATCTCGATTCCAGCTTGTGATTCATCCAGCCTGGCATTTTCTATGATGTACTTTGTCTATAAGTTATATAAGTAGGATGACAATATACACCCTTGATGTAGTCAGTGAAACAGATGCTCTTCTGGAATTCCCTTGCTTTCTCTATGATCCAGCAGATGTTGGCAATTTGATCGTTAGTTCTTCTACCTTTTCTAAATACTGTTTGTACATCTGAAAGTTCTTGGTTCAGGTACTGCTGAAGCCTAGCTTGAAGGATTTTGAGTATTACTTTACTAATGTATAAAATAAGTGCAATTGTGTGGTAATTTGAACATTCTTTGGCATTGCCTTTCTTTGGGATTGGAATGAAAACTGACTTTTCCAATCTTGTGGCACTGTGAAGTTTTCCAAATTTGATGACCTATTGAGTACAGCATTTTAACAGCATCATCTTTTAGGATTTGAAATAGCTCAGCTGGAATTCTATCACCTCCACTAGCTTTGTTTGTAGTGATGCTTCCTAAGATCCACTTGACTTCACATTCCAGGATATCTGGCTCTAGGAGAGTGGTCACACCATCATGGTTATCCAGGTCATCAAACCTTTTTGTATAGTTCTGTGAATTCTTGCCATTTCTTCTTAATCTCTTCTGTTTCTGTTAGGTCCTTCTCATTTCTGTCCTTTATCGAGCCCATCTTTGCATGAAATGTTCTCTTGGTATCTCTAATTTTCTTGAAGGGATCTCTAGTTTTTCACATTCTGTTGTTTCCCTCTATTTTTGCATTGCTCACTTACGAAGACTTTTTTTTTTTAAA
This sequence comes from Bison bison bison, assembly GCF_000754665.1. Lineage (NCBI taxonomy): Eukaryota > Metazoa > Chordata > Mammalia > Artiodactyla > Bovidae > Bison > Bison bison. The sequence goes on along the minus strand of NW_011494820.1, from coordinate 972,920 downwards.
TCTCTGCTGGCTATTCTCTGGAATTCTACATTCAGTCGGGTATATCTTTACCTTTTGTTTCTCTTCTTTTCTCAGTTATTTGTAAGGCCTTCTCAGACAACCACTTTGTCTTCTTGCATTTCTTTTTCTTTGGGATGGTTTTGGTCACCACCTCCTATACAATGTTACGAATCTCCATCTGTAGATCTTAAAGTGCTTGGTCTACCAGATCTAATCCCTTGAATCTATTCATCAGTTCCACAGTACAATCATAAGGGATTTTATTTGGGTCACACCTGAACGGCCTAGTGTTTTTCTCTACTTTCTTCAATTTAAGCCTGAATTTTGCCATAGGGAGTTCATGACGTGAGACACAGTCTACTCCAGGTCTTGATTTTGCTGATTGTATAGAGCTTCTCCATCTTCAGGTGCAAAGAATACAATCAAGTCAATTTCGGTATTGACCATCTGGTTTTGTCTATGTGTAGGGTTATCTCTTGTGGTGTTGGAGAGGGTATTTGCTATGATCAGTATGCTCTCTTGGCAATACTATGTTAGCCTTTTTCCTGCTTCATTTTGTACTCCAAAGCCAAACTTGCCTGTTACTCCATGTATCTCTTAACTTCCTATGTTTGCATTCCAATCTCCTATGATGAAAAGGACATCTATTTTGGTGTTCATTCTAGAAGATCTTGTAAGTCTTCACAGAAGACTTCACAGAACCGCTCAACTTCATCTTCCCCAGCATTTGTCATTGGAGCATAGACTTGAATTACTGTGATGTCAAATGGTTTGCCTTAGAAACAAACAGATTATTCTGTCATTGTTGAGTCTGCACCCAAATACTGCATTTTGGGCTCTTTTACTGACTATGAGGGCTCCTCCATTTCTTCTAAGGGATTCTTGCCTACAGTAGTGGATATAATTGTCATCTGAATTAAATCTGCCCATTCCCATCCATTTTAGTTCACTGATTTCTAAAATGTCGATGTTCACTCTTACCATCTCCTGCTTGACCATGTTCAATTTACCTTGATTCATGGACCTAACATTCCAGGTATCTATGCAATATTGTTCTTTACAGCATCGGACTTTACTTTCACCACCAGACTCATCCAGAACTGGGTGTGGATTCTGCTTCAACCCAACCTCTCCAATCCTCCTGGAGCTATTTCTCCATTCTTCCCTAGTAGTATATTGAACAGCTATCAACCTGGGGGGCTCTCTTCTAGTGTCATATCTTTTTGCCTTTTCACACTTAATCTACAGCATTAGGAACTATAAAGCAGTATATGAAAAAGGTGGCATTTCTAGGGTTTAAAAAGCCCGAGACTGTGTAACATGAACCAGAATAGGGGTAGGAAAACATATAGGTTTCTTCACTCTTCGTCCAATGCTCTCATAGAATGTTATCTCTCTCAAAAATAAATTATAATAAAACCTTACAAGCAGCTGTTGGAAGCTGTTTTTATAATCTGAAGCATACTGACCTACAATACAGAAATTACATGTTATTTTGAAAGCATAGTGAAAGTTGCTCAGTCATGTCTGACTCTTTGAGCTTCCACGGACTGTTCTCCAGGCCAGAATACTGGAGTGGGTAGCCTTTCCCTTCTCCAGGGGATCTTCCCAACCCAAGGATCAAACCCAAGTCTTCCACATTGCAGGTGGATTCTTTACCAGCTGAGCCACAAGGGACGCCTAACTGCACCTTAATTTTAAAAAGTAAATAAGTAAATTGTCAGTTTTAACAATTTTATCATCTGTGGTATTTAGCAGAATACCAGGACAATTGTCAGGCACCAAGAGTAGAGCTAGCCTCTGTTCTTTTTTCTTTTTTTTTAACTTCTCATTAAACATTTTTTACAGACTCTCCTAAACTCATATTTCCAAAAGTTCATCTTTCAGCCAGTTTCTCAAGTCAGAAACTATCAAGTCATCTTTGAACCTTCTGCCACATCAGATATTCTTCCTAAAACAGGCTTCAAACTGGCCATTTGCTACACAGAAATATACACTGATTTAATATCTAAGGATCATATCCAAACTCCTATACTCTCAGGTAGTATTTAACTTTTATGATAACCTAACTCTAGCTTTCATTTCCAATATTACTTTTTCTTTTATTGTATCAGAAATACTCTACATCAGCAAAGCTTGTTTCTCTACTGGTCTCATCAGATGCTGCATTCACTCTCCTTCTGAGACTCTTGCTCTTGTCCATGCCATCCCCTTCTTCTCTCTAGATGTTATAATTTCATCCATGCTTCAGATCTGGATTACAAAAAAAAATTTCTGCTTTGAGTTCTTAGAACACAATCTTGGCTTCTACTTCATTTGGCTTCTACTTATTAAAGAAGAAACCTGATCTTATAAACACATCAGTTCAGTTCAGTTGCTCAGTCATGTCCGACTCTTTGCGGCCCCATGAATTGCAGCACGCCAGGCCTCCCTGTCCATCACCAACTCCCGGAGTTCACCCAGACTCACGTCCATCAAGTCAGTGATGCCATCCAGCCATCTCATCCTCTGTTGTCCCCTTCTCCTCCTGCCCCTAATCCCTCCCAGCATCAGAGTCTTTTCCAATGAATCAACTCTTCGCATGAGGTGGCCAAAGTACTGGAGTTTCAGCTTTAGTATCAGTCCTTCCAAAGAAATCCCAGGGCTGATCTCCTTCAGAATGGACTGGTTGGATCTCCTTGCA
>NW_011494820.1:969668-970137 GCF_000754665.1 Bison bison bison | reverse complement strand
CAGTAAAGAAGGTATGAGGAATGAAATTACATTTTATGAAGGGAAAAGGAAGTAGCTCTGACTTACAGGTGGCAGTTTCAGGATGGGAGAACAGAGTAATGGGTACAGAAAGTGATAAGAAGGTTTTATGGAAAGTGGACCCCAAGGGAAGAGTTTTGGGCATAAATACAAGTTTTATTGAGATGTTGAACTGCCTTTGATAACGGATTTTAAGTTTCTTTACCTCTGAAGTGATCTGTTCTATGTTTACCTTTGAAATCTTCTTTGTTACTTTGGCTAAGTGAATATATTTTTTTGCAATGATCTATATGATTCTATCTGACTGAGTATTATAAACCCTTTCAATATTTATTGAGAAAACTTCCTAAATAACTTGATTTCTAGCTAACTTTGGGATGTTTCAGAGGGCCCCTGAGACATCCCAGGGAGCTATTAAGCTACCTGGATTCATTGGACCTGTTAAATTACA
>NW_011494820.1:969206-969568 GCF_000754665.1 Bison bison bison | reverse complement strand
GAGGATAAGGGGGACACAGAACAGATCAGGCCACAAGGGCATCTGCCCGCAGCAAGACAATTTCCGTATGCCATGTCAGGCACATAGTGATTGAAGGAAAACAGAGAGCATTGTCCCCTGGCCACCGCCTCCCTAATAGGCTCATAAGGCAGATTCCTCAGCCTTCTTCCTGTCACTTTCACTTCTTTCCCTTTCAGTCTAGATTGATTTACAGGAGCCTAGGTGTTGCCTCTGAGCCATCCCCAGAATGGCTTCCACGTTTCAGGGAATCGCCAAAGAGTGAGTCACCCGGTTGCTCCCAGGAGTCTCTATCTGTCTCTGCCCAGGTCACAGGTGCTGTCTTTCTCTGCCCAGGTCACATG
>NW_011494820.1:963820-969106 GCF_000754665.1 Bison bison bison | reverse complement strand
ATAAGTTAAAAACCAGGGTGACAATATACAGCCTTGATGTAATACTTTTCCTATTTGGAACCAGTCTGTTGTTCATGTCCAGTTCTAACTGTTGCTTCCTGACCTGCATACCGATTTCTCAAGAGGCAGGTCGGGTGGTCTGGTATTCCCATCTCTCCCAGAATTTTCCACAGTTTATTGTAAATAATGATATGCCACGACCAAGTAGAATTTATTTTAGTAAAGCCAACATTCAAGGGATTAGATCTAGTAAACAGAGTGCCTGAAGAACTATGGGTGGAGGGCCATAACATTGTACAGGAGGCAGTGAACAAAACCATTCCAAAGAAACAAAAAGCAAGAAGGTAAAGTGGTTATCTCAGGAGGCTTTACAAATAGCTGAAGAAAGAAGAGCAGCAAAAAGCAAGGGAGGAAGGGAAAGATAGAGCCAACTAAATGCAGAGTTCCAAAGAATAGCAAGGAGAGCCAAGAAGCCCTGCTTCAATGAACAGTGCATAAAAATAGAGGAAAACAACAGAAGGGAAAAGACTAGAGATCTCTTCAAGAAAACTGGAACTATCAAGGGAATATTTCACCCAAAGATGGGCACAATAAAGGACAGAAATGGTAGAGATCTAATAGAACTTTTTGATCTAATAGATCGAGATGAAAAGAATACATGGAAGAACTGTACAAAAAAGATCTTAATGAACTGGATAACTATGAGAGCCAGAGCCAGTATGTCACCCAAAGCCAGACATTCTGGGGTGTGAGGTCAGGAGTGCCTTAGGAACTGTGGTGCTGGAGAAGATTCCTGAGACTCCCTTGACCAGCAAGGAAACCAAACCAGTCAGCCTTAAGGGAAATCAACCCTGAATACTCATTTGAAAAACTGACGCTGAAGTTTCAGTATTTTGGTCACCTGATGTGAATAGCCAACTCACTGGAAAAATCCCTGATGCTGGGAAAGATTGAGGGAAGAAGAAGAGGGCGTCAGAGGATGAGATGACTGGATGGCATCACTGATGTGATAGACATGAACTTGGGCAAATTTCAGGAAACAGTGAGGGACAGGGAGGCCTGGTGTGCTGCAGTCCATGGGGTCACAGAGTCGGACACAACTGGGCAACTAAATAACAGTAACAGGGCAACACTGGTCAGCATAAAAATTCAGTCAATATAACTATCTATTAAAGTGTGAAGAGAAAAAATATTATTTCACTAAATACAAAAGATGAAAATGAAAAACTACTACTCCTATTTATGATTAAAAGAAACAGCACATTGGGAATACAGGGGTATGTTTCTATTCTGATAACAAACATATACAAGAAATTAAAAGTAACATCATTAAATGGGCTTTCTTGGTGGCTCAAACGGTAAAGAGTCCACCACCAAGAGTAATGCAGGAGACTCAGGCTCAAGTCACTGGGTTGGGAAGATTCCCTAGGTTGGGGAGACTCCCTGGAGAACAGAATGGCTACTCACTCCAGTATTCTTGCCTGGTGGATTCCAAGGTTAGAGGAGTCTGGCAGGCTAAAGTCCATAGGGTTGCAAAGAGTTGGACACGACTGAGCGACTAGCACTTTCACTACTTTTCAACATTGCACTGGTCTGTGCTATACAGTACTACCATATAAGAAGAAATTTTGATTTTAAATTAAATGTACTACAACTCAAAGAGAAAAATAAAATGGTCATTATTTACAAAAATTCAGACATAAATTGAGGAAAGTAGGGAAAACCAGTAGACCATTCAGGTATGACCTAAATCAAATCCCTTATGATTATACAGTGGAAGTGACAAACAGATTTAAGTGATCAGATCTGATAGAGTGCCTGAAGAACTATGGACAGAGGTTCATAACATTGTACAGGAGGCAGTGATGAAAACAATCCCAAAGAAAAAGAAATTCAAAAGGCAAAATGATTGTCCGAGAAGGCCTTACAAATAGCCGAGAAGAGAGAAGTGAAAGGCAAGGGAGAAAAGGAAAGATATACCCATCTGAATACCGAGTTTCAAAGAATAGAAAGGAAAGATATGAAAGCCTTCTTAAGTGAACAATGCAAAGAAATAGACGAAAACAATAGAATGGAAAAAAACTAGAGATCTTGTCAAGAAAATTAGAGATACCAAGGGAATATTTCATGCAAAGATGGGTACAACAAAGGACAGAAATGGTATGGACCTAACAGAAGCAGAAGATATTAAGAAGAGGTGGCAAGAATACACAGAAGAACTGTACAAAAAGAGTCTTAATGACCCAGAAAACCACAGTGGTGTGATTACTCACCTAGAGCCAGACATCCTCGAGTGTGAAGTCAAGTGAACCTTAGGAAGCATCACTACAAACAAAGCTAGTGGAGGTGATGGAATTCCAGCTGAGCTATTTCAAATCCTAAAATATGATGCCATTAAAAGTGCTGCACTCAGTATGTCATAAAATTTGAAAAACTCAGCCATGGCCACAGGACTGGAAAAGGTCAGTTTTTATTCCAATTGCAAAGAAAGGCAATGATAAAGAATGTTCAAACTACACAATCATGCACCATGTTCAAAGCAAAACTGCACTCATTTCACATGCTAGCAAGGTAATTCTCAAAATCCATCAAGCTAGGCTTCAGCAGTACATGAACCAAGAACTTTCAGATGTACAAGCTGGATTTAGAAAAGGCAGAGGAAGCAGAGATCAAATTGCCAACATCTGTTGGATCATAGAGAAAGCAAGGGAATCCCCCAAAATCTACTTCTGCTTCATTGATGAGACTAAAGCCTTTGACTGTGTGGATCACAAGAAACTATGGAAAATTCTTAAAGAGAATCTGGAATACCAGATCACCTTACCTGCCTCCTGAGAAACCTGTATACAGGTCAAAAGCAGTAGTTAGAACCGGACATGGAACAATGAACTGGTTCAAACTTGGGAAAGGAGTATGTCAAGGCTGTATATTGTCACCTTGCTTATTCAATCTACATGAAGAGTACATCATACTATATGCTGAGCTGGATGAAGCACAAGCTGGAATCAAGATTGCCAGAAGAAATATAAATAATCTCAGATACACAGGTGACACCCCCATAATGGCAGAAAGTGAAAAGAAACGAAAGAGCTTCCTGATGAAGGTGAAAGAGGAGAGTGAAAAAACTGGCTTAAAACTCAACATTCAGAAAATGAAGATCCTGGTATCTGGTACCATCACTTCATGGCAAATAGATGGGGAAAAAATGGAAACAGTGACAGATTTTATTGTCTTGGGCTCCAAAATCACTACAGATGGTGAGTGCGGCTATGAAATTAAAAGATGCTTGCTTCTTAGATGAAAAGCAGTGACTAACCTGGACAGCATATTAAAAAGCAGAGACATCCCTTTGCTGACAAAGGTCATCTAGTCAAAGCTATGGTTTTCCAGTAGCCATGTAGAGATGCGAGTGGTGAACCATAATGAAGGCTGAGCGCTGAAGAAATGATGCTTTTGAACTGTGGTGTTAGAGAAGACTCTTGAGAGTCCCTTGGACTGCAAGGATATCAAACCAGTCAGTCCTAAAGGAAATCAACATTGAATATTCATTGGAAAGACTGATGGTGAAGCTACAGCTCCGATCCTTTGCAACTTGATGCAAAGAGCTGACTCACTGCAAAAGACCCTGATGCTATGAAAAGATTGAGGGCAGCAGGAAAAGGGGGTGACAGAAGATGAGATGGCTGGATAGAATCATCAACTCAATGGACATGAGTTTAAGCAAACTCCAGGAAATAGTGCAGGACAGGGAAGCCTGGCATGCTTCAGTCCACATGGTCGTAGAGAGTCAGATATGACTGAGTGACTGAACAATTATGTTTGCAGAAAATTCCAAAGAACCTATAAACAAGCTACTAGAGAAAGTCAGTTTAGCAAGATTACTGGATATAAGGTCAATATATAAAAATCAATTGCATATTCATGTTCTAGTAATAAACAATTGGGAAATGAAGATTAAAAAATACTACTTACAGTAGTACAGTGAAGGCATCATGTCTCCTATGTTCTTTGCCATTACATGAACTTTTCCTCTGTGTTAATGTCATTCCATCTACTTCCACACACACGTTGAACTCCTACAATTCTTTCCAGTTTCTGCTCAGGGTTAATCAGTCTTTCAAAGCATTTTTTCTTACCCTTTTAAGTACTTTTTCAACTTCATAAGCAAATTCTCTTCTTAAAAAAATAAAATAAAAATTAACACAGATATCAAACATATAGAAGAAATAAAAGTGGAGCTTTCTCACTGAAACGCGTACAGAGTAAACTCAGAGTCATAACTTCCTAAAAAAAGCTCCTAAGCATAGACTGAAACTCAAGATTTTTAAGTACCCAAAGATCTGAAAATTGCTACTATAGCCAACATCTTAAAAAGTGGAATCTTTCTCTGGCTTTATAGAAAATAAGATCAGCATATACAAATTCTTTCACTTCCAAGTCAAACAGAAACTTATTTGCATTCCTTTCTGCAGGCTTTTCTCTCCAGCCTAAGTTGAATTCTTCCACCTAAGCTCTTATTCTCTCATATCATCTCAGGAAAATCTGTTCCAGTGACCTCTTTAATTCACTAACATGTGCATACATTGCCTCAGTTATTAACACAGAAATATTATCATTTTCTCCCACTGAAATACAAACTTTTCCCCCCTTTTTAACTTCCTGAAGTTCACATCTTCCATCTAACCTAGAATAATGTGGCTTCTGTTCACTCTGATGAACAGAAATTGTTCTTGCCAAGGTCCTCAACATGCTAGCTACTAATTCAAATTTACTTTTTTGTGTGATGTGTGGCGCCCAGCACTACTGAGATCCAGTTCTCCTTTGGGCTCACTGACTTCACTCCTCCAGCTTTGCTACCTCTGGGGCTATTCCTTTTCATGTTATATTACTTTTCCTTCACCAGCTCCTTATTTGGTATTTTTGTGGGTTTTATCTATGACCCCTGCTCCCCATTCTAATCTATACACTATGCTGGACAAATTCACACATGATGGTTTTGAGTACGAATTCTGTATTTTACTCTGAATTCTAGTCTTCTGGGTCTAGACTTCTAGGCTTGTCTGTTCAGCTGTCTTCAACCTTTTAAACTCAGTCTCTACACCTTATTGCTAGACCCACTTCCCTTATATAAAATCTTTCATTGGTATAAATTTCCGAATCAATTTCAAATGCTTTAGGATGGCAAGTAAGACTTTTGGTTCTGCCGTCTTCTCAAGCTTCAACCTGTCATTCTCACCACTTAACAGATACTCTATAAATGTGTCATGCTGTCCCCCACCTTTATGT
>NW_011494820.1:963086-963720 GCF_000754665.1 Bison bison bison | reverse complement strand
GCTAAAGAAGCTGAGGTTGAACAGTTCTATGAAGACCTACAGGGCATCAGAGGGCAGACACACTGAAACCATACACTCGGAAAACTAGTCAATCTAATCACACTAGGACCACACCCTGTCTAACTTCTAGAACTAACACCCAAAAAAGATGTCGTTTTCTTCACAGGGGATTGGAATGCAAAAGTAGGAAGTCAAGAGATACCTGGAGTAACAGGAAAATTTGCCCTTAGAGTACAAAATGATAGGCAAAGGCTAACAGAGTTTTACCAAGAGAACATGCTGGTCATAGCAAACACTTTCTTCCAATAACACAAGAGATGATGCTACACATGGACCTAATCAGATGGCCAACACCAAAATCAGAATAATTATAGTTTTTGAAGCCAAAAAGGAGCTCCTTATTTGAAAATTCAGACTTAAATGGAAGAAAGTAGGGAAAACCTCTAGGCCATTCAGATATGACCTAAATCAAATCCCTTATGATTATACAGTGGAGCTGATGAATAATTTCAAGGGATTAGATATGGTAGAGTACCTGAAGAAATATGAACAGAGGTTTCTAACATTGTACAGGAGGCAGTGCCCAAAAACATCCCCAAGAAAAAGAAAGGCAAAGTGGTTGTCTGAGGAGTCT
>NW_011494820.1:960153-962986 GCF_000754665.1 Bison bison bison | reverse complement strand
TTAGGTCCATTCCTTCTTTATGCATCCAGAACAAAACCGTCTTTGTGTTCTATAACATAGTATCATTGTAACTTCTATTTCTCTGTGCAAACTACATTGTAATCTGCTTACTCATTTGTTATTCTCTTCAACTCCATCTTTTTGCCTGTCAAATCATGACTTTCCAAAGGCCTGTTCTTTTTCTTTTGTATGATTTCCAGTGCCTAGAATAATAGCTGACTCACACTTGGGGTTAAGCATTTACTGAGTAAACTGTTTTTTAAAGGTTTAGAAAAATTTCCCGACTTTTATTTTCCTTTGGAGTCTGAGATTTTTAAAAACTAGAAAATCTTAAGTGGGGAAAACATGCTTTTATTTCATGAAATTGATTCATTTGTAAGACTGCCACAAGTTCTTAGGACTTCTGCAGCAAACTAAAAAAAAAATTAATAGCTTTAAAGTGATTAATCAAACTATATTTTTTCCTACTTAAATTAGCATGCTGTACAGAACAGAGCAAATACAGTTATATGATAAATATGACTTCAATGCAACAAAGAAAAATAATGCTGAAACAAAATTAGAAATTGTGTAAAAATTTTGAGACACTCTTAGGTGTAATTTTGAAGTAACAAGAAAAATAAAGGAGGAAGAGAAAGTTATGACCAATCTAGACAGCATATTGAAAAGCAGAGACATGACTTTGTCAACAAAGGTCCGTCTAGTCAAGGCTATGGTTTTTCCAGTAGTCATGTATGGATGTTAGAGTTGGACTATAAAGAAAGCTGAGCACCGAAGAACTGATGCTTTTGAACTGTGGTGTTGGAGAAGACTCTTGAGAGTCCCTTGGACTGCAAGGAGATCCAACCAGTCCATCCTAAAGGAAATCAGTCCTGAATATTTATTGCAAGGACTGATGCTGAAGCTAAAACTCCAATACTTTGGCCACCTGATTTGAAGAGCTGACTCATTTGAAAAGACCCTGGTGCTGGGAAAGATTGAGGGCAGGAGGAGAAGAAGGGGATGAGAGAGGATGAGATGGTTGGATGGCATCACTGACTCAATGGACATGGGTTTGGGTGAACTCTGGGAGTTGTTGATGGACAGGGAGGCCTGGCGTGGCTCCCTGTTCATGGGGTCGCAAAGAGTCGGACACGACTGAGCGACTGAACTGAACTGAACAGAGGGTGGGTTTTTTGGCCTCCTTTTTGATGAAAACCATGCACCAAGTTTGACAGAAATTTAGGAAAAGTTGCAGAGGCTGAGGTAGGTTGCAGTTTATTTTTATCTATTATTTGGTCCTTTGCTCTAAAAATGCATATATTTTAAGGTTTTTTTTGCTATTAAACTGTTGTAACAGACATGGTATTAAGCTTATGCAATTGGTGTCTTTCTAATGATAAATCCAGCACCTTTACACCCAGATTTTTTCTGTTTACATGTTGCATATAGTGTATAACACTGTATAAAGAGACAGAAAAACCTCACATTTATCTTACAAATGGCCAAAATCAGTATTTTCAATTGTGATTTATTTGTCTCAGGGTATTTTAAAAATTGACTAACAGGTATTAAAGTATTTCACATATTTATTACACAGTCAAAGCTTTTCCTTAAAATTAAATAACTGAGGACTAAATTAAAATTGAAGTTTTATCGTATTCATTACATAAGTCATTCTCAAGTGTGTATACAGTTGTCCCATACTATCTGTAGTGGACTGATTCCAGGACCCCCCACAGATACCAAAATCTGAGGATGATCAAGTCCCTTATGTAAAATGGCACAGAATTTGCATGTAACCTATGCACATCCTCTTATAAACTTTAAATCATCTCTAAATTACTTGAAATACCTAATACAGTGCAAGTGCTTATGAAAATAGTTGCCAGTGTGTGGCAAATTCAAATTTTGTTTTTTGGATATTTCTGAAAAGTTTTTTTTTAGTATTTTAAATTTGCAGTTATTTGAACCAGTGGATGTGGAAACCACAGATATGTGGGACCAATTTTATTCTAATGACCTTTGGTTTAAGGATTTCACACATGCAAATCTACTTTGAAGGGGTCCTCTTCAATGTGAATTTTATAATGGTTCGTAAGGGACGACCTCTGGCTGAAGAGTTTCCCACATGCATTACATTCATAGGGTTTTTCTCCAGTATGAATTCTTTGATGTGCAATAAGTGATGAGCTCTGCCTAAACGTTTTCCCACATGTAATACACACAAAGGGTTTTTCTCCTGTATGAATCCTTTGATGTTGAAGAAGAGCTGCACTTTGCCCAAAAGATATCCCACATTCCAGACATCTATATGGTTTCTCTCCTGTGTGAATTCTGTGATGATTACTAAGGGATGAGTTACACCTGAATGTTTTCCCACACTCATTACATTTATAGGGTCTTTCTCCAGTGTGCATTCTCTGATGTTGAATGAGAGCCGAACTTTGTCTGAAGGCTTTCCCACACACTTTGCATTTACATGGTTTCTCTCCAGTATGAATTCGCTGATGAATAATGAGTGTCGAGTGGGAACTTAAGGCTTTGCCACACTCATTACAATTATACAGTTTCTCTCCAGTATGAATTATTCGATGTCTATTAAGTCGTGAAATAGAAGTGAAACCTTTTTCACATTCATTACATCTGTAAGGCTTTTCTCCAGTGTGAATTCTTTCATGTTGGATAAGGGACGCACTCTGACTGAAGGCTCTCCCACATTCACCACATTTAAAAGGCTTCTCTCCTGTGTGAATTCTCTGGTGGTAACGAAGGGATGAGCTAGACTTAAAGGTGTTGCCACACTCGTTACACAAATAGGACTTCTTTCTTGGATGAATTCTCTGACATCCAG
>NW_011494820.1:953308-960053 GCF_000754665.1 Bison bison bison | reverse complement strand
AACTAGACTTAAAGGTATTACCACATTCATTACATAAGTAGGACTTTTTTCTGGAATGAATTCTCTGACATCCAGGAAGGTTGCACGTGGATGCCTTCCTTCCTGGGTTATACTTGTGGGGATTGTCTTGAGCATGAATTTTTTGATGTATAAAAAGGGCAGACCTTCTGCCAAAGGATTTACCACATTCTTTACATTTGTAGGATTTTTCCACAGTATGTATTTTTACGTGTTTATAAAGGGATGCACTATGGCTGAAGGCTTTCCCACACTCTTTACATATATAGGGTTTCTCTCCAGTATGAGTTCTTTGATGTTGAATAAGAGCTGAACTTTGGTTGAAGGCTTTCAAACATTCATCACATTGAAATAATCTCTCTCCAGTATGGTTTTTCTGATGTTTACGAAGGGATGACTTGTGAATGAAGGCTTTTTCACATATGTTACATTTATGGCGTTTTTCTGCTGTCTTTATTTTCGATTGGTTAAGTACATTTGAATCCTGCCTTAAGCTATTTCTTTGTATTTCATATTTTGAAGGTGTTTTTTCTCTAGCAATCCTCTGTTGTTTAACAAACACTGATTTCAGGCTGAAATTTTGGCCGAAGTCATTATTTTTATGGCTTCTTTCTACAGTGAGGATTTTTGTATGGGTAACTGAAATTATTTGTAAACTTTCACTTTTGTCCTTCTGTTTCTTTATTCTGTCTTCATATATGCAGGGGTTTTCTGATATGAAATTCCACGGTTCATCCTTTTTGAGTGTTTTCCTTATTAGCCCCGAAAATGATGAGTCTTGAGTTTGAGTTGCCTTTGTGGTTTTAGGACTGCTCTTACATTCTGAAAAAAAAAATAAAAAAAGGAAGTGCCAATGATTCACATGATTAGCTGAGACCAAATGTATAGAAGGAATAAATATTAATGATATCTAAATAAGGCCTCGCTTTCTGGATAAAATAAAGCACTAGGAAGAGGAAAAATAGAAGTAACACTGTATATATAAAACAATAATGAATGAGAGATGATGTACTAGGGTGAATAAAATAAGGGATCTTCATTTAAAGAAGGTGAGCATATATACATGACCAGGAGAATGGAGAGAAGGGATCAGAAGAGAAATATGAACTGGGAAATGCAGTCTAGCACCCAAAGCATACGACACGCTCATAGATTATCTCCATGACATCATTCTCATTTCTGTAATTATTTCTAATCTTGAATATCTTCCCTACTTTTCCTACATGTCAAACTTCTCTGTAGCCTTCAGATTCAGTTCCAATGTTAGCTCGTCTGTTACCCTTTCCTGACTCTGAGCCCAAACAATCTATTCCCCTTATTATACCACTTACCATAGTATCCCATAATATGTATTTAAGGGGAAAAAAAAAGAGTATATCTAGAGAAAATGAGAAAGCCTTAAAAAAATTCAGCACCATTAATAATAAACACATGCAAGAAAACAGGAATTGAGAGATACTTCCTCAACAAGGTAAAGTACATATACTTTAGTCCTAAAATCAGTATCTTATTTAATAAAGAAACTCTAGAGACATTTCCACCATGATTAAGAACAAGGCAAGGATACCAACGACCTTCACTTCTATTCAACATTGTACTAGATGTATTAACCAATACAAGTACACCAGCAAAGCCTTTTGGCTTTGTGTATAAAGAGGCATAAGGATGAGTAAAGAGAAAATTAAACTACTTCTATTTGCTGATGCTATTAATGCTACATCTAAAATTAAACCTCAGAGAATCAACGATAAAACTTGATCAGTGACATAGCAGGATGTAAAATTAACATACTAAAATCAATAATCTTCATTTATACAAAAATTTAGGGAAATAAATTCACAAGAAATATGAAAAACTTATATGAGGAAAAATTTAAAACAGTCTTGAATGACATTAAAGTATACCTGAACCAATAGCAAAATCTCTTCTATTCATGGATAAAAAGATTAAATATTATAAAAATATAAAGATATTAAATTGCATATGTGTGTGTGTGTGTGTATAGATAGATAGATATTTTAAATCCTGCAGGATTTCTCAACTTTAGCTGACATTTTATGCTGGATAATTCTTTGTTTTTCAGTGATGGCCTGTGCAATAGTACCTACTCTTTTCACCACTCCTACCCTCTCTCAAGTTGTGACAATCAAAAATATTTCAAGACACTGAAGCACTGAAATGATAAAATCACCCCTGGTAGAGAACCAATGGTATGGATGAAATAAAAATGACAGTAAGTTAATAAATGCTGAAACTGGGTGATAGATACATAGGAATTCCTTATACTATTTTCTCTACTTACATATATGTTTAAACTTTTCTATAATAAAAGTAAAAATTACATTTTCTTTTACTTTCTGTTAATTTCTTGCAAGAGGAGAGAGTAGGTTAATCCTTCCCCTCTTTATACCATGTATAATCAGGGAGAAATTAGAAAATACTTATATTTGAATGAAAATGAAACCACAACTTACTAAAACTTATGGGGTGTAGTGAAAACAGGAAGAAAATTTAAAGAAGTACTTAAAAACATAATTTACTACTTAAGGAACCAGAAAAAACAAACTCAACCCAAAGCTAGCAGAAGGAAGGAAATAACAAAGGCAAAAGCCTAGTCACATAAAATAGAAAAACAATAGAGAAAAATCAACAAATCCAAAATCAGTTATCTGAAAAGACCTAGAAAATTGATAAACCTTTAGTGAGACTAAGAATAAAAGGGAAAAGACACACATTAGTAAAATCAGAAATGTGAGTGGTGACATTACCACAGATAAAAATAAAAAGGATTATAAGGAAAAACTATGGATAATTATATGACAAAAATCTGGATAGCTTAGAAAATATGGACAAATTCATAGAAACACAAAATCTACCCAAACTGAATTATGAAGTAGAAAATCTGAACAGATATATATCTAGAAAAGCAACTGAGTCAGTAATCAAAACCTCCCAATAATAATTATAAAAAACAGCTCTGTACCAGATGGCTTTACTGCCTACCAAACATTAAAGATCTAACACCACTCCTTCTGAAATGCTTCCAAAAACCAAAGGAGGCAGCGATACTTTCTAACTTATTCTATGAAGCCATCATTGCCCTGATAATAAAACCAGACAAAAACCCTACAAGAAAAGAAAGCTAAAGACCAATATTCGTTACATATATTGATTTTAAAATCCTCAATAAAGTACTTGCAAAGAGAATTCAGCACATTAAAATGACTATACATCATGACCAAATGAAGTTTATCCCTGGCATACAAGCATGATTTAACATATGAAAACCAACTGAACCACATTTAGAATGAAGACACAAAACCACACAGTCATCTCAAGTGATGTTGAAAAATGTACCTAACAAAATTCAAAAGTCAACACTTTTTCATGATTAAAAAAAAGAAGAAGAAGAACAAAACTGGGACTAGAGGGAAACTACCCAACACAATAAACACTATCCTTAAAGAACCCACAATTAACACCATATTCAATGGCAAAAGACCATAATCTTTTCCTCTGAGATCAGGAACAAGATAAGGATGTCCACTTTTACCACTTCAACCCAGTATTGGAATTTCTAGCCAGAACAATCAGGCAAGAAAAATAAAGAGTATCTAAACTGGAAAGGAAGAGGTAAAATCATCTTAGTCACAGATGACATGCTCTTTTTAAAAATTTATTTTATTGAAGTACAGTTGACATATAATGGTGTGTTAATTTCTGCTGTACCACAGTAATTCAGTTATCAGATGGTAAAGAATCTGCCTGTAATGCAGGAGACCTAGGTTCAATCCCTGGGTTGAGAAAATCCCATGGAGGAGGGCATGGCAACCCACTCCAGTATTCTTGCCTGGAGAATTCCCATGGACAGAGGAGCCTGGCGGTTTACAGTCCATGGGGTCGCAAAGAGTCAGATACAACTGAGCAATTAAGCACACAGCACATACATATATTGGGTTGACCAAAAAGTTCGTTCAAATGTTTCTGTAACACCTTATGGAAAAATCCAAATGACATTTTTGGCCAACCCAATATATACGTTCTTTTTCATATTCTTTTCCATTACTTATGGTTTACCACAGGATATTGCATATAGTTCCTTGCGTTATACAGTAGGACTTTGTTGTTTGTCCACTCTATATAATAGTTTGCAATAGATGACACGATCTTATATACAGAAAATCTAAAGACTCAACAAAAAAACCGATAGAATACACAAACTCAGCAAAGTGGCAGGATAAAAAAATCTACACAAAATCAGTTTTGTTTTTATATTCTAACAATGAACAAGTCAAAACAGAAATAGAGAAAAGGATTTCATTTACTGTAGCATCAAAAAGAATAAAATACTTAGGAATTAACTCTAAGGAAGTAAAAGATTTATACACTGTATAAACTACACTGTATAAAGATGACAAAGGTACATGGAAAAACATCAAGTATTTATAGATTATAAGATTTAATATTGATAAGATGTTAATACTACCCAAAGTGATCTAGAGATTAAATGCAAGTCCTATCAAAATTCCAATGCCATTTTTGGGCAGAAATACAAAAAACCAATATTAAAATTTATATGAAATCTCAAGGGACCCTGAGAAGTCAAATAATTCTGAAAAAGAAGAACAAAGTTGGAATACTTCCCGATTTCAAAACTTACGCATACAGTATGGAAGCATCATGGTACTGGCATAAAGGTACATATAGATCAATGGAATAGAACAGGAAGTCTGAAAACAAACCTTCACGTATAAGGGCAAAGGATTTTTGACAAGGGTGCCAAGACCATTCAATGGGGAAAAGACACTCTTTTCAACAAATGGTGCTGGGAAAACTGGATATGCGTGTGCAAAAAAAAAAAAAAATGAAGTTGGACCCTTCATGTGTGTAACACCATACACAAAATTTAACTCAAAATGAATATATGACTTAAATGTAAGACCTAAAACTATAAAATTCTTAGAAGAAAACATAGGGCAAAAGCCTCATGACTTAGGATTTACCATTGATTTCTAGAATAGAATACCAAAAACACAGGAAACAAAGGAAAAAATAGACAAATAATTGTACTTGATCAAGATTAAAAGCTTCTGGGTGAATTCCTGGCAGTCCAGTAGTTAGGACTTAGCACTCTCACTCCTGGGGTCTGGGTTCAATCCCTCGTTGGGGAACTAAGACTCCACAAGCTGAGCAGTGTGGCCAAAATAAACAAATAAAAGCTTCTGTACATCAAAGAAGACATCAGTAGAATACAAAGACTAAGAAAAATATTTTCTAATTATATATCTGATAAAGGGTTAATATTCAAAATATATTAAGTATTCCTATAATTCAACAATAAGAAAAAAAAAAACAGTTTAATTCAAAAATGGGCAAAGGACTTGAACAGACATTTCTCTACAGAAGGTATACCAGTGGACTCTAATAAGCACATGAAAAGATGCTCAACATGTTAGGAAATAAAAATCCAAACTTTCACATTTGTTATTATGGCTAACAAACATATATGCGTGTGTGTGTGTGTTTTAATTATATATACAGAGAGATGGAAAGTAACAAATGTTGGCAAGATGTGGAGAAACTGGAACCCTTCTGAATTGCATTGATGATCATGCACCGGCTAGGAGAAAGAAAGCTTTGACTCAGTCTCTTTAAAAATCTCTGATAATGCTTGAAACGTCAAAAATTCCAGTGTTCACTTGCCACCCCCATCATTCCAGTTTGGCTTTGAATGTAGCCACTTTACATGCCAACCTAAACACACTGTCATTCCCCCCTAAACTGACATATGGAGTCTGTTGAGCAGGTTGAATATGTCACACAATTAAGGAAATTTTGTGACCCATTCTGTGCCATTGAAATATGCTGCTAGTGGTGACCATTTTTCTAAAAGCAATCTCTGGAATGTCTCTCGTAACTCAAAAACTCTGGCCAGTGATCTACCTTTAGAAAGCATCTGACTTCTGTGTATGAGAAGACGTGTGTTCCGTATCCATCTCACAGAGCTGTGCAAATGGTCATGAGTTAAGGGCATGTACTTTAATGTGGTTGATAATTTTAATCACATTCTGCAAAACGCTATTAACGTGACATTTTCCAGCTAGCCAGAATTTCTCTATGGAAAACACAGTGTGTAGACTCACATTCAGAAGTGACCTCTTTGACCCAAGTACATTACTTTGCCAACAAATGTCCATCTAGTCAAAGCTATGGATTTTCCAGTAGTCATGTATGGATGTGAGAATTGAACTATAAAGGAAACTGAGGGCTGAATAATTGATGCTTTTGAACAGTGGTGTTGGAGAAGACTCTTGAGAGTACCTTGGACTGCAAGGAGATCAAACCAGTCAATCCTAAAGGAGATCAGTCTTGAATACTCATTGGAAGGACTGATGCTGAACCTGAAACTCCAATGCTTTGGCCACCTGATGTGAAGAACTGACTCATTGGAAAAGACCCTGATGCTGGGAAAAATTGAAGGAAGGAGGAGAAGGGGACGACAAAGGATGAGATGGTTGGATGGCATCACTGATTCGATGAACATGAGTTTAAGCAAGCTCCGGGAGTTGGTGATGGACAGGGAGGCCTGGCGTGCTGCAGTCCATGCGGTCGCAAAGAGGCAGACATGACTGATCGACTGAACTGAACTGAATGAAACCAGAAAGCCATCTAGTGGTTTTCTGACCATCTAATAATGGTCTAAAGATTACTATGGCCTCTGTGCAGT
>NW_011494820.1:952423-953208 GCF_000754665.1 Bison bison bison | reverse complement strand
TACAATTTAATCAGATTTTAAACCTGCCTTCTATGGTTTCACTCTGATGCCTTTGCCGGAATACTGCTACTTCAAGATTTATGGAAAAGACTTTTCTAAGATTAAGTGATAAACAAATTCTGTTTGTTATCTGGTAACAGACTGGAATTTAGTCTACTCTCTATGTTAAGAGAACAAAGTTTTCTTAAAAAGCAGTTTTTGATAACACATTATGAATTTCTTTGCCTTTAAGTGGTTTATATTTGTTTCAAAAATCTTTTGTTACTTTGGTAAACTAAATAAACATTATTTAAGATTACAGTACATGTATACAAAGCTTATTCTGCTTCTACAAAAAAAAAAAAAAAAGCCCTCACGGTCAGACTTTTGCTATCCTGATGTCCTTAAAATGTGGCAACAGTCTACTCCTGAATTGGGGAATTAAAAATGGGTGAACAGTAGCTGTAAATAAAAGCGTTAGGGCTATGGGAAATCCAAGACGGCCGCTTGGCTTTTCCCGGCTCCCTGACAAACCTGATTTTTATTTGATGGGTTAAAGCCTTCCCTGGCTACGGGGTTAATGCCCTCATAATGAAAAATTATGTTTAATTGAATGTTAAGTTTTGTTAATTGTTAAACTAAGTTTCTAGTTTTGTTAATTAAGGTCTAGTGTTTACTAAGACTCACTTCTGAAATAGTTCCTTGTTGTTATGTTATATTGATAAAAGATTTAATAAAGTTATTAAGGACACTCTAAGTTTGTTTCTAAAGCTTATCTCAGTAACCAGTCTTCAGATAAAGATCAG
>NW_011494820.1:948116-952323 GCF_000754665.1 Bison bison bison | reverse complement strand
GCCCCAGCAATAGCATCAACACCTCAGTTCCACACCAGATCAAGCATTAGATTCTCATAAAGAGTGAGCAACCCAGATCCCTCGCATGTACAGTTCACAGTAGCATTCACACTATTATAAGAATCTAATGCCACTGCTGATCTGACAAGAGTTAAGAGCTCAGTCATGGCAGCCACTCTGTCCATGCATATACAGACACAAAATGACCAATTCTGTTTTCCTGATATGAAATCATTCTTGAATAGTTCTGCAGCTGTGATGCTGGTTGCCAACAAAAGTGCACATATCCCCTTGCATATCCTCCTGAAAAACACTGCACAAAAACAGGCACTCAGTTGTCCTATTTTCAACATCAGTAGACTCATCAACCTGGACTGCGCACCACAGTGACTCATTAATCCTTTCTAACAATTGTGCCTCAATATCCTCTGCTGTTTCATCCGTCTGTCTAGTTACAGTGCTAGCCGAAAGAGGAACACATGCCACCTTTTGAACTGCAGCCTCTCCTAAAGTTCATGACAAATGAACTTTAGCAGCAGACAGGATCAACTCTTCACCAATAGTAAAGGACTTCTTACCTTTAGCAATGCAGTTAGCCCTAAGAATGATGCTCAGTGCAGACACATTTGAAGTGGTGGCCTTCAGTAATTGCTTCTGTTCTTCGTATTCACTTTCTTTTTTTCCCCCTTTGAAAAACTCCAGAGACTTGCATTTTATTGCAGGGTGCTTGGTCTTCCTGTGGTAAAGCAGTTTCGAAGGTTTCGAAACTTTGTTGGATAGCCAGTCATCACATATTATACAAAGTGGGCTTAGAGAATGTGAACCACCTGTTTCAATAAACCTGTAATTTAAGTTGGACTCCTGGTATTCTATTTAACTTCTATTATTTATTTTTATTTTTGGCTGCTGGGTCTTCATTGCTGTGTGCAGGCTTTCTCTGGTTGTGGAGACTGCAGGCTTCTCATTGCAGTGGCTTCTCTTGGTGCAGAGCATTGGCTCTATAATGCAAGGGCTTCAGCAGTTGCAGCTCTTGGGTTCTGGAGCACAGGCTCAGCAGTTGTGGTGCAAATGTTTAGTTGCCCTGCAGCATGTGGGATCATCCTGGACCAGGGATCAAACCAGTGTCCCCTGCATTGTAAGGTGAATTCTTAACCGCTGGACCACCAAGGAAGCCCCATTTTCTTTTAAATACAGCTTTATTTTTGTTGGCAGTCTTAAAGCCTTCTGCTGTCTCATTATTGTGTCTTTCCCCCTTTTCAAAGAAGCTCTCCAGTGATGTTTGTTTCTTACTTATTTTGGCAAGGGTTACTTTGTAGGTTTATCAAAACTGTGACTGAGACAAGTGTGCAATGAGGGAAAGAGATGTGGATAGAAGTGATAAATAAAATAATGGACAGGCCATGCGTGGACTAAAATAAGTGTAAGATCCTGATTTAAAGCCCACCACTAGATGCAGCTGTACAATTCATCAACTCACTTGCCACTATAAAGCCTGCCACCAGATACATCTTAGTTGTCACTTGCCACTCACTGATAGGGTTTTGATATCAGTCTTCAAGCAATTGATTTATTATGGTCTCTGTGCAGTCAAACCTCTCTGCTAAGGATAATCTGTATTTGCACCCGCACCCCCAGCAAAAGCATCAACACCTCAGTTCCACATCAGATCAAGCATTAGATTCTCATAAAGAGTGAGCAGTCTAGATCCCTTGCACGTACAGTTCACAGTAGCATTCACACTATTATGAGAATCTAATGCCACAGCTGATCTGACGGGAGTTGAGAGCTCAGGTGGTAAATGCTATCGATGGGGAGGTGCTATAAATACAGATGAAACTTCCCTTGCTCTCCTGCTGCTCACTCCTGTCATGCAGCTTACCACTCACCTCCTGCTACCCGGACTCCTGCTCTGTAAGACACTAGGGATCCAGTAATGAAAGGAAGGGTGGCAATGGGCCCCCTCCACTAGTAGGATCCTCCTCCTCAGACTCTCGCTGTAGACTCACCACCTCATATATTGCATCCCTAGCATTGGTATGGCCTTTTCCCTCAGACTGAGAAAGATATAAAAATGTGTTTAAACATTAGAAATCTGAAGGAAACACTGAAAGATGGTGTATTTCAATGGTCATTAAAAAGAGCTAAAATGAAGAAGAGCAGCAGGTTATGTTTGGTCTACAGCATGTCTGAAGTTCAGAAAAATCTTTCAAGTGCAATGTTCACATTACATTCTAAATCTATGGTTCTTTTAGTATTATTTTAACCAATACAATAAAACCTATTAACCATCAGAAAAAAAAAAATGTTTTGTTTCCTCCAGGAGCCTAGTTTAACATGAGAAACAAATTAATTCAATGTGCAATCAATGCAAAATGTGATCACTTCTACAATGAAAATAAAAGAAACAGAAGCAAATGTGTGCTTTAAAGAGTATCTAAACTATCCTTAGACAGTGGAGGATATAGGCAGGAAAGATGTTCAGGCAATAGTTACAGTTTCCTAGGATTTTAGGGGATTAGTAGTTTGCTAGTGGAAATTTAAAAACTGAATCTTCCCTTTTGTCAAAATGGAAAGATATGTGCTTTCCCACCCTTTTTCTTAGCATATTCTTTGAGAAAACTTTTATTTGTAAATCATTCCTCTATAGCTTTGATACGTATTTAAACTTGTAAAGCCTCTGCTAGCATTAGAAACCAGCACTAAAAATTCTTAAAAGCTTGGGAGCCATCTCTTTGAAATATAAACATCAAGAAATATCGTGATACTATCTTCCTGTTCTTGTGAAAGTTTAGCCTAGTGCCTAGTTCCAAACTGGCACCATCTGCTCATCATAGGATACTAGAAGTTTTCTTATCACTAGGACATATAGCTCAACTGCCTGGTGCATTTAGGATAAATACAAAAAAATGTATAGCTGTGCTGTCGTCAGTGCCCTTGAAAGTGAAAGTGTTAGTCGCTCAGTCATGTGGACTCTTTGTGACCCATGGACTGTAGTCTGCCAGACTCCTTTGTCCATGGAATTTTCCAGGCAAAATTACTGGAGTGAGTTGCCATTCCCTTCTCCAGGGATGTTCCTAACCCAGGGATCAAACCCGGGTCTCCCACACTACCGGCAGATTCTTTACCATCTGAGCCACCAGGATGAAGACAAATGACAATTAACCTCAAGAACACGTATTCTCAAGAACGTGTAATTCTCAACTACGTTAAAAAAGGGTGGGTTTTTTTCTGTTTTGTGATCTCATCAGCAGGTTACCTATGCAGTCTAGTTTAATTCTTATTCAACAGTGACAATGTTTTCTGTCTTTTGGAGAGGTTTTTCTGGGTTGGCAGGAGATTTAACAAAACTTTCCCCAATATTATATGAAGGGATAAGCATGAGGGTTGAAGGCAGAATCAGTATCTTTTTTTTTTTTTAAACCCAAAATAGACTTTTGGCCTTATTTTCTAAAGCATTCCCCTGATTTATCCAATAATCAGTCAGATTCAAAGTTATATCTTAACGAAAATGTGACTTTAATTGGCACTTTCACAAGGCTTCTTGTGAACCAGAGACTGAGAGAATTAAAATTGGTATGCTGGGAAGTACTGCACATTTGTGAACACCCTCTGTCTTACTGAAAAAAGAAATGCTGGTATATACAATGTTTTTGGCAATGTTAATTTAAATAACTTTTTATTATGGAAAAATGTCAATATATATGAAAGTAGAGAGAACTGTACAATGCTTCAAAAACCACCAACACTTCATATATAAGCTTCACTCCTCCTCCATCAGATGGGCTAAAGCAAATCCCAAACTCATCATCTCATCTGAAAATATTTCCAAACACATTTCTCAAAGGGCATTAAAAAAAAGCAAAACATCTCACAGCCAATGAAATTAACACTATTTACTAGTAGCATCTTATATACAGGCAGCATTTGAATTTCCCTATGTGAAAGCCTTTGACTGTGTGGATCATAACAAACTGTGGAAAATTCTGAAAGAGATGGGAATACCAGACCACCTGACCTGCCTCTTGAGAAATTTGTATGCAGGTCAGGAAGCAACAGTTAGGACTGGACATGGAACAACAGACTGGTTTCAAATAGGAAAAGGAGTACGTCAAGGCTGTATATTATCACCCTGCTTATTTAACTTCTATGCAGAGTACATCTTGAGAAACGCTGGGCTGGATGAAGCACAAGCTGGAATCAAGATTGC
>NW_011494820.1:947329-948016 GCF_000754665.1 Bison bison bison | reverse complement strand
TGTGTGTCTTTTTTTTTTTTTTAAATAATACTGCTGAAGTTGTAAATGAGTTCTAACTTAATTGGCCTAAAGAAAAGTAAGCGCTTACAAATCAGACAATCTTAAATACAAGAGAAATTAACCTAAATGAATTTCAGGTTTACGTGAACTGGGGAATTTTCAGTATTAAATATCTAGTATTAATGTTTTTTTTCTAATCTAATATAGACATGTCTAAGAGTCATTAAGCATAGTATTTTCATTGTGCCTAGGTTTATTATAAGTTAAATATTGTTATATTGTTATATCTGTTACAAGTTTGTCAGCAAGGAAAGTAACTTGACTGAAGAAACTTTTAAAAAATAAAAATATAAATGAGACAAGAGCTTTTAGTTAAATTATTTAGAATAATTATACTTTAGGAATGTCTGTTTTGGAGAAGGCAATGGCACCCCACTCCAGTACTCTTGCCTGGAAAATCCCATGGGCAGAAGAGCCTGGTAGGCTGCAGTCCATGGGGTCTCAAAGGGTCGGACACGACTGAGCGACTTCACTTTCACTTTTCACTTTCATGCATTGGAGAAGGAAATGGCAACCCACTCCAGTATTCTTGCCTGGAGAATCCCAGGGACGGGGAACCTGGTGGGCTGCCATCTATGGGGTCGCACAGAGTCGGACACGACTGAATCGATTCAGCAGCAGCAGCAG
>NW_011494820.1:939770-947229 GCF_000754665.1 Bison bison bison | reverse complement strand
AAATATCAATAACCTCAGATATGTAGATGACACCACCCTTATGGCAGAAAGCGAAGAACTAAAGAGCCTCTTGATGAAAGTGAAAAAGGAGAGTGAAAAAGTTGCCTTAAAGCTCAACATTCAGAAAACTAAGATCATGGCATCCAGTCCCATCACTTCATGGCAAACAGATGGGGAAATAGTGGAAACAATGGCTGACTTTATTTTTTTGGCTCCAAAATCACTGCAGACAGTGACTGCAGCCATGAAATTAAAATATGTTTACTCCTTGGAAGGAAAGTTATGACCAACCTAGACAGCGTACAAAAAGCAAAGACATTACTTTGCCAACAAAGGTCCATCTAGTCAAGGCTATGGTTTTCCAGTAGTCATGTATGGATGTGAGAGTTAGACTATAAGGAAAGCTGAGTGCAGAACTGATGCTTTTGAACTGTGGTGCTGGAGAACTCTTGAGAATCCCTTGGACCAACCAGTCTATCCTAAAGGAGGTCAGTCCTGAGTGTTCACTGGAAGGACTGATGTTGAAGCTGAAACTCCAATACTTTGGCCACCTGATGTGAAGAGCTGACTCATTTGAAAAGACCTTAATGCTGGGAAAGATTGAGGGCAGGAGGAGAAGGGGATGACAGAGGATGAGATGGTTGGATGGCATCACCAACTCAATGGATATGAGTTTGGGTAAACTCCGGGAATTGGTGATGGACAGGGAGGCCTGGCGTGCTGCAGTCCATGGGGTTGCAAAGAGTCAGACATGACTGAGCAACTGAAATGAACTGTGTCATAAATTTTTTCAATTAGGAAACAAGGTTCACCTACCTTGGTTGGTGAACTCTTAAATCTTTTCTAATTATTAGGTTATAAATGTAATTTGTAATCTGGTTCAGTGAAGGTTATTTGCCATCCCAGAAAAATATCTTAACCTGATAAAGAGTATCCACAACAACCTAGAGCTAACGTTACACTTGGGCTTCCCCAGTAGCTCAGTGGTAAAGAATCTGCCTGTCAATGCAGGAGATGGAAGAGATGTGGGTTCGATCTCTGGGTCAGGAAGATCTCCTGGAGAAGGAAATGGCAACCTACTCCAGTATTCTTGCCTAGACAATTCCATGGACAGATGAACTGGATGGGCTACAGTTTATAGGTTCACAAAGAGTCAGATATGACTGAGTGACTAAGCACACACATCATTATACTTAATTGTGAAAGGCTGAATGCTTTATACCTAAGATCTGGAACAAGGCAACCATGTCTGTTCTCACCACTCATAATCAGTATAGTACTGAAAGTCTACTTAGTACAACATGGCAAAAAAATGAAATAAAAGGTATACAAATTGAAAAGGAAGAAATAAAACTGTCTCTATTTGCAGATAACAGTACAAAGAAAATTCCTCAGAATCTACAAAACATTTTCTAAAACTGTAAGACATTTAGGAAGGTCACAGGATAAAGACAGACATACAAAAACCAGTATCATATCTACGTAATATGGACATATGGGCGCTGAACTTGTATTTATAGTACCATTTATAATTACTCAAAAACACTTAAGTATAAATGTAACAAAATATGTACAAGACTTGTCTTATGAAAACTATGAAACATTGATGAAAGAAATTAAATAAGAGCTAAATGGGGAATTCCATGGTGGGTCCGTGGTTAGGACTCAGCACTTTCACTGCTGAGGGCCCAAGGGCCAGGGTCAATCTCTGGTCGGGGAACTAAGATCTCACAAATCATGTGGCACGGCCAAAAACAAAAACAAAACAGAACTAAATATATGGTTGCTGCTGCTAAGTCGCTTCAGTCGTGTCCGACTCTGTGCGACCCCATAGACAGCAGCCCACCAGGCTCCCCCATCCCTGGGATTCTCCAGGCATGAACACTGGAGTGGGTTGCCATTTCCTTCTCCAATGCATGAAAGTGAAAAGTGAAAGTGAAGTCGCTCAGTCGTGTCCGAGTCTAGCGACCCCATGGACTGCAGCCTACCAGGCTCCTCCGTCCATGGGATTTTCTAGGCAAAAGTATTGGAGTGGGGTGCCATTGCCTTCTCCGAAATATATGGTAAGATATACCATATTCACGGACTGGAAGATTCAGCCTAGTAAAGACCTCAATTGTCTCGAAATTTACTTGATTTACTACAATATCTCTGCATGTAGATATAAATAAGATTATTCTAAAATTTACATGGAAAAGCAAAGAAACTAGAATACCTAAAGCAACTTCGAAGAGGAAGAATAAACTAGGAATAATCAACCTACCCAATATTAAAGCCTATACATAGCTACAGTAATCAAAACTGTGTGATGCAGGTAGAGGGAAAGACACACAGATCAGCGGAACAGCAGAGAACACCTAGAAATAAAGTCACACATGTGCTCAACTGCTTTTGGGCAAAGGTGTAAAAGAACTGAGTGAAAGAAGACAGCTCATTCAACAAATAATGCTGGGACAACTGACTGTCCACCAGCAAAAATGATGAATCTTGACCGAATCTTACATCTAATACAAAAATTAACCCCAAAGAATCACAGAGATGAATGTTCAATGTAAAACTATAGCACTTTTAGAAAAAAACACAGAAGAAAATCTATAAGATCTAAGGATAGGTAAAGAGTTCTTAGACTTAATGAAAGGACAATTCATAAAAGGGAGCATTGAGGAACTGGAGCTCATCAAAATTAAAACTTTAATTCTTCAAGAGACACAGTTAAGAGGATGAAAGGGGAAACTAAAGACTAGGAGAAAATATTTGCAAACCACATATCCATCAAGTGACTATGATCCAGAATGTATTAAAAAACTCTCAAATCTCAACAGCAAAAAACCAAACAATATAATTAGAAAATGGATAAAAGATACAAACAGACATTTCACCAAAGAAGATATACAGATATCAAAAAAAGCACAAAAAAATATGTGCAATGTTATTAGGACTTAGGAAGATGCAAGTTAAATTATAGGTATAATTGGGTCTCCTGCATTGCAGGCAGATTTTTTACCATCTGAGCCACCAGGGAAACCCCGTATATACCTATCAGAATGGCTAAACTAAAAGTAGCAACAACACAAAATGTTGGCAAGGATACATAGAAACTGAATCATTCATATGCTGCTGCATTGCTGGTAGAATATAAATTGGTACAGCCACTCTGGAAAACAATTTGGTTGTGTCTTCAAAACCTAAACATGCAACTATAACATGACCCAGCAATTACACTCCTGGGCATTTATCACAGAGACATGAAAATTTTCTTTTGTATAAAAACCTGTACACAAATGTTTTTAGCCATGTTACTTGTAATTGTCAGAAACTGGAGACAATCTATATCCTTCAACAAGTGAATGGTTATATAACTGTGGTATGTGTGTGTGTACTTTACAAAAAACTATTCAGCAATCAAAAGGAATGAAATATTGATACAAGAAACTACTTTAAAAATTTTCCAGAGAATTATGCTGAGTGAAAAGAAAAATCCTAAAATGTAACATACTGTATGACCATTTAAATAATATTCTTGAAATGATAAAATTATAGAAATGGACTAGGAGTTACAAAGGAGAAAGAACAAGGGGAGGTGAGAAACAGGGACAAGGAATCGGAGGAAAGTGGGTGTGTCTAAAAATGGGTAGCAGGTAGGATCCATATGGTGACAGAAGGAATTCTTCCATATGTTTACTGTATCAATATCTTATTTGCAATCTTCTATTATAGTTCTGGAACTGGGTGAAGGACCAATGGATCTCTCTGTACTATTGGGTTGGCCAAAAAGTTTCAATACTTCTTATGTGAATCTACAATTATCTTAAAATGAAAGCTTTAAAAAAAAAAAAAAGGCAAAATTCCCTCTAAAGTAAAAACTCCAATCAGTATCAGTCCCCGAAGAGTACCACTATCTCAGTGAATGGTATCAGTGTCCATCCCTAAACAAGTCACAAGCCAAGCAGGCAACCCTGACAACTCAATATCCCTTATCTTCCGTATTGAATCCACCTTTAATTCCTGCTGCCTTTATCTCCTAAATCTCTCTGAACCTGGTTTCCTTCTTTCTGTCTCCATCACCACTAGGCTAAGCAAGTCACTCATGCATTCATTAAATGGAAACTGACGTGGACCAGGCACTATTTTAGGTATTGGGGAAATAGGTACAAATGGAACAGACAACCAGCACAAGGGAGTTTATAATTCAGAGACAGAGCAGATTATAAATAAATACTATTTTGCAGTGATAAGGACTCTGAGAGAAAATAACACATGATGAGGGGATTAAAACAGATGGAAGAATGCTGCAAAGGGTGTGGAGGTAAGGGATCCTCCTATACTGTTGGTGGAAATATAAATTGGTGCTGCCACTATGGAAAACAGCATGGAAGTTGCTCAGAACAACTAAAAACACAGTTGCCATATGATCCAGCAATCCCACTCCTGGGCATATGTCTGGAAAAAACTGTAATTCAAAAAGATACACACACCCGAAAGTTCACAGCAGCACCACTTACAATAGCCAAGACATAGAAACAACCTAAATGTCCATCAAAAGATGGAAGGATAAGGAAGATGTGGTATATATACACAATATATACACAATATATACACAATATATACAGCCATTAAAAAGAATGAAATAATGCCATTTGCAGCAACAGGAATGGACCTAGAGATTATCATACTAAGTCAAGTAAGTCAGAAAGATAAAGTCAAATACCACATTATATCACTTACATATGGAATCTAAAATATGATGCAAATAAACTTGTCTGAGGCAAAGGAACCAGAGATCAAATTGCCAACATCTGTTGGATCATAGAAAAAGCAAGACAATTCCAGAGAAACATCTGTTTCATTGACTATCCTAAAGCCTTTGACTGTGTGGATCCCAACAAACTGTGGAAAATTCTTCAAGAGATGGGAATACCAGACCACCTGACCTGCCTCCTGAGAAACCTGTTTGCAGGTCAAGAAACAACAGTTAGAACCAGACAAGGAACAACGGACTGGTTTCAAATTGAGAAAGGAGTATATCAAGGCTGTATATTGTCACCATGCTTATTTAACTTATATGCAGAGCACATAATGCATAATGCCGGGCTGGATGAAGCACAAGCTGGAATCAAGGTTGCCAGGAGAAATATCAATAATCTCAGATATGCATATGACACCATCCTTATGGCAGAAAGTGAAGAGGAACTAAAGAGCCTCTTGATGAAGGTTATAGAGGAGAGTGAAAAAGTTGGTTTAAAAGTCAACATCAAAAAACTTGAGATCATGGCATCTGGTCCCATCACTTCATGGCAAATAGATGGGGAAACAATAGAAATAGTGACAAACTTTATTTTCTGGCTCCAAAATCTCTCTGGACAGCTCTGGACAGTTGTACTTTCATTCAATTTAATCCAACTAAAGCTTAACTCAGAAAGGCAGACTCCTCATGGATCAGAGGCTGTCAAGGCGAAAGGAAGGGCAACAATTCCTCCTTCTCTCCCTCTGATCTTCCATGCCAGGCTTAGCCCATGCCTGGCAGTGGGGCTGATGCCTCTCCTAACTCTCTACTGCTTCCCTACTGCCTGAGTCCTCTGCTTATTTTGTGGTCATCTTCAGCTGTTCCCGCAAGATTAGTATATTTCTCCCAAATGACAGTTACAAAGAGAGCCAAGTCTGGTTCCGATCTCAAAAGATCTCACCTTGGATGGGGAAGCAAGCACTCTCCTAAAGGTGTGGGCACCTTAGGAATTGAGACAGCCTGTCTCATAGCTCGTCTCACTCACTCACTCACTTCAGTCGCTCAGTCGTGTCCAACTATTTGCAACTCCACGAACTGCAGCAGCACACCAGGCCTCCCTGTCCATCACCAACTCCTGGAGTCCACCCAAACCCATGTCCATTGAGTCGGTGATGCCATTCAACCATTTCATCCTCTGTCGTCCCCTTCTTCTCCTCCTGCCCTCAATCTTTCCCAGCATCAGGGTCTTTTCAAAGAGTCAGCTCTTCGCATGAGGTGGCCAAAGTACTGGAGTTTCAGCTTCAACATCAGTCCTTCCAATGAACACCCAGGACTGATCTCCTTTAGGATGGACTGGTTGGATCTCCTTGCAGTCCAAGAGACTCTCAAGAGTCTTCTCCAGCACCACAGTTCAAAAGCACCAATTCTTCGGCACTCAGCTTTCTTTATAGTCCAACTCTCACATCTATACATGACCCTGGAAAAACCATAGCCTTGACTAGACAGACCTTTGTTGACAAAGTCATGTCTCTGCTTTTTAATATGCTGTCTAGGTTGGTCATAACTTTGTTTCCAAGGAGTAAGCGTCTTTTAATTTCATGGCTGCAATCACCATCTGCAGTGATTTTGGAGCCCAGAAAAATAATAAAGTCAGCCACTGTTTCCCCATCTATTTGCCATGAAGTGTCTGGTGGGCCCCAATTCCACATCTTGATGGGTCCACTGATTCATCGGGACCTGACAACAACCTAAAACAAGTCCTACCACGTCTATGCCAGCTGGCTCCAGACTGGTTGCAGGCTGATCCTTGCAGAATATAAGCCTGAGCCTGTGGCCACGCTACTTCAACTCCTCAGAGGCTGTGACCAGCTCTCAGGCACAGACCAGGTCCCATGATAGGGCTCCCACCTCAGCAGGATCTGGACCCTTCCCCTTTATCCCTGTTCCCACCTTTACACACCAGCTTCCTTTCTCTGGACTTACACAGACTTACATTCACCCTGTGAATGCTTCTCATATCCAGGTATCCTTCCTTGGGAAGCACTGCCCACACTGCCCCTCCTGATCCACATTCTCACAGAGAATGTGATTCTCACAGAGTTCCTGTGGCTCTTCCCCCAAGATCCCCACCAGAATCTGTCATTCCACACTCCTGTGTGCACTCAGTCTTCCCCTCAACTGAGCTCTGCCAGGGTAAGACCTGTGTCCTTCTGTCCAAGGTTGCACCACTGTTTATCACGGGACAGGAAAGCAGCGGATAAGGGTTTGAACTTGGTTCTCCCAGAGCCCCAGCCTCCCCAATTCAACAGCTGCCAGTCCCCAATTTTCATGATAGCCACCTCTGCCATTTCTCTCCTCTGGTGACTACTTCTCTGGTTCAGTCACAGAATCTTCCTTCTTAACCCACCTCATGAACGTTGAGGTTTCCTGGAATGCTGACCTCTCCTCCATTCCCCCATCTACTCAGCTCAAGGCTTTAGATGCTTCTCTCACACTGATGGCTCCCTGACCTCCCTGCTGAGTTCCAACTCCCTAATCCTTCTATAATTGTCCACTGCTGACCTCTACCCATATTTCATTCACACCTCAAATGAAATCCATCCCACACTGAACTCATCATATACCCTTAATAAAGGGGGCCCTCTTCTTTCCTCCTGAACCCACTGCACACGCCTTCTTCCAGGTAATGTCTTGCCTACATTATTCAATAATCTCTAGAAGGTTCCCACCTCTATT
>NW_011494820.1:939178-939670 GCF_000754665.1 Bison bison bison | reverse complement strand
TCTTGCCTGGAGAATCCCGGGGACGGCGGAGCCTGGTGGGCTGCCATCTATGGGGTCGCACAGAGTCGGACACGACTGAAGCGACTTAGCAGCAGCAGCAGAGGTACTTTCACATGCATGCGTGTAGACAAACACCACGTGATTTTCTTTACCCGTAAATGGTGACATGTTATGATCATGCTCTGTAACTTGCTTTAGCTTCTCACGTGCCTTGGAGCTCAGCCCACACCAGTGCTCCTTCTTTCTAACTGTGGTGCTGTGTTCGAACACAGGAACCCACCTCAGGATGTTTACAGTGTCTCAGACTCAAGACCAGTCTTTCCAAAATATCAAGGACCATATAATTCTTCAACTTAAAATTCTTGAATTGGGGCTTCTTTGGTGGCTCAGTGGTAAAGAATAAGCCTGCCAACACCGGAGACACAGGTTCAATCCCTGATCCAGGACGATCCCACAGGCCAAGGAGCAATTTGGCCCATGAGCCTCAATTGC
>NW_011494820.1:938373-939078 GCF_000754665.1 Bison bison bison | reverse complement strand
TTCCTGGAACGCTGACCTCTCCTCCATTCCCTCATCTACTCAGCTCAAGGCTTTAGATGCTTCTCTCACACTGATGGCTCCCTGACCTTCCTGCTGAGTTCCAACTCCCTAATCCTTCTATAATTGTCCACTGCTGACCTCTACCCATTTTTCATTCACACCTCAAATGAAATCCATCCCACACTGAACTCATCATATACCCTTAATAAAGGGGGCCCTCTTCTTTCCTCCTGAACCCACTGCACACGCCTTCTTCCAGGTAATGTCTTGCCTACATTATTCAATAATCTCTAGAAGGTTCCCACCTCTGTTTTTTTCTCACTTCAACTCTAAGCCCAACAATGTTTCCAAAGTGACTATTCTTATTAAATTCAAATTACATAATTAAGGACTTCATGGATATGTTTTGTGAAAATTCTAATAAAATTAAATGTAAATAAAGTCCCCTTTCATCATGCCCATTCTTGATCCCAATCCACATATAACTAGTGTCCCCTGACTGTTTTTTAAGCACTTAAGCACATATTATGCATGTAGACAAACGTGCATAACACCAGGGCCTTCCCTGGTGGGTCTGCTGGTATAAAGAATCCTCCTGCAAAGTGGGAGACCTGGGTTCAATCCCTGGGTTGGGAAGATCCCTTGGAGAAGGGAACGGCTACTCACTGCAGTATTCTGGCCTAGAGAATTCCATGGATTGTATAG
>NW_011494820.1:937195-938273 GCF_000754665.1 Bison bison bison | reverse complement strand
AACCACGATGGTGTGTCACTCACTTAGAGCCAGATATCCTAGAGGGTGAAGTCAAGTGGGCCTTAGGAAGCATCACTACAAACAAAACTAGTGGAGGTGATGGAATTCCAGCTGAGCTAAAATATGATGCTGTGAAATTGCTGCTGTCAATATTTGTCAGCAAATTTGGAAAACTTGGGAGTGGTTACAGGACTGGAAAGGTCAGTTTCCATTCCAGTTTTCCAAAGAAGAACCTCTTGGTGAAAGTGAAAGAGGAGAGTGAAAGAGCTGACTTAAAACTCAACATTAAAAAAAACTAAGATCATGGCATCTGTGGTGACCCAAGGTTGAAAGAGCAGATAAAACCAGGGAGGGTCTTGAAATGCAGGAACAGAAAAATCAGACTCTTATCATCCTTCTCTCCCCCATGTTGTAACTGTTAACAGATTTCAGGTCCTCCTAAGCATTATAACTTGTCTCCCCTCTTACCCCATAGGGAGAAGGTATTTCCTTACTCTTCCCTCCAACCAGTATAAGTGCCTCATCCAATCAGCAAATAACCGTCAAGACACCATCCCATTCCTTGTACCCTGAGTATAAAAGTGAACTAAGGACCCCTGTTCAAGGTCGGTTCTCCCTTGAGCTGCCCCACTGTTCTAACAGCGTTTCCCACTCTAATAAACTTTATTTCCTTCTCATTCTGTCTCATGTCTGGAAATTCTTTTCTGACCCGTGTCCGGACCATGACATTTTTGGTGGCCTGTATGGGGACCTTGGGGCCTCTTCCCCCACCTCCTCTCTTCTTTCTCATAGGGACCCTCTGCAAACAGGCAAGTGCTGTGGAAGCAACTGAGGAACTCTGGCCAGGGTTACCCTCTGGTGTGTTCCAAAGGCTGCACTGTTTACTGCACCCCAGTAGCTGCTGCCTGAATGGGTGAGGGTCTCTCCTGTGTCTTCTTTCCAACTGAGGACTAGGCCAACCAGTTTTGTGTGGGCTCGGATCAGGCACTTAAAAGCCATTAGGGAGCCTGACACATGAAGACTCCCGTGTGAGGATAAGGGGGACACGGAACGGATCAGGCCACAAGGGCATCCGCCC
>NW_011494820.1:928361-937095 GCF_000754665.1 Bison bison bison | reverse complement strand
TTTCCAACCTATTTCCTTTCTCATCTCTTTCTTTTCCTGTAACGCTGGCCTTCAGTCAGAATGAATCAGCTACAGTTCCTTAAATACACTAAGTCTGCTGAATGAAAATGTAGCCCTTCTCTCACACAGGAAAGAATAAGAAAAAAGATCCTGAGAGATTCACCTGTGAAGTAACTGTAAGAGAAAAAGAGGACGCTTGTGACTGGGGGCCTTAGCATTCCTTCTCCATCATTTCTTGAGGACTGAGAACCTGGAGAAAGTTCACTGACCAACATCTCCAAGTCACACATCCACTCATTTACCAGACTGCTGCTTGCAGAGATTCCCCACCCACTCACCTAGAGAGGAATCTCCAGGGCTTTCTTTCTCTACCTTCCAGGGATCTTCTCCTTGCTGCAACAGGGAGATCACTTCAGGTTTGGAAAATGGGAGTCCTGCTCACAGCAAAAAAAAAAAAAGGACAAAAAAATAAAAACAACAACAAACTCACTCTTGACACAAAGAGGTAACTGGTTCTGAGTGGAAACTGAGAGGATGAGGCAAAGAGCTTCTGTGGGGTGCTCAAGCTATGCCCCTGTGATGTAAAGGAGCGGGTTAGGGAAAAAAGCAAGGGACTTGTAGAACCTAATGATGGAATAATTAGTTACATGTTAGGGAAACACAATGAGCATGCAGCCCTGAAATAGGGTACCATTAGCTTTCTGTAGAAAAAGAAGTATGTGAGATGTCCAGACTGATATCTATAAACAGGTACCTATGGAAAGGATTCTGTAACAGGTAGCTTGTTTAAAATGAGAAGACACTATCTAGCTCCCTTTAAAATATGGATTATATGGTGTTTATCTGGCTGGAAAAGAAAACGGGGGAAGGCAAGTGGTGGGTCAAAGAAGGGGGCTGAAGGATGCTCTCTGCTTAGAAATGAGCAAACACGTCATAGTGGGAACGGCTTGAACTATGAGGGAATTTCTAATGTGCAGCTCTGTAGACTGTCCCATCCATGAGGCACGAGGCATCCATGCGTATGAGGCCAAATTTTTCAGATTTATTTTTGGAGGTCCAATTTGTACACTGCTAACGCAAAATTCAGCTGAAATTTTGATGATCCATGGCTTTTATCCAGGGATTTGGGTGCTGAGTTATTCCAATTTCCGATCAGAGGAAATTTCCTTACCCAATGAGACAAGGTTACTATAGTTCTCCAGCATCACATCTTGGTACAGGTTTCTCTGAGAAGGAGCCAGTTTTCTCCACTCATCCCGTGTAAAGAGCACAGCCACATCTTCGAACGTCACTGACACCTGTAGAGACAAGCCATCCTAGCTCACCCAGGACCACCCATCACACAGGGTGAAGGCAGCAGCAATGGGAAGTAGTCAGGTTACCATGAAATGCTTCTATATTATTCTAGGTTCTGAAAGGTTCAAGTCACTAGTTTAATGAACACTTAATTTGTGACAAATATATACTGAGTAGCATGAAGTCTGAACCATGCCCTGTGTTAACCACAGAGATGTGTGGAGGTATTAAGGCCATTAGTAGGAATGTTTGTTAGAATAATCTTTCTTAAGGCAATTCAATAAAACATATTAAGAGCGTTAAAATGTTTATGCTCTTTAAGTCTCCAAATTACTGTATTTGTTTGACAATGAACCATGCAAAAAAATGCACACACAAGGACATTTATTATGGTGTTAGTAAGAGCAAAGAAATGGAAACAACCTAAATAATCATTGACAGAGGCTGGGTTACATGATTTAAGGCATTATCTGTGTGCTCTCTGAAGCCTGAGGACAATAGTGGCAATTAAAGTAGCTATCATTTACTGAATGCTTTCTTCAGGCCAAGTACTTTTCTTAGAGCTTTATATTAACCTTTAGTGTAAATCTTTTATCTTCATGACAACCCTGAGAAGAAGGTACTATTATTATCCTCATTTTACACAGGAGAACTCACAGAGAGGGGAAGACATCTGTCTAAAGTCATAAAGCTGGTCAGTGGTAGTGCTGGGATTCCAATTTCAGGTACATGTCTAAGGCTCCATTCTTAACCACTCTGTAAAAGGCCTCTCAAAATCTACCAAATAATTAGTAAATAACTGAAATACTGCACACAATGTACTTAAAACCATACCAAGCCTATATTAAAGGTTCAGATGTTACCTATTATCACATCAATATAAAGTACTAGGCAATCATTAAAACCGATGATATAAGTCAATAATGTTGACTTAAAAAGACATTCATGATAATGTTAATTACAAAAAGCAGGTTATGTATCAGTATGTGTAGCTTGTTCCCATTTTTGAAAAAAATTAAATATGTACATAGAAAATAAGGCTGAGAGATACATAACAAATGGCTCACAGCAATTATCTCCAGATGGTGGGTTTTTTCCTGCATATATGGAAAAAATATATACACAAACACACACACATACACACATATATGCACATATGTACATATACAAGCTTATATACATATACACATATATATGTGCATATTTTATTCTCTGTAAAGTTTTTGGCCA
Organism: Bison bison bison; assembly: GCF_000754665.1. NCBI lineage: Eukaryota > Metazoa > Chordata > Mammalia > Artiodactyla > Bovidae > Bison > Bison bison. The sequence continues at coordinate 934,569 of NW_011494820.1, read as the reverse complement.
CAATTATGCAATATTTGTATGGTAAGATGAGGCATTAAATTAATATTGGTGAGGAATACAGCAATTCTTTGCTGTCAAAGAATTTACAATCTAACTAACAGACAAGAAAAGTGCATACATTTGAACAACAAAAGAAAATGTGTAGCTGAATATGACCACACATCATTTCCATTTACCCTTATTTTAGAGACAAGGAACACAAGATCCAGGGCAGTTAGGATTCCAAGTCACATACTTTATTAATGGCAGAGACAGGATGATAACTAGTCTCCTTTTAACACAGCACTTGGTATATTCTCTCTCTGACCCTAAAACATCCCACTACTGAGTTTTACATACAAGTCCACGCAGCATGTGAGGTTAGGGAGAAATGTCATATAGGGACGGAGAAGATTCTGGGCAAGAGAGCAGCTTGACTTTGCTGGAATGGAATGTGAAAGCCAAGCAACTCTAATATACAAAGGCAGGTCCTAGCCATTGCCTCAGAAGATCAATCACCACATTTCGTGGCTTCAGATGACATACAACATCACACATCACAGAGCTCTGGTAACACAGGGTCTGGGCCTACTCTGCATTCTGAGAAATGCACCAGAGGAACGGCTGGACAATAACCAGCATGAACTGAGAGGCCAGACATACCTGGGTTTGATTTCAGGTCACTGGACTTCTTTGAGCATCAGTTCCCTCATATGTAAAATGGGGTAATAACTGCTGCGCTGTTATGAGAGTGAGAACAAAGGTAAAGCCCTCGGGATATTCCCTAGCAACATTAAGTATCAATATTATTGTTAGATGAAAATGAGTAAAAACTGACAGTATTTTCTGGGTCTGAAAAACACTGTATAGTCATTTCTATCTGCCAACAGTAATAGTATCGTGGACTAGAATGATACTGTTCAGCTACCACAACCACCACCTACTGAACGTCTCTGATGTGCCCAGCCCCGATTAAAACACTTTCCATGCTGTAATTTCACGTGGTCCTTTCATCTACCCTATGAGGCAGGCAGGCATGGCTGTTATTCTCATTCTACAGCTGAGGAAACTGAGGCACAGAGAGATGCAGATGCCTAAGGCCTATAAATGACAGCAGAGGATATGGGTTCAAACCTGGCTGTCTGGCTTGAGAGCCCCACTTTAACTGTACACCCTGTATACCTTGACTCTCCACTACTGATATCCCACAAGATCCTCCCTGCCACTTCCTGAGGAGTCTTCTCTCTGCTCCTGAAGTCAAGAGGCCTCTCCATTTATGTTCCCTCTGACATGGTTAACCTGGATGGGGGCCCCACCTTCATTTCCACAGAATAAAGATGAAAATAGTAGGTCAAGATCAGCTTTCAAGAGAGTGATAGAAGCAAGATACATGATCCAGAAAGTTAAAACTAAAAACTATGGACTGGGGAAAAAACGTGGGAAAGATAGCATGAGGATTCTCAGGGGTGGAAAGAAAAAGAAAAGGCTTCTGGCCAAGAGTAGGGAGAGGGACAGGAATGAGCAAAGGGGCCAGGCCAGAAAGGAACGCGGCCAGGCCAGAAAGGAACGCTGCCAAGCGTTCATGTTTGTTCTGACCTCAAGTGATATAAGATGTGTGGCATCTTACCTGTCTAATTAGTAATCACATGGTGAGCTGAGATTAATGAATAAAAGAGTGCATACCAGGAAAATAAAAGAGAAACACTAGATATGGATTGCAAGGTTGGAAGTGAACATTCCCTATGGAATCCACCATCCACCTCTGTGGGCAAGCTCTTCAGAGAAAAGGATATGGGCTCCAAATCCTGGTGAAGATTGTATTGGGGGAGAACTCCAGTTTGAAGATAAAAAAAAAAAAAATCTATTTGTCTATAAGACTTGAGAGGGCAATGAACTCACCTGAGACCTTGCTTCCCTCTGTTCGGCAGCCATATCCTCTTTCTGAGCAGTTTCCCTTGAGGATGGGTGAAGTCTCCGGAAGTCAGATCTGAGAGAATAAAAAGGGAGCCAGCAGGAAGCCCCTTCTCTTTCCACCCCTCAGTATCAGCAACTCTGAAACCTTTACAGAGAATGAGAATGATACCATGTGCCCTCAGAGAAGGACCTAGGAATAGACAGCACCAGAGAGAAGGGCTGGGTCATCCTGTTCCAGGCCCAGCTCTCTCCCTGACTCAGAGGAAAAGGTCCTAGGACTCTATCAGCAGTAGGAGCAGCTCCTTGAGCCTCACCAAGTGTCAGGCACTGAATGCATCATTGAGCACAGTTGGCACTGTCAATCCCCCATTTTATAGATCAGGACACTGAGGGCAGAGTGGGAGCAACTTACCCCAGTCCACACAGCCAAGGGAGGGTGGTACCAGGATTCCAACCACAGCTGGCCACAGAGCACATGCTTTAACCTCCCTGCATGCACGTGACAACTTTTCTCCACGCAAGTCTTCCCACCCAACTCCTCCCCCTCCTGCCAAAGAAACAATTTCCAGATTTTTCTAGAAAACCTGCTTCTGGAAGGGAACACATCAGCTCTCCTAAAGCGGGGAGCAGGCTTTAGGGAGGAGGAACAGACAACCGAAGATCGGGATTCCAGTCCTGATTCTGCCACTGGGGAAAACCAGTGACTCACTTCTCACGCAAAACGAGCCTTTCACTAAGGAGGGCAGTGGCGATGCTAGAGGGAGGAAATTATCTTCACATTCACTGCCGGCCCGGAGCAAATTAAAACGCCCGCAGGAGCCAGGCAGGTAGCTCGCTGGGAACAGGTCGGGAGAAAGCAGCAGGGTGGCAGAACCCGGCGAATGGGGAGGAAGTGCCCGATTTGCGGCGTTCAGGGCACATCTGTGGGAGGCGGTGGTGCGAAGAAGACAGAGCCGGTGGCGCTCCGCCCCCGGCCTGCCGGCACCCACGAAGAACCCGCTCTCGCCTCTTGGGCCTCTGTCCCGCGCCCCGACGCAGCATCCTCCCGAGGCCCGGTCCTCCCTCCTGCATCCTGCCGACACTCCACCGCTCACCTCGCCCGGGCCTCCGGGGGTTCCACGGGCAGCAAGTGTTACGCTCCGGAACTGACACGGCCAGACAACTGCTTCAGGTAGGGACTTGTCCGAGGTGCTGCCTGGGTCGGCCTCACGCCGGGAGGCCTTTCACGCCAGCGGCAAAACCCACGCAGGTCCGGGACCCTCAGGGGCTAGCGCTATCCCCTCTGGGAAATGTAGTCCACACCAGGACCCAAGGATTCTGGGAAGTGTAGTTCTTCGTAACTGTCTGCCAGGAGAGGCCGGGCTGAGTCTGTCCCATTACCAGACGCATTCTGAGCTAATGCTGGTGCTTCCTGGGCCGCTGGGTCGTGGGTTCCTGATTCTTCCGGGAGGAAACAGTTTTGCCAGGATAGTATGTGTAGCTCTGCATCTTTGTAAATGATAGTAAGGCAAGTAGACAACTGACAAGAGCAAACCTATTTTCTCTTCAGTCTTTCAACAAGTATATTGAGCACCTGTTGGAGATAAGCCCTACCTCAGTGAGCAAAACAGAGATCATTGCTTTGGAGAACTTTTTTCTGGGTCAGGGGACGGGGAAGGAGGTGTTGCAGGAAGGGAAACCCCTTCCAGGGCCCAAAAAAGGGCTCTTGTCTAACACTCGGAAACGATATGTCCAAGGAGACACACATGCTCACAAAACAAGAGACTTTATTGGAAAAAGTATCCTGACCCCACACCCCAGCCCCCCAGAGAGCAGTAGGGTAAGGGAACCCAGGAGGACTGCTCTGCCACGTGGCTCACAGTCTCAAGCATTATGGTAATGGGGGATTACTTTCCAGGTTGTCTTTGGCCAATTATTCTGACTCAGAGTCCTTCCTGGTGCTGTACACATTCCTCAGCCAAGATGGATACCAGGGAGAAGGATTCTGGAAGATGATCGGACATGTGGTGTTTCCTTTTGACCTTTCCCGAATTCTTCTGGTTGGTGGTGGCTGATTAGTTGCTATTCTTTACTAGGACCTCCTCCTGTCGTGAAATAACTCATGCAAATGGTTACTGTGGTGCCTGGCCAAGCTGGGCGATTTCAGTCAGTATGCTTTCCCTAACAGAGAGATTGAGCAGATAAGAAGTCATGAACAAAATTATATAGCATTTTAGAAAATAAGCATTATGGGGAAAAGCAAAAGAAAAGAAAGGAAGAATCTGCAATAGGTATGGAGGCAGGTTGCAGCAAGGAATAGGGTCACAAATACCACCCTTTGTTAATATAGCAGGAAACAATCTTGGTAAGGTAGAATAAGTATCCTTCTGTAAGTTCTTTATTTATTTTTTATTGAAGGATAATTGCTTTACAAAACTTTGTTTTCTGTCATACCTCAACATGAATTAGCCATCGGTATACATATATCCCCTCCCTTTTGAACCTTCCTCCCATCTCCCTCTCTATCCCACCCATTTAGGTTGATACAGAGCCCCTATTTGAGTTTCCTGAGCCACACAGCAAATTCTCGTTGGCAATCTATTTTACATATGGTAATGTAAGTTTCCATGAACTCTTTTCATACATCTCACCCTCTCCTCCCCTCTCACCATGTCCATAAATATATTCTCTGTGTTTGTTTCTCCATTGCTGCCCTGTAAGTAAATTCTTCAGAACCATTTTCCTAGATTCCATATATGTGTTAAAATATGATATTTATCTTTCTCTTTATGACTCACTTTACTGTGTATAATAGGTTCTAGGGTCATCAACCTCATCAGAACTGACTCAAATGCGTTCCTTTTTATGGCTGAGTAATATTCCATTGGGGCTTCCTAGATAGCTCTGTTGGTAAAGAATCTGCCTGCAATGCAGGAGACCCTGGTTCAATTCCTAGGTCAGGAAGATCCCCTGGAGAAAGGAAAGGCTACCCACTCCAGTATTCTGGCCTCGAGAATTCCATGGACAGTCCATGGGGTCACAAAGAGTCGGACACGACTGAGCCACTTACAATATTCCATTGTGTATATACACCACTACTTCTTTATCCCTTCATCTGTTGATGGGCATCTAGGTTGCTTCCATGTTTGAGCTATTGTAAATAGTGCTGCAGTGAACAATGAGATACATGTGTCTTTTTCAACCCTGGTTTCCTCAAGGTATATGCCTAGCAGTGGGATTGCTGTGTCATATGGTGGTTTTATTCCTAGTTTTAAAAGGAATCTCCATACCATCTTCCATAGTGGCTTCTGTAAGTTCCTGTTCAACTGTCTTGGCTATGCTCAACTCAAATGAATAATAGTCATCATGACAACTTATAAATAAAAATGCTGAGACTTTGATGGGATTCTTTGAATCCTTAAATCTACTTGGGAAAAATATTATCTAACATTATTGATTTTAATAGTCCATTACCATCATATAGCTCTCCTTTTATTTTGGTCTTGTTTAGGTCTCCCTGTATTTAGGTCTCCATGTTTTTTTCTCCATGGCAGTATTGCATATTTTTGAGTTTTATTTGAGGATGTTACATAATTTTTGACCCATTCATGGATGACAGCCTTGTCGTGGTGAAGGGGTTTGCATAACTCAATGAAGCTATGAGCCATGCTGGGCAGGGCCACTCAAGACCGATGGATCATAGTGGAGAGTTCTGACAAAACATGGTCCACTGGAGGAGGCCATGGCAACCCACTCCAGTACTCTTGCCTAGAGAACCCCATGAACAGTATAGAAGGAAAAAATATTTAACACCAGAAAATGGGCCCCACAAGTCAGAAGGTGTCCAGTATACTACTGGGAAAGAGCAGAGGGCAGTTACTAACAGCTCCAGGAAGAATGAAGCAGCAGAGCCAAAGAGGAAACAACATGCAGTCATGGATGTGTCTGGTGGTGAAAGTAAAGTCCAATGCTGTAAAGAACAATATTGCATAGAAACCTGGATTGTTAGGTCCATGAATCAAGATAAATTGGACATAGTCAAGCAGGAGATGGAAGAGTGAACATTGACATCTTAGGAATCACTGAACATAGTACAGAAATGGGTGAATTTAATTCAGATGACCATTATAACTACTACTGTGGGCAAGAATCCTTCATGAGGAAATGGAGTAGCCCTCATATTCAACAATGCAGTACTTGGATGCAATCTCAAAAATGAGAGAATGATCTTGGTTCATTTCCAAGGCAAACCAATCAACATCAGAGTAATCCAAATCTATGTCCCAATCACTAATGCCAAAGAAGCTGAGGTTGATCAGTTCTATGAAGACCTACA
>NW_011494820.1:925774-928261 GCF_000754665.1 Bison bison bison | reverse complement strand
TACATATGGTAATGTAAGTTTCCATGTACTCTTTCCATACATCTCACCCTCTCCTCCCCTCTCACCATGTCCATAAATATATTCTCTGTGTTTGTTTCTCCATTGCTGCCCTGTAAGTAAATTCTTCAGAACCATTTTCCTAGATTCCATATATGTGTGTTAAAATATGATATTTATCTTTCTCTTTATGACTCACTTTACTGTGTATAATAGGTTCTAGGGTCATCAACCTCATCAGAACTGACTCAAATGCGTTCCTTTTTATGGCTGAGTAATATTCCATTGAGGCTTCCTAGATAGCTCTGTTGGTAAAGAATCCGCCTGCAATGCAGGAGACCCTGGTTCAATTCCTAGGTCAGGAAGATCCCCTGGAGAAAGGAAAGGCTACCCACTCCAGTATTCTGGCCTCGAGAATTCCATGGACAGTCCATGGGGTTGCAAAGAGTCAGACACGACTGAGCGACTGAACTGAACTGAACTGAATTATTAATTATTAATTAAAGGGATATATATAATATCCCTTCCCTCTTGAGCCTCCACCACCTGCCCCCGATACCACCCTCTAGACCATCACAGACTGACAGCCTGGGCTCCCTCTGCTACACAGCAGCTTCCTGCTAGCTATCTGTAGCTGTCTATTTCACACATTGTAGTGTAGACCTGGCATCACTGACTCAATGGCCACGAGTTGGAGCAAGCTGCAGGCGATGGTGAAGGACAGGAAAACCTGGTGTGCTGTGATCCATGGGGTCGCAAAGAGTCAGATAGGACTGAGCGACTGAACAGCAACAATGACAACAAGTGTCCACACGTTAGTGCTACTCTCTCAGTTCTTCTTATCCTCCTTCTCCCACTGTGTCCACCACACCTCAGTTTTTTTTGTGTGTGTGTGAAAAAAGACAAAAAAGTATTAAAGAGCAGTTTTAGGTTCACAGCAAGATTGAGAGGAAGATAGCACAATTTTTCATTTATTTTCTACACCAATGTATCATAGCTTCCCTCATTATCAACATCATTCGCCCCAGTGTTATGTTTGTCACAGCTGATTTACCTACAGTGACATCCCACTTACTCAAATCCTGTAGTTTACTTTAGGGTTAACTCTTGGTTTTGTATATTCTATAGGTTTGAACAAGTATATAGTGAATGACATATCTATGGTTACAGAGTAGTTTCACAGCTTTAAATCCTCTGTGCTCTGCCTGTTCATCCCTCCCTATCCCTAACTGGCAACCACTGATATTTTTACTGTTTCCATAGTTTTGCCTTTTCCAGAATGTCATATAGTTGATATCACACAGTATGAAGCCATTTCAAACTGGCTCCTTTCCTTTTGTAATATGCATTTATGTTTCCTCTGCATCTTTTTGTGACTTGATTTCATTGTGACTTGATTTTGTTCACTGAGTTTTAAAGCTGAATGATATTCCATTGTCTGAATGTACCATATTTTTTATCTTTTCACCTACTGAAGAGCATCTATATTGCTTATGAGTTTTGGCAATTATGAATACAGCTGCTTTAAATGGCCATGTGTGAGTTTTTGTGTGGACATAGCTTTCAAATTCTCTTTCGAGTATGACTCTTTGGTCATATGAATAAGGAAATGGCAACCCACTCCAGTATTCTTGCCTGGGAAACACCATGGACAGAGGAGCCTGGTGGGCTACAGTCCATGGGGTCACAAAGAGTCAAACATGACTGAATGACTAATACTTTCACATCTAGATCATATGGTAAGAGTATGTTTCGTTTTGTAAGAACTACTAAACTGTCTTCTAAAGTGACTTCCCATTTTGCATTCCTTTCAGCAAAGTATGAGACTTCCTCTTGCTTCACATCCTTGACAGCATTTGGTATTGTCAGTGTTCTGGATTTTGGCCATTCTAATAGGCATGTGAAGGAATCTCGTTGTTATTTTAATATGCATTTCCTTAATGACATGTGATGTAGAGCATATGATGATCTTTTAACATGCTTATTTGCCATAAAAGTCTTTGGCCCATTTTAAAAAATCTTATTATTTTCCTACTACTGAGCTTTAATGGTCTTTGTATATTTTGGATAATATCTGATAAGTCCTTTATCAGATATAGCTTTTTGCAGATTTTCTCTCAGTCTATGGCTTTTATTTTCATTAGATTGATGGTGCCTTTCACAGAATAGACATTTTAAAAAAATTTATATAATTTTTGGCTACACTAGGTCTTCATTCAGAGAAGACAATGGCACCCCACTCCAGTACTCTTGCCTGGAAAATCCCATGGCTGGAGGAGCCTGGTAGGCTGCAGTCCATGGGGTCGCTAAGAGTTGGACACGACTGAGTGACTTCACTTTCACTTTTCACTTTCATGCATTGGAGAAGGAAATGGCAACTCACTCCAGTGTTCTTGCCAGGAGAATCCCAGGGACGGGGGAGCCTGGTGGGCTGCCATCTATGGGGTCGCAGAGTCGGATACGACTGAATCGATTCAGCAGCAGCAGCAG
>NW_011494820.1:920424-925674 GCF_000754665.1 Bison bison bison | reverse complement strand
TCGAATACGACTGAAGCGACTTAGCAGCATCAGCAGCAGCAGCAGCAGGTCTTCATTGCTGCATGCAGGCTTTCCCTAGGCGCAGCAAGTCAGGGCTACCCTTCATCGCAGTGTGTGGGCTTCTCACTGTGGTGGCTCCTCTTGTTGCAGAGCACAGGCTCTAGGTATGCTTCAGTAGTTGCAATACTCAGGCTCAGTAATTGTGTCCTGTGAGCTATAGTTGCTCTGTGGAATGTGGAATCTTCCTGGGCTAGGGATTTAGCCTGTGTCTCCTGCACTGGTAGGTGAATTCTTATCCACTGTACCACCAGAGCAGACATTTTTAATTGTGATGAAGTCCAACTTTACAGTTATTTCTGTCACTGATCATGTTTATGGTGTTGTATCTCAAGTCATTACTTTACCCAAGGTCGTCTAGGTTTTCTCCTATGTTATCTTTTAAAATTTTACATTTTGCGCTTTCATATAGGTTGATTTTGAGTTGATTTTTGTGAAGGATGTAAGATCTGTGTCTAGATTCATTTTATTTGTGCGTGTGTGGATGTTCAGTTCTTCTAGCACCATTTGTTGAAGAGACTGTCATTGCTTCATTGTATTTCCCTTGCTCTTTGTCAAACATCAATTGGCTGTATTTATGTGGGATTTAAAGAGTGAACATCAACATTTTAGAAATCAGTGAACTAAAATGGACTGGAATGGGTGAATTTAACACAGATGACCATTCTATCTACTACTGTGGGGAAGAATCCCTTAGAAGAAATGGAGTAGCCATCATAGTCAACAAAAGAGTCCAAAAGGCAATACTTGGATGCAATCTCAAAAACGATAGAATAACCTCTGTTTGTTTCCAAGGCAAACCATTCAATATCACAGTAATCCAAGTCTATGCCCCAACCAGGAATGCTGAAGAAGCTGAAGTTGAACAGTTCTATGAAGACCTACAAGACCGTCTACTTCTTTTTGACCTGCCGAATTTCTGCTGAGAAATCAGCTGACAGCTTTATTGGAGTTCCCTTGTATGTGACTTGTTCCTTTTTCCCTTGTTGCTTTTAATATTCTCTTTTCATTTAATATTTTGCCATTTTAATTACAGTGTGTCTTGGTGTGATCCTTTTTGAGATGATCCTGTTTTGGATTTTCTGTGTCTCCTGGACCAGATATCTGTTTCCTTTCCCAAGTTACAGAAGTTTTCAGCTATTATGTCTTGAAATATGCTCTTTGCCACTTTGGCTCTCTCTCTTCTCCTTCTAGGACCCTTATCACGTGAACGTTAGTATGCTTGATGTTGTCTTGAAGTGAAGTTGCTCGGTCGTGTCTGACTCTTTGCGACCCCGTGGACTGTAGCCCACCATGCTCCTCCATCCATGGGATTCTCCACGAAAGAATACTGGAGTGGGTTGCCATTTCCTTCTCCAGAGGATCTTCCTGACTCAGGGATCGAACCCAGGTCTCCTGCATTGCAGGCAGACGCTTTAATCTCTGAGCCACCAGTTCCTGGCTCAGGAACTGTCCTCATTTCTTTTTTATTTTCTCTGTTTGGTTTCAGTGGTTTCTATTACCCCGTCTCCAAGCTTACTCATCTGTTCCTCTGTATTGTCTGTTCTCCTGTTGATAACGTCAGTTATTGTGTTTTTTCAGCTCTACTTGATTCTTTTTATATCTTCCATGTCTTTTTAACTTCTGTGTTTAATCCATTCTTCTCTTGAGTTCTTTGATCATGTTTACAATCATTACTGGCTTTTATCTTGTTAGTGGTGCCACTAGTGGTAAAGAACCCACCTGCCAAGGCAGGAGACATTAGAGACGTGGGTTCAATCCCTGGGTCAGGAAGATCCCCTGGTGGTAGATGTGGCAACCCACGTAGAATTCTTGTCTGGAGAATCCCATACAGAGGAGCCTGGCAGGCTATGGTCCATAGGGTCACAAAGAATTGAGCATGACCGATGTGACTTAGCACAGAGCACACCTCCGTCACCTTTTCCCCTAATTTGCAGTTTATTTCTGTATGTATGGTAGTTTGATACATTTCCCAACCACAGAGAAGTGGCCTATCGTCGGAGATGTCCTGTGCGTGCAAACAGCTCACTCTGCTCTTATCAATAAAGCTAATGCTGTAGCTAATGCTCCCCCTATGTGGGCTGCATGAGTCCTTATATTGTGGTGGGCAGATTACTGTGGGTCATCTGGTAGGTGTGACTGGCCTCTGCTCCAATTGGTTGCCAGGACTTGCCTTGTGTGGAGGCTGCTTGCCACTTGTTGGTGGGATCAGGTCATGAAGCAGGTGGGTGTGGAACCCCAGGGAATTCCAGGGCTAGGCTGACCCACTGGTGGACAGGACTGGGTTCTGGAATGGTAGTTAGGGATGGATTCCTGTATCTAGCATTGGCCTGCTGGTGGGTAAGGCCAGTTCCTGACACAGTTGGCTGTGGCTTCTGGGTGCCTTAAAGCTATTGCTGATCCACTGGTGAAAGTGAGGTTGCTCAGTCATGTCCGACTCTTTGTGACCCTGTGGACTGCAGCCTACCATGATCCTCCGTCCATGGGATTTTCTAGGTGAGAGTACTGGAGTGGGTTGCCATTTCCTTCTCCAGAGGAACTTCCTGACCCAGGGATCAAACCTGGGTCTCCCACATTGTAGGCAGATGCTTTAACTTCTGAGCCACCAGGGAAGTCATAATCCACTGGTGAGTGGAGCTCTATCCAATATTGGCTGGATGAGGGGTCTAAGGTATCTAGGAGCTGGTATTGGCCTGCTTGTGGACTAAACCCAGGGCCCAGTGGGTCCCCAAGCTAGTGCTGGCTCACTGGTGGGTAGAGCTAGGTCCTAGAGTCACTGACTTCAGGTTCCTGGGGGTCTCAAAGCTGGTCTTAGCTGACCGGTTGGGTGGGGCTGGATTCTGGGCTACTGTTTGAGGGGTCCAAGGTGTTTTGGAGCTGTTGTTGGCCTGCTGTGTGGGTGGATCCAGGGCCTAGGGATTTCTAGGTCTCTTGTCAGCCTGTTGGTGAGCAGGACCAGGGCACAGGAATACCAAGGTTGGTGCTGCCCTGCTAGAGGTTCGTCTGTGTCCTGACATGGCAAGCTGTGGACTGCAGTAGCCTTGGGCTGGTTTTCACAGGATTAGTGGCTTAGGAATTTCTTTTTTTAAACTTTTGTCCATGCTGCATAGCATGCAGAATCTTAGTTCCCTGACCAGAGATCAAACCTGTGTCCCCTGCAGTGGCAACACGGGGTCTTAACCACTCCACCAGGGAAGTCCCAGTGTTCAGGGATTCTGGGGCTGGTGCCAACTCACCAGTGAGTGAAAGTAGGTCCTGGGGCTGGTGCTGGCCTACTGATGGGAAGAGTTGGGTTCTGGGCTCTTTGTCTGCAGGAACCTGGAATCTCAGGGCAGGTGCTGGACTTCTGGTTTGTAGGGCCTAGTAGTTTGTAGTGTTCTGAGGTTAGTACTAGCTCAACCTTTGTTGAATTGGTTGGGACAGTGCTTCCATGGCAAGACAATGCCAATGACAAATGCTTAATGGTAAAAGAGACCACTCCAGTCAAGAATGGCTGCAAAGAGAGAGCTCTAGGCCATTTAGTGAACTACCCCTACGTGGGTGGGAGGTCTGAGGTCTCTGCCGCACCCTTTCTCAGGACAATAAAGCCCCTCCCTGGGCTGACCACATAGACTTCCAGTAAGTGTGTTTACAGAGTGGCAGAGGTCAGAGTAGTCATAAAGACATCCACTGAGTACCAGAAGAAAAGTGGAGGGGGAAACAAAGACAGTATAAGTTGTCTGATGAGCAGAGCTGGAATTTGGAATCTCTGGCTGTAACTCTGCCCTTCTTGCCTGTATTGTTTTGATTCCTTTGTTATATATTTAGTTGTAGAAAATATTTTCTGCTGAATTTCAATCTTTATCTTCAATAATTGCTTGGTAATGAGTTGTAATTTTGGTGTGCCTACAGGAGGAGTTGAGCTTAGGCTCTTCCTACTTTGCCATTTTGGCCAAACTTTTGCTAATAATTTTATTAGGATTGTTGTATCTGTGTTCATGAATAAAATTGGCCTATATTTTTCCTTTGTCACATTGATAGGATTTTGATACCAAATTCTTGTAATCATAAAATTAATTGGGATATGTCCTCTTTTTCTATTCCCTAGAAAAATTTCTGTTGGTCAGATTTATATTTTTTCCTTATGTGTTTAGATAGTTTACTGTTTAAGCTCTCTAGACCTGGGGTTTTCTAAATGGTAAAATTTTCAATTAAGGAATTTTTTAAATTTATTACTTAGTCAGTTCAGTTTAGTTGCTCAGTTGTGTCAGACTCTTTGTGACCCCATGGACTGCAGCACACCAGGCTTCTCTGTCCATTACCAACTCCTGGAGCTTGCTTAAACTCATGTCCACTGAGTCAGTGATGCCATCCAGCCATCTTATTCTCTGTCGTCCCCTTCTCCTCCTGCCTTCAATTTTTCCTAGGATCAGGGTCTTTCCCAATAAGTCAGTTCTTCACATCAGGTGGCCGAAGTATTGGAACTTCAGCTTCAGCATCAGTCCTTCCAATGAACACCTAGGACTGATTTCCTTTAGGATTGACTGATTGGATCTCCTTGCAGTCCAATGTACTCTCATGAGTCTTCTCCAACACCCCAGTTCAAAAGCATCAATTCTTTGGCATTCAGCTTTCTTTATGGTCCAGCTCTCACATCCATACATGACTACTAGAAAAATGATAGCTTTGACTAGATGGACCTTTCTCAGCAAAGTAATGTCTCTGCTTTTTAATATGCTGTCTAGGTGGAGCTGCTGTTGGGCTTTTCTTGTAGCTCAGTTAGTAAAGAATTGGCCTGCAGAGCAGGAGACCCAGGTTTGATCTCTGGATCAGGAAAATCCCCTGGAGATGGAAATGGCAACCCACTCCAGTATTCTTGCCTGGAAAATCTCATGGACAGAGGAGCCTGGCGGGCTACAGTCCATGGAGTCTCAAGAGTTGGACATGACTTAGCTACTTAGATTAGACTAGACTAGGTTGGTCATAGCCTTTCTTTCAAGGAGCAAGTGTCTTTTAACTTCATGGCTATAGTTAGCATCTGCCAGAGAAGGCAATGGCACCCCACTCTAGTACTCTTGCCCGGAAAATCCCATGGACGGAAGAGCCTGGTAGGCTGCAGTCCATGGGGTCGCTAAGAGTCGGACACGACCGAGCGACTTCACTTTCACGCATTGGAGAAGGAAATGGCAACCCACTCCAGTGTTCTTGGTTGGA
>NW_011494820.1:919827-920324 GCF_000754665.1 Bison bison bison | reverse complement strand
CATCCAGTCCTTCCAATGAACACCCAGGACTGATCCCTTTAGAATTGGACTAGTTGGATCCCTTGCAGTCCAAGGGACTCTCAAGAGTCTTCTCCAACACCACAGTTCAAAGCTTAATCTTTGGCACTCAGCTTTCTTCACCAGTCCAACTCTCACATCCATACATGACCCGGAAAACCTAGCTTTGACTAGATGGACCTTTGTTGGCAAAGTAATGTCTCTGCTTTTTAATATGCTATCTAGGTTGGTCATAACTCTCCTTCCAAGGAGTAAGCGTCTTTTAATTTCATGGCTGCAATCACCATCTGTAGTGATTTTGGAGTCCCCCAAATGAAGTCAGCCACTGTTTTCACTGTTTCCCCATCTATTTCCCATGAAGTGATGGGACCAGATGCCATGATCTTAATTTTCTGAATGGTGAGCTTTAAGCCAACTTTTTCACTCTCCTCTTTCACTTTCAACAAGAGGCTTTTTAGTTCCTCTTCACTTTCTGCCAT
>NW_011494820.1:916881-919727 GCF_000754665.1 Bison bison bison | reverse complement strand
CAGCCCACCAGGCTCCTCCATCCATGGGATTTTCCAGGCAAGAGTACTGGAGTGGGGTGCCATTGCCTTCTCCGCCTTTGTTGATCAGTTGCTCTCTTTTTCTTTGGCCTTGTTTCCTGTAATCAAATTTGTTATCCTTTTCAAAGCCCTATTTATAGTTTTATTTATTCTCTCAATGAGGGGTTTGCTTCAGTAATTTCTAATTTTTTGCTAGAATCATCTTCCTTCTTTTTTCCCCTCAAAAGCAGAACGCTATACAAGGAGACAAGACTGAGGGAACAGGGAGATTGAGACTGAGAAAGCATGAAGGCAATGAAGCATATACTATTTTGCTATTTACTTCTGTGGTCACTATGGGCTAAGTGCTACTGGAGACCCTCTAACATGTGGAATACACCTCAGAATTGTCACCTCAAAGAAAGGAAACTACTTGTCTACTCCTACCCATTGCTTGCTACAGTCCATGGGGTCACAAAGAGTCAGACATGACTGAGCAACTAAGCACAGCACAGCTTACTTGATGGTTTTCTCTTGGGCATTAACTCTCCTGCAGTACAGGAGTTGTAGTTTGGTTAGGTCTTGGGGGTTCAGAAAGAGTCCTAAATTAGAAAACCAAAAGATGCAGCAGATGTTTGAAGTGGAAAGCCCCTAAGACAGGTAAAACTATCACAGCTGTAGCTGCAGTGAAAGATGGACCAATGAATTTAGAACTGGTCATGGATAGCACCTGCTATTGTTACTGAAGCAAAGTTTGCTGTGCTCACCAACAGTAGGCCAATAAATGTGAGAGACATAGTGTTGAGGCAAGGAATATGACTTTATTCGGAAAGCTGACAGACTGAAAAGATGACAGACTAATGTCTCAAAATAACCATCTTATCGGGGTCTGGAGGCCAGGTTCTTTTATAGAACAGAAAAGGGGGGAGGTGAGGAAATAAAGTAAAAAGACCATTTATCTTCAAATATCTCCTGGAATAGCCAGATTTGGGCAGGGGATGCGTTAATTTCTTCCTTTCTGGAGCCATCCACACATGGACAGGGTCCTAAACAAAGGCATTCTGGTTTAACTTTCAGGCAGAGGGGCAGGGTTCCCTGAGGCAGACAGTTATGTATGGAGAGTATCCTTGTAGTGAACAAAAGCAATGGGAAGCAAACGTTAAAGTAAAAGAAATGGATCCAACATGGAGTCAAAATTGGCTCTTCCCTATAATAAACCCACCATTCTTCTGGGGTATCCTTGCCATGGTCTCCAGTATTAGGCTACCAGACCAGCTGTTCACACTGGGTATTGTGAATGTTCTGAAGTTGGTCTTGGGTGCCAGACTACTTGGTTGACAAGCTACCTGTCCTTTCTGATCCAAAAGTAGCCTCAGGTATTGAGCTGCTGAATTGATCAATTGTCCATGCCAGGCTTCTTGGGTTTCTTGGACTTGGTCTTGGGTGCCCAGATGTTGGGTTGAGAAGCTTCTGTTCCAAGCACCCCAGATATGATCTCATCCACTGGGGTGCTGGGACCTGGACTTGGTTTCCAGTATCATGCTGCCAGGTTGGCTGGCTGTCCATCCCATGCAACTGGGCCCCCCAAGTCAACCATCTGTGACACCCATAGTGCCCTAAACTTGGCCTCCAGTGTCAGGTGGCTGCAACCAGCTGTGCATCCTATAGCATCTCTGACTTGGCTTTAGGCATCAGGCTTCCAGGTTGACCAGTTGTCCATCCCAGGGTTCCCAGACTTAACCTTTGGACTTGGGCTTCTGGGTCAACCAGATGTTAGTCTCAGTTCAATTCAGTTCAGTTGCTCAGTCTTGTCTGACTCTTTGCGACCCCATGAATTGCAGCACACCAGGCCTCCCTGTCCATCACCAACTCCCGGAGTTTACTCAAACTCATGTCCATCGAGTCGGTGATGCCACCCAGCCATCTCATCCTCTGTCATCTGCCAGGGTCCAGCCCTGGTGGATCCAGGGAATTTGAAGTGGGGACAGCATCGGCGATCAGGAAACAATAGATCAATTAAGCGTTAATTAAAGATATAAAGAGTGGTTAAGTAAGGATAGCTCAGTGAGAAAATTCAGTGGAGAAAAGAGGCTGAATAATTTGGTTTACGTGGAAAGCTAATAAAATTCCAAGACAAGGAATTTGCTTCACCTACATAGGCCGCAGGCATCCTCCCATTCTCCCGAAGGAGAGGAGACACTAAGGCCTCCCTGGTCAGATCTTAGAAGCTCAGGCATAATTAGTAGGCTTGACAAGCCTCCACACTCCAGATGGGAATTCAGCCAGAAGGTGAGAGAAAGAATGACATGGGGAGACAAAGCTTTGGTAAACAAGGCCCGCACTTTATTTTCCAAAGTAGTTTTTATACCTTAAGTTGTGCATAGAGGATAATGGGAGAAGGTCAGCAGTCCTTGATCCTTATCGAAGCCAGGCTTTCAAACTTATCATATGCAAAGTTTAGGTGATTTACATCATCTTCTGGCCAGGGGGCCTGTTAACATTTTATAACCCTTCTTCAGAAAACTTATTTTTCTCTAAAGGTGATTATTCTAAAGTCAGGCACCACCCTCCAAAAGCATTAGATAAAGTTGCATTCCTAAAGGGCAAAGGTGTGGTGGGCTATAACAAGAAAAGAATTAACTCAAGGGTCCAAGGTTACAAACATTAAAGCTACTACTTACATTCCTATACACCAATTATATTAATCAATACACTCCTAGGGACACAGTAGGTAAGGGATACGGAAACTCAGCAGCAAACATTGGCCCAACAAGTGAAAAACTCTTCACCAATACAATTTCTAATCAATCTTTTAACTGCTCAAAGGAATCTGTATTTAGACAGTTTAG
>NW_011494820.1:916237-916781 GCF_000754665.1 Bison bison bison | reverse complement strand
CCCACTCCAGTGTTCTTGCCTGGAGAATCCCAGGGATGGGGAAGCCTGGTGGGCTGCCGTCTCAGGGGTTGCACAGAGTCGGACATGACTGAAGCAACTTAGCAGCAGCAGCAGTAGCAGTTAGCATCTGCAGTAATTTTGGAGCCTGAGAAAATAAAGTCTGTCACTGTTCCATTATTTCTCCTTCTATTTTTCCATGACGTGATGGGACTGGATGCCATGATGAAAAAAAATTCAATTTTAACAACTTTGATAAATTTTTACAATAATTTTCCCATTTATAATCATTTTCACAATTTTAGGAAGTTGTTCATAGCCCTCCTATTTTAAAGACTACTGGATCTTTAATGGTTTTCCTTTCTGATTTCCTTTATTGATTCCTTTATTTATTCCTTTATTGATTCCTTAGCAGCTGCTGCTGCTAAGTCGCTTCAATCGTGTCCTACTCTGCGAGACCCCATAGACGGCAGCCCACCAGGCTCCCCTGTCCCTGGGATTCTCCAGGCAAGAACACTGGAGTGGGTTGCCATTTCCTTCTCCAATG
>NW_011494820.1:915387-916137 GCF_000754665.1 Bison bison bison | reverse complement strand
TTGGCCCAACAAGTGAAAAACTCTTCACCAATACAATTTCTAATCAATCTTTTACCTGCTCAAAGGAATCTGTATTTAGACAGTTTAGAACATCTCATGCCTCTCACGGTTGGGAGGCTGTGAACAATCACGTGTGGCCAGAAGAACCTGTTCAGGCAGGCTAGAGGACTTCCAAAGGAGTTTGTAGGTTGAAACACTTCTGTCATGCCCAGGAACTTTATTAACTGGAGCTGTAAGTTAACTCTTTTTCAGAGAGAGGTGGTGGGGGACAGCCCCTCGTAAAGTCAGAGGTGTAGGTGAGAGCACAAAGCAGTAAAGTAGGCAGACTCTGGTTTTGGGGGTAGGTGCTCGAGAATTTCCAGGGGGACTCCTGAGGCTCGATTCTGCCTTTGTGTATGCCGAGCCTCCTTCCTCATGACCTTTGCCATGGGCGGAGTTCCTCATGCTGGCTCCCGGCAGTCGTCCCCTTCTTCTCCTGCCCCCAGTCCCTCCCAGCATCAGGGTCTTTTCCGAGAGTCAACTATTCGTGTGAGGTGGCCAAAGTACTGGAGTTTCAGCTTTAGCATCAGTCCTTCCAATGAACACCCAGGACTGATCTCCTTTAGAATGGACTGGTTGGATCTCCTTGCAGTCCAAGGGACTCTCAAGAGTCTTCTCCAACACCACAGTTCAAAAGCATTAATTCTTTGGCACTCAGCTTTCTTCACAGTCCAACTCTCACATCCATACATGACCACCGGAAAAACCATA
>NW_011494820.1:914344-915287 GCF_000754665.1 Bison bison bison | reverse complement strand
AGCAGATGTTGGCAATTTAATCTCTGGTTCCTCTGCCTTTTCTAAAACCAGCTTGAACATTTGGAAGTTCACGGTTCACGTATTGCTGAAGCCTGGCTTGGAGAATTTTGAGCATTACTTTACTAGCGTATGCTGCTGCTGCTGCTGCTAAGTCACTTCAGTCGTGTCCGACTCTGTGTGACCCCATAGATGGCAGCCCACCAGGCTCCACCGTCCCTGGGATTCTCCAGGCAAGATCACTAGCATGTGAGATGAGTGTAATTGTGCGGTAGTTTGAGCATTCTTTGGCATTGCCTTTCTTTGGGATTGGAATGAAAACAGACCTTTTCCAGTCCTGTGGCCACTGCTGAGTTTTCCAAATTTGCTGGCATATTGAGTGCAGCACTTTCACAGCATCATCTTTCAGGATTTGAAATAGCTCAACCAGTATTCCATCACCTCCACTAGCTTTGTTCATAGTGATGCTTCCTAAGGCCCACTTGACTTCACATTCCAGGATGTCTGGCTCTAGGTGAGTGATCACACCATCGTGATTATCTGGGTCATGAAGATCTTTTTCGTACAGTTCTTCTGTGTATTCTTGCCACCTCTTCTTAATATCTTCTGCTTTTGTTAGGTCCATAACATTTGTGTCCTTTATTGAGCCCATCTTTGCATGAAATGTTCCCTTGGTATCTCTAATTTTCTTGAAGGTATTAGTCTGCTGCTGCTGCTAAGTTGCTTCAGTCATGTCCGACTCTGTGCGACCCCATAGAAGGCCGCCCACCAGGCTCCCCCATCCCTGGGATTCTCCAGACAAGAACACTGGAGTGGGTTTCCATTTCCTTCTCCAATGCATGAAAGTAAAAAGTGAAAGAGAAGTTGCTCAGTCGTGTGCGACCCTCAGCGACCCCATGGACTGCAGCCTTCCAGGCTCCTCCATCCATGGGATTTTCCAGGCAAG
>NW_011494820.1:893471-914244 GCF_000754665.1 Bison bison bison | reverse complement strand
TCTGGGTCATGAAGATCTTTTTCGTACAGTTCTTCTGTGTATTCTTGCCACCTCTTCTTAATATCTTCTGCTTTTGTTAGGTCCATAACATTTGTGTCCTTTATTGAGCCCATATTTGCATGAAATGTTCCCTTGGTATCTCTAATTTTCTTGAAGATATTAGTCTGCTGCTGCTGCTAAGTTGCTTCAGTCATGTCCGACTCTGTGTGACCCCATAGAAGGCTGCCCACCAGGCTCCCCCGTCCCTGGGATTCTCCAGACAAGAACACTGGAGTGGGTTGCCATTTCCTTCTCCAATGCATGAAAGTAAAAAGTGAAAGAGAAGTCGCTCAGTCGTGTGCGACCCTCAGCGACCCCATGGACTGCAGCCTTCCAGGCTCCTCCATCCATGGGATTTTCCAGGCAAGAGTACTGGAGTGGGGTGCCATCGCCTTCTCCAAGATATTAGTCTAGGGTGTCCCAATTTCCCAGACTTGGCCTTGGTTGCTAGGATTTCAGATTGACCACTTATCAGTTTGGGGGTATCATGAAACTTGGCCTTGTCCACCAGGTCTTGGGGTTCACCAGCTGTCAACCTCTGGCATCCTAGACTTGGCTTTGGGTGGCAAGAGTATTGAGTTGACTAGCTTACTCTCCAAGGCATCCAAGAATTGACTACCAGCATTGAGTTACTGACTCTATTGGCTGTCCATCCCAAACATTCTAGCCTTTTTATATCTGTTTTCCAGTGTCAGGTTGCTGTATCAACTGTGTCCTAGGCATCTTGGTTGTCTCAGACTTGGCCATGAAGAGTGGGTTGCCTAGTCAACCAGCTATCTGTTCAGAGGATCCTGGATTTGGTTTCTCAGTGGGCTACCAGGTCAACCAGCTGTCCATTTGGGGGTTCCCAAATATCGCATTTGGCATCTGTCTGCCAGGTCAACCAACTGTCTACCCCTAGATGACTTGGCCTCTGGCACTGGCTGTCAGGTTGACCATCTGTTCCTCCAGGATCCAAGACTTGGCCTCTAGCATTGGTCTGCCACATCATCCACCTATCTGACCCAGGATGTCATAGACTTAGCCTCATACATTAGGCTTCTGGGTCCACCAGCTGTTAATTTGTGGCATCCCAGACATGGCCTGCTGGGTCAAACAGCTGTCTGTCCAGGGTTTCCCAGTTTTGGTCTTGAATGCCAGGGTGCTGGGGTGACCAGCTGTTCATCTCAGGCATCCTTGACTTGGCCTTTAGCATCAGGCTTGTGGGTTTAACATCTGTCCAACTTAGTGATGTCCATGCATCACTGACTGGCCTCAAACACTGAGCTGCCAAGTCAACCTGCTGTCTATTTGTAAGGTCCCAGCCTTGGCCAATATTTTGGTCACCTGATCGAACAGCTGTCTTATTGGAAAAGACTCTGATTCTGGGAAAGATTGAAGGAAGAAGGAGAAGAGGGCATCAGAGGAGAGATGGCTGGATGGCATCATCAATGTAATGGACAGGAACTTGGGCAAACTAGGAGATGGTGAGGGACAGGGAGTGCTGTAGTCCATGGAGTCACAAAGAGTTGGACTTAACTGGGCAACTGAACAACAACAAGCCTTGGCTTAGGGTGTTAACCTACTATGTTGACTAGCTGTCCCTTATGGAGGTCCCTGATTTGATCTCCATGGTTGCAATGCTGGGTCAACTGACTGTCAGTCCAAGGTTTTCTGGACTATGCCTCAAGCACTGAGCTTCTGAGTTGACCAGCTGTCTGGGGTGGCCCAGAGTTGGCTTTGCTTGCCAGACTGCCTGACTGACAAGTTGTTTATTTCAGGCATGTCCCAGATTTAGTCTTAAGGCTCCAAGTTGCAGAGTCAATCAGCTGGGATGTCCTTTTCAGACATCCCAGACTTTGCCTTGGGTGCTGGGGTGACCAAATATTCATTCTAGAAGAGCCAGGCTTGACCTTGGGGGATGGTAGCCAAGTCAACTAGCTGTTCATTCAGGAACTTGGCACCAGGCTACTGAACTGTCCAATTATTCATCCCAGGTGACCTGAGCTTGGCCTTGGATTCCAAGCTTCCAGGTCAGTCAAGTGTCCATTTCAGATTGACCTCTGGTGTCAGGCTGGAAGGCCCACCAACTCTTTGACCCAGGTATCCCAAAATTGGTCTCAGGTACCACTCTGCCAAGTAACTAGCTGTCTTGTTGGGCATCTTGGATTTGGCCTCAAGTGTCAAGTTTCTGGATCAACCACATAAGAATCCCAGGCATCCCATGTCTAGTACTCAGACTTGGCCTAGCGTACTAGACTGTCAAGTAAACCAGCTGACAATCCTAGGAATCCCAGACTTGACATCAGGCACTGGGCTGCTGGGTTGACTTGTTATTCATCGTGGATGTCTCATGTGCCTTGGAAGGTTCCAGACTTTGCTTTGGGCACTGAGCTGCCAGGTCAATCTATCACTGGTATCTCAGGTTTCCTGAACTTACCCTTGGACATTGTACTGTTGGTCAACCAGTGTCCTGGACTTGGCCTCTAGTGCCAGATTTTAGTTGATCATCTGTATGTCTTGGGCCTCTCAGACTTGATCTTGGGTGCTCGATCATCCAGCTCTTTGTCCTAGGTGTTCTAGACTTGCCCTTGGGCACTGAGCTGCTGTGTCTACCAATTGTTTTCCCCAGGCCTCCCAGACTTGGATTTGGGTATTAGTCTTCTGGTTTGAAGAGCTGTTCATCCTGGGCACCCAAACTTAGCCTTGGCCACCAGGTTGCTGGGTTGGCCAGCCCTTTCCAGGGTGTCCCAGACTTGGTCTCTTGTGTCAGGCTGCCATGTCAACAACCTCTATAAAGTCTCAGGCATCCTAAACTTGACCTCTAATACTAAAGTGCCAGACCAGCTGTCCTTCACAGGAGTCCTGGAGTTGGCCTTAGGCATTAAGCTGCCGTGTTGACCTTTTGTCTAACCCGATCATCCTGGACTTGGCCTTAAGCACCTGGCTACTAGCTCAGTCACCTGTCTTTCTAAAGTGTTTCAGCCTTGGCCTTGGCCTAGGATGCCTACCTTCTGGGTTGACTAGCTGTCTGTCTGAGGTATCAGTGACTTGTCCTCAGATTCTGAGTTGCCATTCAATTAACTTCTGTAACAGTTGTCTCAGATTGACCTTGGCTGGAAATAAAGATGTTTCTTACAAGCTACTTGCAAGGTGCCTTCAGCACAGCGTTCTTTCAATGAATAAAATAATACCCATTTTGTAATGCATGTGGTGAAATGTTTGAGACTTGAAATGGTTTTTAAACAGTCACTGAAATCTGCAATCGGTATAGTGTTCCATCAGTAAATGGAAGTGTCACCTATTCTATAATGCCTGTAGTGAAGATTTAAGGGACTTGAAATAAAGGTGTTTCTAGAAGCTACTTAGAAGCTGTGTTCCAAACAGTGTTTTGTTAATGGAAGTGATATTCTGTAATGTGTGAAGTGTTTATAGAGACTTAAAATTGTTTCTAAACCTAACCCTGACCCTAATTCAAATCCCTAACCCCCAATCCATCCCCAAATCTAAAACCTAATCCAAACTTTGATTCTTATCCTGATCCTAACCCTAGGCTCAAAGCCAAAACCTGATCCTGACCCTGACACTATTCTTAATTCTGACCCTAACCTACATCCTGACCCTGACCCCCTTAACCCAATTACAAACTGAAACCCAAGCACAAACACAAACTCAAATCTTAATCTCAGATCTCAATCTTGATCCAGATTTCAATACTGACCCTGACTCTAATGTCCTACACTTGATCCCTAATCCCAACCTCTTACGCCCAACTCTTATCCTGATACCCTTAGTCAACCACTCCCATGGGTTATGTTTTAAGAATGAAATTCAATAGGAATCTGGTGGATTCCTGTTCACCCTCTCCTTAATGGGCCATATTCCTTCAAGTATCCTTCCAATACACACAGAGACTTCCAGGTGGGCACCATAAGTATGGGGGGCAGAGGAAGAGTAGACACCTGAAGGTGGTAAGAGGAAAAAGAGGGTGGGGGAAGCTCTCTTACAGGGTAGGGACATTTAATCTCCTAGCAGCATGTCCACAGGCCCACAGCATGGGGAGGGGGAGTGATACCAGGCTGATAGGCAGAGGTCCCCCAGGGTTCTGGAATGGGATACCTGTAGAGCATCCTAGACAGGACAGTGCCTGGGGTCTTGTGTCTACTGATATAGGCACCTGGAACTCTTGTTGCTGGGGTCTTGTGTCTACTGATATAGGCATCTGAGCAAAATCCCTTAGTGTGGAGGGGGCTACAGAAATCTTTAGTTTCCTCCTCTATAAGTTGGGTGCATGGAGTGATCCCAAGAGTTCCACTTCCAAGAGAAGTATCTTTTGGACTTGGTCCTCCATTGATGGTCCACTGTGCTGAGGACACTGGCAATCCTCCAAGCAGAATAGCTTGAGAGCATGGGTGATCGAGGACCAGATATAATTCATAACATAGTTTAGTCCAGAGACATGACCATCTTTGCTGGAGGCTTGGGGTCCTCATTTGGAAGTAGAGTTAGGTTTACTGTCCAGGCTTGGTGAGGTCTCATGAGTGAACTGGACATCCAGGGCCAGAGGAAGCTAATACGGAGACAAGGGAGGATTGAGGTCCTCACCACTCCTGGAGTCTGCATGTCCCACTCCTCTGCCCCGTTAAGGGCCCAGGGAACCACTGTCTGATGACATCCAAAATTGTGTTTTGTTCTCTGGTTTCTTGTCTGGATTATAGTTAGAGCACTGACTTTACCAGTGGGATGGGCTGTACCCACTGCACTCAACAAAGCAACAGCAGCAGGGATGGGACACCCAGGGTCATTCTGGGTAACCCCAAACTTTGTTTCTGACTTTAGCTGAGCCTTCTCTACATTTTTCTTAGTCAATTTATCTAAATGTTTGTCAATTTTTTCATTTCTCCAGATAAACAATTTTTAGTTTGTTGATTTTCTCCATTGTTATGTTGTTCTCTTATTATATTCATCTCTGCTCTTAAGTTTTTAGCCTTACTTTGCTCTTTCTCTGGTTCACAAAGGGCATCTTCTGACTCCTGACAGTAGCCAGCCTCAGGATCACCCTCTCCAGAGTGAATTAAAGACTTCCAGACTGAAGTGGCCCAGGTCAACCAGACACCATGCTAAAACCTGACAGCCCAGGCCACCCCCAGGCTTGTTTCATCAACTGAACCTGTTTTCTGGCTGGGCGGTTCACAGGCTAACCTGGCCTCCCACAGGTTTTACTGCCTTAGGTGCCTTCTGCTCTCTGGGAACCAGAAGGCTAGTTAACTTTAGCTGAGCACTGCCAATGGGCACAGTGCCCTGCCTGCTGCTGCCAGATACTGCCCTCTGTACAGTGGCCTTCACAGGTACCACTCACTGCCAGCTGTGCTCACAGGCTGCCCAGAACCCCATTCACCCACTGGGTCAGATGACTGCAGTTCTCTCCTGTCTCACAGCACCTGCCTATGACCTTCCCAGGGATCCTGGTCCTACCTCCCACCACTTTCTCAGGCTAGAAGGAATCTCAGAGATTCTATCATCAAGGCCAACTGAGAGTGACAGTCTTACCCACTTCCCTTCCCCAGTAGAGGAGAGACCCCACTTCACATATCTTGCTCTTCATCTTCATCCCACTGATGTTGTCTGGTGCCACTGCAAGTGCCAAGCACCAAGGACTTATGAGACCACAGGAGAAGGGGTCAGTGGGAAGATTTCAGAGGTAAGAGAGTAACTGCTTTTTTTGTATAAAAGGTGAAAAAAAAAAGTTTACTATTGTTGTAAATAGCCAAAGCTGCACTTGAATATTGTACTAAAATCCCATTTTCTACTACAGCCTAGGAGTTGTGATTCTTTCATTTTTTGTGTTTAAAAAGAGACAGACACTCTCATTCCTCATTCAGTAAGTCTTGCAAGGCCATCAGTTTATTGTATGTGGAAGAAAGAAGCATCAGTTATTCTTCTCTGAAGGACGTATCCACATCCATCTTTCACAGAGATGTTTGTTTCAGTATCATTAAACTGGACAAGGAGCTGAGATAGCCCCTCAGAACTTAGGGAATTTGGAAGCTGAAGGTATTTTCACAGGCATATCAACAACCACTGAAATGTGGGCATCCTTAAAAGTTAACTCTTGCCAGGATCACTTCCTACCCCAGGACAACGGCTGATTTCTACATTATGGAGGGAGAGCTTTCTGCTTCTGTTATTGAGATATCTTTTGACCACCAATTGGGAAACTGTTGGTCAAACTCTGCAATTCTGTAAGCCCTAAGTGGAGAAACTTGTGAAAAAGAGAAAACATACAACATGGAAAAGAAGAAGGCAGAGGAAGGTTATTAGGAAACAAACTGAGGGCAGGCAAGATTTTCCATCACCCCACTTTCCCAAGATCAGTACTTCACATAAATTGGAATACTCCTCTGACCTCAGGATTCCTTTCCCTGCTTATTTCTTTTCCAGGGAAAGATTTGTGATGTCATTCTACCAGCACTCGTGCTGCCTGTGTACAAGGATTCCCAGCATCCCTGCAGTGCCCTGCAAACTTTTAACGCAGAAATGTCCTAGATGGTCCCCAGGCCCCTATCAGGCACACCAATGGCCACTCTTCTCTGTCTGGGGCTTGGTTATGTCATGGAGATGTCAACCTTTCCTGTAGGAAGGGCTCCAAGATGCAGCCTGATAGGCAGGGAGAAGGTATACCACCAGGACCAACAATCCATGGACAGCACAGACACAGCTCTGCCAATTAAACACTAGACTGCTTCCAACCTGGATGGGAAACACACATTGCCCTGCCCTCACCTGAGTGCCCTCCTGAGGCTTCTCCTAGGATTGGAAACTAAAGAGTTAATGTCAGGCACAGTGAGGGAGCTCCTGGGATCCTACACAGCCTTCAGACTATACTGTCACGTATTTTCAATACCCTCCCCTGAATATATAGCCTTTAAAGGCAAGAAACAGATGAATTGTGGGGCAATTCTGAGTTACCTTTTCCTTCCTGATGGTTCTGTCACTCAGACACACAGTAGGGCTCACCGCTGCCAGGCCCTCAAGGATTCGCGCAAGTGACTGTTGAATGCAAGTCGGAGTGCAGGAAGACATAGGATGAGCAAGATAGAGCTCACCCTACGTCTGATGGTTGAACTATACATAACGACCATAACGGAGTTGACTATTGATGGATGTGGATGGTGCAGAACTAATGTGCAAGGAAAGACAGATAAATTCACAGAAATGTGGAGTAGTTGTTTTGCAGTGAGTGTGCAAGCACTGTTAAATGGCACACACTGGCTGTGTAGAAGGGGAAGCTGGAAGAGTGAGGAGCATGGGGGGCAGTTGATAACCTGGCCCCAGTGTGCGGGCAGTCTTGCACAGTGTGTGTGCAATAACTTTATAGACTAGCACACAGTAGTGTGTGAGAATAGAAAATCTGATGGTGAGCATGGGAGGAGCGATTGTTAATGCTACAGGAGTGTGCTGGAGTGAAAGTGGGACACACACGCGTAGACTGGTTGGTGAACTGCACAGGGAGAGTATGCAGTGACTCCAGACGGCAAGTAGATGTGCAAAATGACCTGGAAATGACAGTCACCGGCTTTTTAATTACACAGTGAGTGTGCAAGGAGATATTGGTGAGTCTGAGTGGGCATGTAAGAACGGGGCACTGGATGAAGCAGAGTGACCAGTGAATATGTAAGGAGTGACTGCAATGGTCCATTTTATGTGCCAGTGTGGTTAGGTCATGGTGCAGTTATTTGGCTAAATGCTAGTGTCTGGATGTTGCTGTGAAGGCATTTTTAAAATGTGATTAACATTCAACTCAAGAGATTTTAAGCAGATGACCCTCCAAAATGTGGGTAGACCTCATTAAATCAGTTTAAGATCTTACTAGCAAAGGACCTAGGTTTCCCAAAAAGGCAATTCTGCCTGTAGATTGGATCACAGAAGCCCTGCCTGAATTTCCAGCCTCTAGACTCAAAACTGCAATGTCAGCTCTTCCCTGGATCTGCAGCCTATCATGCAAATTCCACACTCACCAGCCCTTAATACCTCTTTTTCTACATATATTCTATTGGTTCCATTTCTGTGGAGAATCCTGAAAACTGTGACTACTGCATATAATATAGGTGTGCAACAAGTGGAAACTGGATGGTACAGATAAGTGTGAAAAGAGTGTAATGATAAATTCTGGACAGGGCAGAATGAGTGCACAAAGAGTGGCTGTTGAATTAGTTTGCAAAGTGACTTTAGATGGCCAATAGTGGGTGTGCAATGAGTTGAAGGTGGATGGTGTATGAGGTGTGGAAGAGACCCAGGCTCCAGCTGGCCTCTGGGCCCTACCTGGCCCGCAGGGAGACCTCAGACAAGGCATTCTGCCTCACTGGGTGTGCAGCTACAAGGGTGACCTCAGAGTCTCTGCAGGGGAAAGGTATTGCTGTAGCAAGCAGGAGGGGGACAGACTTTGCCTTGCCCTATTGCCAGGGCCCAAAGAGCACCTGAATGATGTACCTATGACATCTGGGAGACCTGCATGAAGGATAGCACATGAGGCCTGGAGCTCTGACTAATAGACAGCTCAGGATCCTGCTGGGGAAAAGAGGGTCAAAGGCCAGAAGAGGGAAGGAACGCTCTATTTAAAGTGATTCCAATGTGGGATGGAGACATAGGCCTTGGATCTTGGGTCTGCCTTGGGCCTCAGTCTCTACCCTACACTGAGAACCCTCTTCTAGTGGGAGATGTGTGGACTCATGCAGGGATGTGGTGCTACTGCAGAGGGGGCCCTGCACTGCTGAGGATGGGAGGCTGTCAGCATGGGTGCTAGCCTTTGCTGAGGGAAGGCTGGTCGGGGGAAGAAGGGGGAAGAAAACCTGGCCATATGCCACCCCCACTCCTGAGTCCCCAGCACATTCCTAACCTCCTTGCCCTGGGTCCAAATGACCAACACTTCCCCATGCACCCCCTCACAAGATCCAGTTCCCAGTCCTGGCTGAGCCTCACAAGGACAAGGGGCCTGGACCTTCTGGACAGGCGTCAGGGCCCCAGGGATGCCAAAAGAGAGCCAGGACATACCAGACCCCTAAGAGCAGGATCTGTGCCTGGGACACTGAAGTGACAATTCAACGGGGAGGTGACAAGTCCCAGGCCACACAGGAGGGCAGAGCTTTATTTCCAGAAGGGATCCTGGAGCAGGATGACTGCCTTCCACACTGGTGCCTCCAGCGTCCCCCAGAGACGTGCTTCACCCAGTCCTCAGAGCACTCAGTAAAGGGATGTGGTGGCAGCTACAGCCTCTTCCAGCTGTCGCAGTAGTACCTCTGGCCGTGGTGAGAATGTACTAGGATCCACCCTCTGGAAGTCAGGGTGGGCCACCACGGACTCCAGCACCTCAGCTATGCGGCCAATGTCAAATGCGGCCTGCTGGGGGCCCAACCCAGTGTCCTCGCCACCCTCCACCTGGCCAGGGCTCATCCCCTTCGCAAGGAGGAGAAGCCTCCTTTCAGCAATGATCTTCAGGAAGTGATAAAATTCTTCGAAATTAATCCCAGAGCAGGACTTCATGATGACCTGGGTCAGAAAGAAACAGCCAGTGAGCTGCTGCTCACTCATAGCTCTGGGCAAGCTCTGTTGACCCTATACTGAGTCTAGGCTACAAAGGGCCCTGACACACAGTCCAGTCCTTGAGACACACCTGGGGGTCGGCCAGTGATCAAAGGGGTCTGAGTCCTGCAGCCTGGAAGCCCAGACCCTTACTCACATAGGTAGTCCTAGTTGCCACTGGGCCCCTAAGACTGCAGCTCCGACCTCAGAGACCACACCTCCCTTCAGATTGCAGGCTGTCCCGGGGTTTTTCCCATACCTTTCCCCGACTGAGGCCTTGGCCTAGTGAGCATATTCTTGCCCCGACTGTGGCCCTGGCCCAGGTAGGCCCCTACCCACCTCCTACTCCTACACAGCTGTGGCGAGCCTCACTCAGCCCGTGCCCCACTACTGCTCAGACCAGTTGTCCCACCTGGCAGTGGTGATGCCAGTCAGGCATGGTGTCCCTCCACTCAATGACCTCTTGCTGCACAGCACTGAGCTCCTGCTGCAGGAAGTGCCACATATTGGCCAGGTTACAGCCGTTGACCCAGTTGTGGTTGATGGAGATGGTGTCCTCCTGGAAGGGGCAGGGCGCAGGCTGTCCTCATGATCCCACAGGGGGCACTGCCCCCTCCCCCTGTCTTGAGATCCGCTCAGACTTCCTCAGCTGGGAAGAGCCACTCCTATCTCCCAGTGGGCGCTGGCAGAGAAGAGGGAGCTGGGGCTGGGATCATCCTAATCCACAATTATTAACCCATAGTGGGGCTCCCCAAAGGCTGGGACAACCCCACGTGTGTGGATCCCTTGCCCACTGTCACCCAAGAAAGTAACATGTAAGGGAGGCAAAGAGGCTGGGGGCCGTCAGCAGCGCTGCGTGCGGGAACCAACATGGCTACGTGCAGCACCAGTCTTGCCCATGGCCTGCCCCCTCCCATACCCAGGCTCTCCCTGCCCACTCTGCAGGAACGCATTCAGGAAGGTGCTGAAGGCAAGGAGAGCTGCTGGCAGGCCAAAGTGCTCAGCTGAGTCGGGGTAAGAGTTAGCCCAGTGTAGTACCGTGGCCTGTTTCCCTGACCCGCCCGGGCCATAGGTCGTGGGGTGTGGCGTGCCATCCTACCAGGTTGTGGACTTGGTGGTGCCACCCACTGGGCACAAACACCATCTCGCCTGCCTCCTGCGTGACCTCCAGTGGTGGGCCACAGCGATCTCGCATGGGGTGTAGGCGGCTATCCAGGAGGGTGGGGGAGGTCACATCGTAGGGCAGGCCACCGTGGCAATCCCGCAGGGCTTCTTCTTGCCCTGGTGGGAAGAAGAACCACTTTTTCCTCCCGCAGATGTTGACGGACCAGCTGAAGGAGCGGAAAACGTCAGCATGGAACGGCGACCTGTGCAAGAGCTCCTGTTGGTGCCATGTGGCTTGGGTGTGGGCTATGCCTCTTCTGAATAGACTGGCCAGGCTCAGAGGCCTCAGTGGTCCCCAGTTCTCACACCTGGCCTGTGAGCCAGGTGGGAGGGCCAAACCTCCCCAACCCCGGAACATCACAAAGGAGGTGTAGGAGCTCTTTCCATTTGGCTAACAGGGATCTCTGAGAGGCTCTGGGCAAGAGCCAACAGACCAACAGGAAGGTTCAGGAGTGACCGGGACAGGGGTGTAGGATGGCGGACGGGAGCAGACAGGCAGTTACCAAGTGCCGGTGGGCCCCATGTAAACGAAGCGGTAGTCATCCACGTCTAGCGCGTCCCAGTACTCGTTGAGCCAGTCAGATGAGAAGTATATGGGCAGGGTGAACACGCCTTCTGCCAAGAAGTCCCTTTAGAAAGTGGCATGAAGCTGCAGCATAAGTGGCTACAAGCCAACCTCCCAGCACCCACATCCTGAGTACATGAAATATCATGAGAGTTTTGAAATTATGTGAATGACCCTGACCTGCCTTCTGGAGTCAGCACCAACCACCAGGAGTGTGGCCACCTCAGACCATCCAGCCATAGCCCTGCCACCAGATGACTACAGCCCCGAGTGACCCTAGCTGATCCCTGCCCAAATGACTGAACCAGAGATGTAAGCAGATAAAATGGCTTTGGGGGTGCTATGACAGAACCTAGATAACTTGTACAGGCAGTAACCTAGATGTTTAGGGCCCCTTGCACACCCATTCCAGGATCTCAGCCTCTGGCTGAGCTGGCGTTATAAATGCGTCACTTGCATCATGACGGCTTCCCGAGTTTGCGCGCTTCCACTTTTTTACCCACACCAGTGACCCGGACCATCAAGCAGATTCAAAGCCATAAGCCCAGCCATGAGGACAGCCCAGGTACACCAAGCTCCTTTCTGCTTTGTTTCTCAATCCCTCACTCTCCTGGTTCACCCCCACAGCCCAACCGATGGGATCCCAAGTAGAGGAACATTCCAAACCAGCCCAAGGGAGAGTGCGCATCTATCTACACGGTCACACAACACTGTCGGTCAGGGCCATGCCAGGGTACAGCCTTAGTGGTGCCACACCACGGGTAGTCTCCCCAACACCGTGCAGATTCCTCCGCTGCCATGCCTCTGTACACGAACAGACACCTGCTTGCCCTTCAAAACCCTGCTCAGACATTATCTCCCCTGTGGCTACCCCTGCCTACCTGATGCAGGTCTTCCTCTGCTCTTTTTAGTTTTGGGTTGCCCAGGAAAACGCAAGACACTCTATCAAAACTGAATTTCAAATAAACAGTGAACAAGCTTCTAGGGTAAGTATGTAAAAACCACTCATTGCTTATCTGAAGCACAAATTCACAGGACATGAGCGTCTGAGTCTATGAGTCCATCTGGGCTGCTGGAATATGAATCCCTGAGGCCAAAGCCAGAGTTTGGTTGCATCTTAGCTTCTATCTGCCAGGTAAGAAACTGTGTGGCAGCTAGTACCAAGGCAAGCTGTGAGCAGGATGCTGCTGATGCCTTTCATGTACTCTTGGACTGCTCTTGGGAATCACAAGGGCCTGAATTCATTTTTTTTTTTTTTTGAGTCTTAATTCCTGCGTCAGTGAAACAAGAACTCGATTGTTCACTCATTTATTAAATGAGCACCTACTCTGTGCCAAGGCCCTGTGCCAGAGAGTGGGGATCTGGGTAGGACCCCTTCTCTGCTTGTGAAAAGCATAACCCTGGCAGGAGAAATGGCTACAAAACCCGAGGACCACCTCAGAGAATGGGATCACCACAGAATGGGTGGGATTGCCCACATGAGCGAGATGTTTCTCAGGACAACATCCTTTGAGCTCTCCAGGTGGAAGAAGTATGCAGTGGGTGGGGACAGACCTTGGAAGGCCACATTAAACAGTTGCCATTGCTTGTTAGTGATGGAGATTTTTAAACGGGAGGGACACAGTCCTGCTGGAAAGCTCATTTGGACTTCAGTGAGCCTACCAGTGGAGTCCAGTACCTGAGGCAGGGCAGTCTGGAGGTTGGCAGCAACCAAGGTGAATGGTAAGAGGCCTGACCTAGGGAAGTAGGTTTGGACACGGGAGGCTGGTCCCAGGACGCCTGAGAAGACAGGCAAAGGCTGGGTGCTGCCAGTTAGATGGCGGTGAAGCTGACAAGGAAGGTTCTGGGCAAAACTGACAACGAAGAGGTGGGTAACCACAGCCATATGGGCCTCTGCCAGGCCCACATTCTTCACAGCAGGCAAGCCTGTGATGGCATAGTGAGATGGCCATGACTGGAGAGAATGACACTTTGAACCACTGAAGAGATCACGTTAAATTCCTAAATGGGTTATAGCCCAGTTCCTCTGCGTGCAGCCAGGGCTCACTCAGAACTGAGAAGCAGTGCTGTGGCCAGTATTCCAGGCCCCTTTACCTGCACAGATGCCAGTCTTTGAGATATAAACAGCCCCGTGAAGAGGAGTAGTTTGCCTGAATGTACTCTTTCCAGTAGCTGATGTAGTCTCTGAGGGGCATGTGTTCTTTGGGGTTGGAGTTGTATTCCTGGACCCCACAGTTTGCGACAGGTACAACCACGTCTCCTGAAAGCAAAGGGTCAGGCACAAGACTTTTCTGAGAGTCCTCCAGCCTGTCCATCCTCCCTGACCCTGTCCGCCCTCCAATTCACTGCTACACTGTCTTCAGTGAATTCTCATGCCCTGCCTCCCTCAAGCCCTCTCTGGCTCTCCTCATCTCCGCCCTCACAGTCTGACTCAGGTCAGAGTCAAGGCCTGTCCTTGCACTCCAGGGTGTTCCTGCCCAGTCCTTACCATAGTTCTGAAGCAGATAATCGAAGTTGGGCTTTCCGCTGGGTGTCACCCAGAGCCTCCTGCTGCCCCAGTCCTCGGTGAAGGCGCTGGAAAAAACACAGGGCAAGTTGGGGAGCAGGTAGCCCTTGAAAAAGTCGGCGTAGGAAAAGGAGTCCGGCTTCTCGATGAAGTCCACGCGGTCCAGTTTCGGACAAACCCTGCTGGGGAGACGCCCCTCGAGGCCTCTGAAGTGGCTCTCGGCGAACACGCGCGTCTCCCTGTCCATCCCGGGCCAGGTTCTGCGTCCGTGGGGTGCAGGGAAACCTGGGCTGGGAGTCTGCCGCCGGGGGACGGGGAGTCTGGAGGGCTGCTGGGAACGGGGCAGGGCTCGGGGGATGTCGAAGGAGCAGCGGGGACAGAGGGGCTGGTACGGATGATGGAAACAGCGGTGAAGTCTCCCGGCCGCGGACCCGCGAAGGGCGGAAGCCCGGAATCCCACTTGGGCATTCCTACGTCTCTGCTCTTTAAACTGGGAGAAGAAAAAGGAAGTGTTTGCTAAAACTGCTTCCGGAGTAAACCCTCTGGGCGTCCGTGGCTCACAGCCCACAGCCGGCCAGAGAGAAACCCGCGAGGTACAGACAGCAGAGCCCGCGGTAGTCCCAGAGCAGTCAAGCGGAACCAAGAGTCTGCACTCGGAGTTCCTGCCGGAGCCTGAAACACGGCGAGCCAGGCCCTGCGCGCATGCTCGCTTCATGCTGCGGCCCGCGCCCGGTACTGGAACGGCCTGCAGCGGCTTCGACCCAGCTTCGGGTACCCCAGGGCCTCAGAGGTTGTCGAACGGTGCCGGCCCCGAGTCTCGCTGTTTTCTCGTCTTCCCAGCGACTCAGGTAAGCGGTGTCTCCAGTCTGCAGCTGGGCTTGTGCCCTTACGGCATAATGCCCCCTGACGCTACCAGCGAGGCAAGGACTCTTCTTTCCTTCCTCAACCTTCAAGGACTGCGGAAGGTTGATGGGATGTGGGCAGGGCTAACAAAGAGGTACAAGGGCCAGAGGTGGGATCTGAGGGATGCTGGGGGTCTTCAAGGGATGCTGGGGACCTGGAGGGGATGGAGAGGCCTTGGGAGATGATGGGGACTTGGAAGGAATGCTGTAATTTGCCGGTGATGGTGGGACCTGGTGGGGATGCTAGGGGTTAGGGGAGTGCTGAGGGCCTAGGGCGATGCTGAGAACGTGGAGGGGATGTGTAGACCAAGATAGGATGATGGGACCTGGAGGGGGTGGTGGGAACCTGGAGGAGATGCTGGGGGAATAGCGAGGGTCTGAAGTGAAGGTGTGGGGGTTCAAGTGTGGAGATACGAGGCTGTGCACACCAGCAGACCTGAAATGAGGGACAAAAAAGGGGGACTTGAGTGGGGATGACACGTCAGGGTCTCAGCATGTTGGAGAAATACATGTCCTTCCAACTCAAATCTACCCGTATCAATATGGAGAGAAGAAAACAGTTTCATTGCTGTGTGAGCAGATTACATACATTTAAGGCATCTGCAAGAGAGTAGAGTTGGGCAGAACTTCACACATTTCACACACAAAAAGCAGAGAAAGAATTGTGAAGACCTCTGTCATAGCCTCGAGGGAAAAATAGATGCACCTGTGTAGTCTGTGCCTGACAGGAGACTCCTGCCTGGGTTCTGGAGGTCCCTGTTTATTTACAACTCTGAGTCAGCAGGTGGTGACTGTGCCCTGTAAAATCTGAACACTGAGTTTCTTTCATTCCTGACCAAAAGAAACACTCAAAGGGTAGAGAAGGGGCAGCTTCTTCCCCTTTATTGAACAGTGAAGATGTAACCTTGTTTATCCTTATAGGTGGCATAAGGGAGACTCTGGGGATATTGGGGCTCTGAGCTTTGGAGAGGGGTTTGGGGGTGGAGACTCTTCCCAGGGGGGTTAAAGCTTATGCAGGAGAACAGCAAGGACCAGAAGTGGGGTAAGGCAGAGGGGAGGACTAGGAAGAAAGTGAGTTAGGGAGAGTCTGAAGTCCAGGTAGAGGAGGGGTCTAAAGTGGGAGCTGAGAATGTGGGTAGAAGGGGACAGGTGGTGGAGAGTTTGTGGCGAGCAGAGCAGTGTGAGGGGCTGTGTGATTGTGCACTGGGCGCTTTTCCCAGTCTGTCTTATTGTGCCTCACATGGTCAAGCTGTGGAATTCTTCATTGGGCCAGTGCTGGGCAGAAAATTAGAATGCCTTTAGAAGTTAAAATGGAGAAAAAGAGTCACCCTTAATTCCATCCAGAGATGAGCATTTTTTCATTTCTTGATATAGAGTATCCTTCCAGGCATGTACTCATTCATTCGTTTTTTTTTTTTCTCTATGTCCCTCTCTGTACACATACACACACACACACAAATACACACAGTCTGTCTTTCTATTTTATATGTAAGTGAATTTACATATGTAAGCTTTTGCTGCTTTTAACTTTTTAAAAAAGATTAACAGTTGTCAGGTTTTTTTTTTTTTTTTTTTGCCACATATTGACTGGATGTTCCTTAGTTATTTGATTTTAGTTGTGGTATGTGCAGAGTATGGAAGGCAAATAGGAAAAGTATGGGCAGCAGAATGTTCATAATTGTCTAAAGATTTGGGAAATATGGTTCAAAGTTTGCCTTATAAGGGAAATATGGAGTTCAGATAGACATTGCCTGGGAAGAATTCCAGAATTCCAGCTTCTGAAGCTCTGTGGTTGCGACTTAGTTTTATAAGTAAGGGGATGCTTTAGGCCAGCAGGTCCCCATGCTTCCCAGGATTGTTGGGGCAACTGAACGAGTAGCTCAGTGTAGGAGAGAATGTCTCCTTTCTCGAGCATTTGCCCTGGGCCAGGTATTTTGTCCTGTATTTTCTCTAGTTTGTATGATGGCTCTCTAGTGTTGACCCTATTACTGCCATTGTATGCATGAGTTTCTGACATAGCTATTGGGAACACGACTGGGACTGGAACACAGGTCTGTGTTCCTCCAAGGCCCCTAGACAACAGCCCTGGTATCACCTGGGCACTGGTGGCGAATGCACATTCCTGAGCTCCACCCAGACCTGAATCAGATCTGGGAGCATGGCATGCCTTATCACATCCCAGTGACAGACCCCACAGAGGGCCAGAGGAAAAATAGCAGGAGGGGAGTTTAAAAGTTAGCGTTTTAGGAAATGGCAGTGGGAATAACATAAAATCCTAGTTCTCGGCTCTGAGAAGTTAAGAAGATGGTGCATGCCATGTGAATAGGCTGTGTTATTGCCATGAAACACCCCAAACCTCCCAGGTTGAAAGTGGGAGCCTCTGAGGAGCGGGAGGTGAAGGTAATGGAAAAGACTGACTGCTGCTGCCTGGAGACACTGCTCCCACTGTTCTGACTCTAATCCTTCTTATGGTCAGGAGTTATTGGAAGGTGTGTAAAATGCTGCTTGGTCTGTTACATTGGAAATTAACTAAAAATAGGCTGTTTACTTGATACTGAGTCTACTCCAGGACACAGGTCTGATGGAAGTGCTAAAAGAGATCCATTATACTAACTGCAGGATGTTGTAAGTTCAGTCCCTGTGACCACTCATTTCTTCCCCGAGAGCATCACTGTGTGGGTTACTTTTAGACACTCTTGAGGTGTCTTGCCATGACCTCCCCTCCCTAATTCAACTCTCTCCATAGGTCAGCAGGTGTGTTGTGTTTTCACTGGAGATGTGGGTTCCAGGTTACAGCAGGCGAGGACCAAGGAAGGCCTCCAGGAACTTAGCATAGAATGGGGACCTAATTTAGCATATAGAAGGAAGACGACTGTCCCCAGTGGACACAGCTGGTGTTTTCACATCGTATGATTTGTAGTTCACTCATCCCATATTTCCCGGGTTGCTGTTTTGCACCAGTATTGTCCCCAAGGCACCCTCCTTGTAGTGTTTGCCTTCTCCAGTGTTTTGACCCACTTGGTCAACGTGTAAACACATTCACAGGCTCTTTGGAGTTAACATGAGTGCTGTGGTTGGTGAAGAGGCAAGGATGCCACTGGAACAGAGACCTGGAGAGTGAGGTGGAGTTGGCCATTCAGAGTCCAAAGAGCAGCAGGTGGGGAGCCCTGAAGAACGGAGCAGAGAGAGGCTGTCTCTACTGGGCTGGGTGGTGTGGCTGTGGTTACTAAAACCTACCTGTCTTAGCTGGTGACTTTGCTCAAGGTACACGGGGAAGGGTTTCAGTAGAAGAGCGATATTTTCTCATTTTGTTTTACGGTTGTCACGTTGGCTGCTGGGTAAAGAATGAGTGGTGGGGCAGAATGAAACAAGGAGGTCAGTTGGGAGGTTGTCCAGGAGAGTGGTGACAACATTGCCTAGAGTTGTAGCTGTCGGGGTGGGGGGCAGCACAGAGGGCGGATGTGAGAAACGGCTGCCAGGACTTGCTGAGGGATTGAGAGGGTAAGGCAGAGGGAATCTATGAGAACTCACCTGGCACACCTTCACTGAAATGCGGGAGCAGATGGAGGGGCTTGCTAAGTTGGAAATGTCTATTAGATGGTCAGGTGGAAATGCCCAGGCAGTACTCACGTCTCAAGAGAGTCTGGGCTGGACAGGAAAGTTTGCCAGGCAACAGCTGGAAGGTATATTTAATGTCACGAAACTGTGTTGACTCACTTAAGAACCGAGTATTGATTAAGAGGACCAAGGTTGTGACCTGGTGATTCCAGCATTTAGCAGTCAGGTAGAAGAGGAAGAACCAGCAGAGCAGACTGAAAACAGGCTCCAGGGGGTGGGAGACCAGGGGAGCATGGTATCCAAGAATCCAAGACATGATGTCTCCCAGGAGGTAGGCAGGTGTGTTGGACAGAGCTTAGAACAGATGTGTGCATTAGATTTGGCCACCTGGAGGCCTGGGCTGAGAAGTGTCCGTGAGCAGTGGGGACAGGAGCCTGTCTGGAGGGGGACATTCCTGGCTGGTGGCCAAGCACAGGGCCGCATGTGGAGTCTCTTGGAGGAACAGTGAGTGGACTGTGGGGATTGTCTGGCTACTTATAGTCTGCAACAGCAGAATAGTTTAACAGAGACCATCTGCTCACAAAGCCTAAAATATTTACTACTTGGCCCTTAGAGGTGGGGAAAAGCATACCCTCTCCTAGTGGTGAAGGGACAGAGAAGTTACTGCTGCTGGAGAGGGAGGGGGTTGGGATCAAGAGGACTAGAACCTGGTCTTTGAGGGAGTGGGGACACTGCTTCCCACAAACTGTGCGTGGAGAGAGGAAAGGTGGACACCCAGGGACAGGTGTGGTATCCGAGTCCTAACGGAGGGAAAGGGAGGGTGTCTGTGGGGTCATGCTAACGCACACAGGAATGTTGTTCCTTTGGCTCTTCCACTTAATTGTCATTTATTTTGGTCTGATTGGAAGGCTGCCATGGAAATCTGTTGTAGGAAAAGTTGTGGCCACAGGTTTCTCCTTTTGCTTTTTCCTTGGTATTCGTCAAACCTAAGTACTTTTCTCGTATTTCTTTTATATACTACAGGAAAGAGAAGTGTTTTTGCTCTTCTCTTGAATTTTCTTTCCTCTTTTCTCTCTTTAGAGAGTTTTAGAATAGTTTAGAGCTGCTGTCGTCCTTGGGTCTTTTAGTGATTTTAATGGTTAACAGAGACCCAGAAGGTGAAATAACTTTTCCACAGTCATTAAGTTTGTGATGGAGCTGGCACTGGAACCACAGCATGGTTCCTTGGATGCTGCAATGCCAGACTCAACAATTCTGTGGGGGATTTGTGCGTAATCTCAGTGTTCAAGGAATACCTCCCAGAGTACATGCTCAGGAATGACGGCTCAGGTCAGGTGGTTTGTTAGTGTGAACTCAGTTTTCATGCTGAGTCAATCTCTTACGTGTGGGGAGGAGCAGTAAACAAGCTCCTGCCCCTCATCAGCTCTCTTGGGGTTGATGGCGGGCACAGGGTGGCCAGGTGGCGGGAGGCTGTTTCCAGTCAGAAGGATGAGGTCCTGCCAGTTTCAGAGCTGGAGCCTGACCAGAGCTATGAGCACACTGGTGACTGAGGCCAGAGGCACCTTGTCTTGGATGTGGAAACACTGAAAAACATGGTTAAATTGTTGGGGTTAGTCGTCCCCTAATTCTCAGAGAAAAATCTTTTCTCTTATTCACATCTGAATGACTGCGCAGAGGCCTCACGGCAAGACGGTGCTAGCGGGCTATGCAGGTGGCTTGCCAGGGTCCTTACAACTCAGGAAGGATGGCATAACAAGCTGAAGGTCTGCACCTCCCTTGCGTCCCAGTCAGGCGATGCTCTGTAGTCTGTGTTATGTCTGTTTCAGAGCGCTTGGGCAAATGTTCTTTCTAGGGAGAAAGGTCTGATGAAGACCCTTTGGCTTTGCAGTTCCTTTGTCCAGTGGGCACTGCTGTTTAAGAGGAAAGGCCCCCTCCCAACTGCTCTGCCCCTTGCTTTCTGCTTCTTCACAATCCTAGCATGTGCCGGGAGGACCTGGGAGGGAGCTCACAGATAAAGCCCGCAAAGAAGATGACACCAGTCTTTGGTACAGAAGGTCAGGAGTTTCAAACAGCTGAGGAGATCTTCGTTAGCTTTCCAGTGACATAAGAGCATGGATTTCCTGGATCGTTTACAGAGCCCTGCCGAGCTGGGAGTATGAGTTTGTTTGTTCAGTGTGTTTTTAGTGTTGGTCTGGCATTCATCATCATGTTGGCTGAGAAGATGGATTCTTGGGTTCATGTCTCCTTAAATATGTAGATCCTAAGGCTATTGCTTTCTCAGAATTGACACTCAGAGAAAACACTTGAAGATGCTAATACTCCTGAAAGTATTAGCCAAGCCGTCAGCGGACTTTCAATTAAAAAAAAAAATTATTTACTTATTTTTGGCTAAACTGAGTCTCCCTTGCCATGTCTGGGCTTTCTCTAGTTGTGCTGGGGGGTGGGGCTGCTCTTCATGGCAGCGCACAGGCTTTTCACCCC
>NW_011494820.1:876501-893371 GCF_000754665.1 Bison bison bison | reverse complement strand
CACCGCAGTGGCCTCTCCTGCCACAGAGTGCGGGCTCCAGGCACACAGGGGTTGTGGTGCCTGGGCTTAGTTGCTCGTGGCGTGTGGGGTCTTCCCAGACCAGGGATCGAACCTGTGTCCCCTGCATTGGCAGGCGGACTCTTGATTACTGGACCTCCAGGAAAGTCCTATCAGTGGACTTTGAGAGCTTTTGCCATGATAGGACTGTGCTCATTCATTTGTTGAATGAAGTGAATTGGAGATGATCTCTGTGGTCCCTCCAGCCCTGATGCCTTTATATTTATTACTTCCAAGTGCCATGTCTTACTTTGTAGTGGTGACAACATTCTCATCTTGGTGTGGCAGCGTTCTTCTAGGCTTGTCCT
Source organism: Bison bison bison (assembly GCF_000754665.1). Taxonomy (NCBI): domain Eukaryota; kingdom Metazoa; phylum Chordata; class Mammalia; order Artiodactyla; family Bovidae; genus Bison; species Bison bison. The sequence goes on along the minus strand of NW_011494820.1, from coordinate 893,006 downwards.
AATCGCAGGTATCAGTACTTAGCAGCCCCAGGAAACTGGACTGCTTTGTAGTTGTAACGGGGCTTGACTGGCACATACGCGTATCTGGGAAGCTTGGGCCAGCCCTTGCTGTTGTGATTGAGAGAAGTTCTAGAATATATTTGGAAAGTGCTTCAGTTTGATTAACATAGTTAAATTTATTCCTCTTGTAATGGAATCAGGTTGTTTTGACACCTTAATTTTGCATGTCTACGCGCATCCTTCTTTCTTTTCTTCTCTGTTTCACTGGCATGTTTCTTTTTCTCTTCAGGTGCTGTCTGTAGCCAACTCTGAGCAGATGGTGAAAACTAATGAGACCAAATGACAGATTCTGAGTATAGTGATGCTTTAGCGGTTGCTAAAGAAGGGGGATCAAGAGAAAACTGTAGACTCTTCACACCTAATAGATGAGCTGAGTTAGCTCTGTAGATACTTTGTAGTATTCATAATTACACTTACAGCATATATTAGGTGCCAAGTACTCGTCTAAGCACCTTTCACGGATCGGTTCCGTTAAGCCTCACCACTGCAGTATGAGATACGTACAGTGACCTCCATCTACAGATCAGGAAGTGGATGCAGGAGGGCCGAGTCACACACAGAAGGGGTCATTCACAGATGAGTGGGAACACCGGCCATTATCTGTATGAGAGCTTTGTGTTGTAGTCTTCTAGATGCACTGCTACCCAAGGCAGTGATTTTAGGTGTTTTCGAAATTGTGATACCCAGCTGAAATTTAGTTTTGGTACATCTCTCATGTGTATGTACATTTATTATTAATTTTTAATATAATTTTATTTTATTAGTAAATATTTAGTAAATCGTCCATTGAAGTGTTAATGCAGAAGAATTAGCCAATCATAAGAACAGAAAAAGCACAAATCTTGAATTATCACAAAATGAATACATCCAGGGCAAGAAGCAGAACATTACCAGTACCACAGGGTCCTCCTCAAGGCCCCCTTCTCCCTGGCTATAACTACCCTTCTGACTCCTGTTTTTGAGCTTTTCATGTACTTATTTTTAAAATGAATTAAGTTTGGGGAAAGTCTTGATTCCCTTAAGTCAAATAGAAACATCTTAGGGGTGTTATGAGTTGATAGAGTTGATTTGTGGAGTTTACTTCCTAAATACTTAGTTTTAATAGAGATTCTGGTATGAAGAACCCATACCCCAAAATAGAATGATCTTGGGGTGCGCATCACTGCCGGGAATCATGCAGAGTCTGAGACTTTATTATAGGTTTGAGAGTGAGCCTGCCTTAGTTTTGCAGATGTGGAAGAAGACAGGAGGCCCTTGGTCAGAGAGAAAGGGCCTGTTGTGTAGCAGGATTCTTGTACATCTGCCCACTTTGCCCCTAACTTCTAAGGCCCTCGTGGATGCTGCACATTCCATGGGTTTGTGGCATAACTTACGGGGGGACTGCTAGCAAACCTGTCTAACCCTTGCCTCAGAGGGGACACTCACTTCTTATCCTGGTCAGGAAACAGATCTCTCAGCCAGGAGGAAGACACTATCCACAGTTACAAGGAAGATATTCTTGGACAGTTCTCATGACATAAAATTTCATATCAGTTTTTGATATAATATGTGGAGAAACACCGTGAAGAATTCCCTCTCTGTAATGTCCGCACCTTGTATGGAGAACATTAAGCAGCAGGGTGAGGCCAGCCTGAGCACTGACCACAACTGTGCTGAGGGTCACAGCTGGACAGACACCATGAGCCATGAGTATCTGCTGTACTCGTTCAGTCTCAAAGTGTTTCCTGAGTCAGGGTTATGAATAAAATATGATCATTGCCCTTTGAGAGCCTGCAGTCAAATAACAAGTGGTCATCCTACCATTTAACATGTTCTGTAAGTGTGCATAAGTTCTGTACAGCCCCGCAAGGTAGAAAGAGGGGAGGAGGGGTCAGGGGTGGGTAAGGCCTCTCTCACTCTGGAAAGAAGGTTTCAGTAGCAGCAGGTAGTGTTTTGGAGTACCAAAGGCGGGAGACCAGTTAGATGCCACTGTAGTCCAGTTAAGACTTCTTTACGTCTCTTTTTATGCCTGTAACCTATGAGCTTTGGGTTTTTTGTTTTCTCGCATTAACTCACTTCACAGTTGATGATGCTCTTCCAAATCTCAAGTGACTTTATTTCTTTATAACTGGGCCTCTGAATTCAGTGCAGCTCCTCAGGCGCAGCTACTCCCTTTTGTGGTGTCTAGCCTTGTGTTGTTTGATGCGGCATGTAGTACAGTAATTACTTTGAAGAGTCTTGAGTCTTTAGAGTATAACTCAGTGAGGAAGTTTATAGAATTCCAGTGGACTCTTAAGCTCTGTGAGCCAAGGATGTTGTTTCTTTTCTGCTTGCAGCCCAGCATAGTGTGTTGGGGGACTTAAAACTTGTGGTTTGACCCTGTACAAAGTCTTCATCCTTTCTTGGCCCTATATTCTTTATCTGTATGATGAGAGGGTCGGACTGAGTGTTCTACAAGGGCTGTTTCAGATCTGTCATTCATGACTTTTAAATGCTTTGATAAGGAATGCCCTGCTGGTCCAGTGGGTGGGACTCTGCACTCTCACTGCTGAGGGCTTGGGTTCAGTCATTGGTTGGAGAACTAAGATCCCACAAGCTGTGCAGCGTGTCCAAAACAAGAAAAAAATGCATTGGTAAAGGCAACCTGTAGATATGAATAGTATACCTTTGTTACCTGTAACTATATAAAACTATATATAAATATGTACATATAATGATATGGAACTCTATCAAGTTGGTTGGGATTACACAAATGAAAAAGTCTGTAGGATTATTTTCTATATGAAACTAAGTAAACTTATAAAATTGTCAAAAGAAGAGTGTTGGTTTAGAAACTTGTAGTACGTACAGTGGTGGGAGCCGTCGCAGCTAGAGTGGTGCTCCTGTGAAGAATCCGTGGGCAGTCGTTCCCAGTGGTTTTCTCCCTCGGTCGCATCTGGCCACAGATGAGCATCGAGGGTGCTGTGGTGCAGGGCTCCTGGGGACCGTGGTGCTCTGGGACCAGTACAGGCCTGGCCCCCGCCCTCGCTTCTCTTCCGCGTTGGGTGCAGTCTTCATCCTGCCTGTGACAGGTGGTGTGAGAGCCCGTGCAGGTGCGGGCCTGGCCCTGTGCTGGAGTCTCCCGTGGGCTCGGAACCCGGATCACCCCTCAGCGTCCGTGTCCGGCTGTCCCTGGTCCAGGTGTCCAGGTCTGTTTCAGGCTCGTCCGCCCACTAACGTGTGCCCTTTCCTTCAGAGGCAGAGCGACGTTGGCCGTGGTGCAAACCGACGCAGGAACCAGATGAGTGGAGACACCTGTGTCCAAACCTGGCCGTGCTCCTATTATTTAGAGCTTGAAAAGCGATGGGTCCCTGGAAGACTGTCGTTAACTTCTCTCTCGCTGAAGTTTATGACTGATAAAACTAGAGAGACTCTTGTCAGCTTTCCCCTCTCTAGTATAATTGAGATCAAGAAAGAAGCTTCTCATTTTATTTTCAGTTCCATTACCATCCTGGAGAGGGACCACAGCAAGCACTGGTTCAGTTCCTTGCAGCCTAGCCGAAATGCTGTTTTCAGCGTCATCGAGCATTTCTGGAGAGAGCTGCTGTTGTCCGAGTCAGGAGCTGCCGCTGAGGCGGCCTCCTCCTCCATGACCAAGGGGAAGGAGCTGACTTGTCTGATGGCCTGTACCCAGAAGCGTCTGGAAGACACAGCCAGAGTCCTCCACCATCAGGGCGAGCAACTCGACGGTATCTCCAGAGGCCTGGACAAGATGGAATCTGACCTGGATGTGGCTGACAGGTAAGCAAACTCTGGAATCCTAGCCTGGCCTTGGAATGGCTGTGGTATGGTATCTTTTCCATCATCTTCCATTTATTTCACATTCAGCATCTGAAAACACAAGCTGTACTCCTGGGCAGTTGCGCTGAGCTGACTGCTGTGGGCATACAAATAAATGAGGGCCAGCATTCACTGAGCGTGCAGTATGTGCCAAGTACAGTTTTAAGTGTTTATGGGGATTACCTCATTCAGTCACCAGACAAGCCAGGAAGAGCATGTTGGTCCACATTTTGTCCATGGGGAAACTGAGGCTGAGAGGCCAAATAATTTGTTCAAGGTCACACACACTAAGTTTGTTAGCATAGTTCATCTTTATTTCTTTTTCATACCTGTATAGCAGCAGGGTTTGAGCTAAAGCATTTTGGCTTCAGAAACTGCCATCTTAGCCACTGCCCCAAACCACTCGCAAACCTTCAGTCTTGGGGACCATCTCATCCTCCTTAAAAATTGAGTATCCGAAGAGCTTTTGTTTATGTGGGTTGTATATACCAATATGTACCATATTTTTTTTAAAAAAACTAAGGCATTAAATAATTATTCACTTAAAAAGTACAATGATAAATCCAAGTCCTCAGTTCAGTTCAGTTGCTCAGTCACGTCCGACTCTTTGCGACCCCATGGACTGCAGCATGCCAGGCTTCTAGTAAAATAAATGACAATTTTTTTTTAATGAAAAATAACTTTTATAAAGCAAAATATGTAGTGAGAGGAGTGTCACTGTTTAAGATTTTCTGCACCTCTCTTTAAGGTAAAGCTTAGTATAAAACAGCTGAATTCTCATGCTTGCTTCTGCAATCAGTCTGCTGTGGTATCACAAGTCACATGTGATATCACAAGTCTATGGAAACGCCACTCTACACTTGTGAGAGAATGAGAGTAAAAAGCTACAGAGCGTTGTGGTATTGTATGAAGTAATTTTGACCTCCCAGACTCCTTTGGAGGGTCTCAAAGACCACACTTTGAGAAGTGCTGTGCTAACTATACGACCTATAAAATATGTCAGGGATTTTTGAGTCTAGTAGGAGTAACCGCTCCCTCCCTGATGTCTGGAATGGTTGCTTGAGAGCTCAGGATGAGGTGACAGTCTTATGATGGACCCTGAGACCAGGGGTGCATGACTGCTGTTTGTGAGACCCTTGCTTCTGGAGTCACCACCTGTTGCTATTTCTAAGCCCTGTGTGGTAAAGGGCTTTGTGCTAGAGCTACAGGGAACTGGGCCCTGCTTCTTATTCTTAAGAGGAGGTGCTTATGGTAAATGAGATGTAACATCATCAGACCTCTGTGAGCTTTCCTCATGGGAACAAGGCTAGACATTTTCCCACTCTTCTTGCAGTTCAGGAGTTATACGACTGAGTTGTTACAGAAGTGGTGTTGGTCACTTGCAGGCCTAGACTCTAAAAGCTCTCCTACCCAATCTCTAAGACTGTCTTCCCCTTTATCTGCTGGAATCCTCCAGGACTGGAAGGTGCTAGGACAGGAACATTAGTTAGATAGAGTTTAGGGCCCCAAGTGGCCTCCCAGAGCAGAACCCTGATCTGAGCCCTCAACTGGACTGCAGTGTGAACAAGCGATAGTCCTTTACTGGGGCTAGGCCCTAAAGATTCTGGGAGTTGTTTGTTAGAGCAGGCAACCCTCGTAGACTAGCACAACAGTCCTGTAGGAAAGCGAGACACCTATTAAATAGCTTCAACATACAACAGAACATTGAGATCCGAGATTTAGAAGAATGTTCATCCACACTGGAAATCAAAGAAATGTACACTAAAATAATGGAAATCTAGGTTTTAATGATCAGATTAGTAACAACTAAAAGTAAGAATTTTGTTGTTCTTCTGTTGCTAAGTAGTGTCTGACTCTCTGCGACCCCACGGACTGTGTAGCAGGCCAGGCTCCTCTGTCCTCCACTCTCTCCCAGAGATTGCTTAGATTCGTGTCCATTGAGTTGGTGATGCTATCTATCTATCCTATCCTCTGCTGCCCCATTCTCCTATTGCCTTCAATCTTTCCCAACATCAGAGTCTTTTCCAATGACTCGGCTCTTTGCATCAGGTGGCCAAAATGTTGGAGCTTCAACTTCAGCAGCAGTCCTTCCAATGAATATTTAGGGTTGATTTCCTTTAGGATGGACTGGTTTGATTTGCTTGCAGTCAAAGGGACTCACAAGAGTCTTCTCCAACACCACAGCTCAAAAGCATCAATTCTTCAGCACTTCCCTGGTGGCTCAGAAGGTAAAGAATATGCCTGCAATGTTGGAAACCCAGGTTTGATCCCTGGGTTGGGAAGCTCCCCTAGAGAAGGGAATGGCTACCCACTCCAGTATTCATGCCTGGAGAATTCCATGGACAGAGGATCCTGGCAGGCTACAGTCCATGGGATTGCAAAGAATCAGACACGACTGAGTGACTTAACTCTTTCTCACTTAGCCTTCTTTGGGCTTCCCAGGTGGCACTGGGGGTAAAGAACCAACCTGCCAATGTAGGAGACATAAGAAACATGTGTTCAGTCCCTGAGTTGGGAAGATTCACTGGAGGAGGGCATGGCAACCCACTCCAATATTTCTGCCTGGAGAAGCCCGTGGACAGAGGAGCCTGACAGGCTATAGTCCATAGGGTCGCAAACAGTCGGGCACAACTGAAGCGACTTAGCACACACACGGGCAGCCTTCTTTATGGTCCAGTTCTCACATCTGAATGTGACTATGGGAACAATCATAGCTTGACTGTGTGGACCTTTGTTGGCAAAGTGATGTCTCTGCTTTTTAATATGCTGTCTAGGTTTGTCATAGCTTTCCTTCTAAGGGGCAAGCACCTTTTAACTTCACTGCTGCAGTCACCGTCCACAGTGATTCTGGAGCCCAAGAAAGTAAAATCTGACACTGCTTCCACTTTTTCCTCTTCTGTTTGCCATGAAGTAATGGGACAGGATGTGATAATCTTAGTTTTTTGAATGTTGAATTTCAAGCCAGCTTTTCTCTCTCCTCTTTCACCGTCCTCAAGAGGCTCTTTAGATCCTCTTTGCTTTCTGCCATTAGAGTGGTATCATCTCTGCATCTGAGGTTGTTGATATTTCTCCCAGCAATCTTGATTGCAGCTTGTGATTTATGCAGCCTGGCATTTCCCATGATGTACTCTGCATAGAAGTTGAATAAACAGAGTGACACAGTACAGCCTTGCCCTACTCCTCTTCCAGTTTTGAACCAGTCCATTGCCTGTGTCTGTGTTGCCTCTTGACCTGCATAAAGGTTTCTCAGGAGACAGGTAAAGTGGTCTGGTATTCCCATCTCTTTGAAAATTTTCCGCAGTTTGTTGTGATCCACACAGTCAGAGGATTTAGTGTAGTCAATGAAGCAGAAGTAGATGCTCTTCTGGAACTCCCTTGCTTTCTCCATGATCCAGCAAATGCTGGCAATTTGATCTTTGGTTCCTCTGCCTCTTCAAAACCCAGCTTGTACATCTAGAAGTTCTCAGTTCATGTACTGCTGAAGCCTGACTTGAAGGATATTGAGCATAACCTTGCTAGCATGTGAAATGAGTGCAGTTGTAGAGTAGTTTGAAGATTCTTTGGCATTGCCCTTCTTTGGGATTGGAAAGAAAACTGACCTTTTCCAGTCCTGTGGCCACTGCTGAGTTTTCTAAATTTGCTGACATACTGGATGCAGCACTTTAACAGCATCATCTTTTAGGATTTTAAATAACTCAGCTGAAATTCCATCAGCTCTACTAGTTTTGTTCATAGTAATGCTTCCTCAGACCCACTTGACTTAACACTCCAGGGTGTCCAGCTCTCGGTGAGTGACCACACCATCATGATTATCTGGGTCATTAAGAACTTCCTTGTGTAGTTCTTCTGTGTATTGTTGCCACTTCTTCTCACTCTGCTGTTTCTGTTGGGTCCTTGCTGTTTCTGTCCTTTATCGTGCCCATTCTTGCATGAAATGTTCCCTTGATATCGCCCCTTTTCTTGAAGCGATCTCTTGTCTTTCCAGTTGTATTGTTTTCCTCTATTTCCTTGCATTTCTCATTTAAGAAGGGCTTCTTGGCTCTCCTTGCTGTTTTCTGGAACTCTGCATTCATTGGGAATGTCTTTCCCTTTCTTGTTTCTCTTCTTTCCTCGGCTATTTATAAAGCCTCCTCAGACTACCACTTTGCCTTCTTACATTTGTTTTTCTTGGGGACGGTTTTGGTCACCGCCTCCTGTACAGTGTCCCAATCATAATTCTCAGGCACTCCTACAAGATCTGATGCCGTGAATCTATTTGTCACCTCAGCTGTGTAATCATGAAGGCTTTGATTTAGGTCATCCTGGAATGACCTAGCGGTATCCCCTACTTTCTTCATTTAAGCCTGAATTTTGCCATAAGGAGCGCGTGATCTGAGCCACAGTCAGCTCCAGGTCTTGTTTTTATTGATTGTATGGAGCTTCTCCATCTTTGGCTGCAAAGAATATAATAAAAATAACAAGTGGCATAATACTTTTGGAGAACAGTTGGGTGGTTTGTAAATCCTCTTTTGACAAAAGACAAAGGGAAAGGATGACCCTGAGACTGGAAGAGAGTACTTGTGATACCTGCCCATATCCCAACAAAAGATTAACATCCAGTTAGTTACAGGCCGAATGAGAAAAAGACCATTCAACAGGAACGTTAGGAAAGGTCGTTGATTGGGGTTTAGACTAACAAGCCACTGTAACAGAGATCCAAAAATATTGTGGTTGATAAAAGCTAGAAGTTTAATCTAATGGTCCAAAGGAAGGTAGGTATCCCAGGCAGATATAAAGCTCTGCTTTACGCCGTAACCTGGGGCTGCATGTTGACTGGAACGTCCTCCTGTCTTATCACATGGCACCATTACTACGTCAGAAGTTGGTGGCATCGATCATTCCCAGCCAGTGGGGAGGCGGAACAGAGAGGGAGCCCCGGGTGTACAGCCATGTCTTTAAGAAGATGACCCCAAAATCGCCCTTATCAGTTCTGCCCATATCCTACTGGCAGGGCTTAATCTCGTAGCTACACTTACGAACAAAGAAGCTGGGTGGTTGTGAGAGGTTACCTAGATATTTCACCATCAAAGGAAAAAGAGGAGAATGGATAATAGGGATCATGAGTAGTCTCTGCCACAGTGTCTCACAATTGAGAAATCCCAAAAGACCAGTAAAAAGGGAGTTCATCATCCCTAGTAATAAGGAAAGTTAAATTAAACCAACAAGTATATTAGTGGGTAACCCCAGCTGTTAGTTCAGATGTGGGATGATAATAACTCTGATGTTCCTGTCAAGAATGTGAATTGGCTCAGCCACTTAGGAGAGCAATTGTCAATACCTGGTGAAGCCAGAGGTGCACAGACCCCGTGCTGTGACCTTTCCCTTTCAGATGTGTAACCTGGGAAATGTTGGCTCTCGTGCACAGCGTGTGTGGACATGAACTTTCATAAAAGACTCTGGACAGTAGCGAGCAATTACAATCAGTTGTTTCTCAAGGGGATTGGGTATATAAGCTATGTTTTAGTCACAAAATAGACTAATTTTTCGTGTTAACTGTTATATATTAGATATCAACTTGAATAAATCTCAAAGCACTGTTTGAAAAACAAAGCAAGTTGCAAAGAGATGTGTACAGCAGGATACCATTATATGATTTTTAACATGCAAAATAATACTGTAGGAAAAATATAGAATTAAAATATAAATACCTGAACAGGAAGGGTACATGCAGACACCATACTGTGTAGCTCTGTGGTGATTTACCCAGAGAGCAGCTGACTGGTGTTCCTAGATGGTGGTCTTGTGGTTCCTGATTCTTCTCGGCATGGGTCCTTTCAAGCTGATTGTGATAGACACTCAGTAAGCCTATTATTTCCTGTATTATTTCTTTGAAAATTTTTTCACCTCATTTTTTAAAATGTATTTCTTTTGGAACTCCCCCATTTTGTTATCTGACTTCTTGAACTCTGAACTGATCTTCCAGTATTGTTCTCATTTTTCTTTTTCCTCGTCCTTTTGTTCTGCTTTTTCTTCAGATTTTAAACTTTTTATTTTGTACTGGGGTATGTGTGTGCTAAGTTGCTCAGTCATGTCCAGCTCTTTGTGATGCCATTGACTAGCCTGCCAGGCTGCTCTGTCCATGGGATTCTCCAGGCATGGATACTAGAGTGGGTTGCCATTTTTTTCTCCAGGGGATCTTCCCAACCCGGGGATCGAACCAGTGTGTCTTACATCTCCTGCATGGGCAGGCAGGTTCTTCACCACTGGTGCCGCCTGGGAAGCCCTATCGGGGTATAGCCCATTTAACAACGTTGTGGTAGTTTCAAGTGGACAGCGGAGGGGCTCAGCCACACATACACATGTATCCATTGTCCCCTGAACCCCTCCCATCCAGGCTGACGTATAACACTGAGTAGAGTTCCATGTGTTACACAGTAGGTCTCTGTTGGTTATCCATTTTGAATATAGCAATGTGTACATGACCTTCCCAAACTCCCTAACTGTCCCTTCCCCCGGCAACCATAAGTTTGTTTTCTAAGTCAGTGAGTCTCTTTCTGTTTTGTACGTAAGTTCATTTGTATCATTTCTTTTTTGTTGTTGTTTAGTCACTAAGTTGTATCCCGCTCTTTGCAGCCCTGTGACCTGCAGCACACCAGGCTTCCCTGTCCTTTACCATCTCACAGAGTTTGCTCAAAGCCACGTCCATTGAGACAATGATGCCATCCAACAAACTCATCCTCTGTCGTCCCCTTCTCCTCTTACCCTCAATCTTTCCCGGCATCAGAGTCTTTTCCAATGAGTCGGTTCTTTGAATCAAGTGACCAAAGTATTGGAGCTTCAGCTTCAGCATCAGTCCTTCCAATGAAGGACTTGTCTTTTTTGATTGCACATATAGGGGATGTTGGAGAAAGCAGTGGCACCTCACTCCAGTACTCTTGTCTGGGAAATCCCATGGACAGAGGAGCCTGGTAGGCTACAGTCCATGGGGTTGCAAAGAGTCGAACACGACTGAGCGACTTCACTTTCACTTTTCACTTTCATGCACTGGAGAAGGAGATGGCAACCCACTTCATTGTTCTTGCCTGGAGAATCCCAGCGACAGGGGAGCCTGGTGGGCTGCCGTCTATGGGGTCGCACAGAGTTGGACATGACTGATGTGACTTAGCAGCAGCAGCATAAGGGATGTCATACAGTATTTCTCTTTCTCTGTCTGAGTTACTTCACTCAGTATGACACTCTCTAGGTCCTTTCATGATACTGCTAATGGCATTATTTCATTCTTTTTAATGGCTGAGTAATATTCAGTTGTAGATATATACCACATCTTCTTTATCCATTCCTCTGGTGGTGGACATTTAGGTTGCTTCCAAGTCTTGGTTATTGTAAACAGTTCTGCAATGAACATTGGAGTGCATGTATCCTTTTGGGTCATGTTTTTCTCTGGATATATGCCCAGGAGTGAGATTGCAGGGTATATGGTAGCTCTAATTTTAGTTTTTTAAGAAAGCGTCATGCTGTTCTCCATGATGGCTATATCAGTTTATATTCCCACCAACAGTGTAGGTGTTTACATTCCCCCTTCACCCTCCAGCATTCACTGTTTGGATTTTTTGATGATAGCCATTCAGACTGGTGTGAGGAGATAGCTCACTGTAGTTTTGATTTGTGTTTCTCTAGTAACTGCTGCTGCTGCTGCTAAGTCGCTTCAGTCGTGTCCAACTCTGTGCGACCCCATGGACGGCAGCCCACCAGGCTCCCCCGTCCCTGGGATTCTCCAGGCAAGAACACTGGAGTGGGGTGCCATTTCCTTCTCTAGTAACTAGGGAGAAGGCAATGGCACCCCACTCCAGTACTCTTGCCTGGAAAATCCCATGGACGGAGGAGCCTGGTAGGCTGCAGTCCATGGGGTCGCTAAGAGTTGGACACGACTGAGTAACTTCACTTTCACTTTTCACTTTCATGCATTGGAGAAGGAAATGGCAACCCACTCCAGTGTTCTTGCCTGGAGAATCCCAGGGACGGGGGACCCTAGTGGGCTTCCGTCTATGGGGTCGCACAGAGTCGGACATGACTGAAGCAAGTTAGCAGCAGCAGCAGTAACTAGTGATGTTGAGCATCTTTTCGTTGCCTTTGGCCATCTGTATGTCCTCTTTGGAGAGATGTCTGTTCAGGTCTTCTGCCCATTTTTTGAGTGGGGTGTTTGTTTTGATGCTTTTAAGCATCATAAGCTCTTTGTAAATTTTGGAGACTAATCGCCCATCAGTCACATCATTTGCAAATCTGTGGATTGTCTTTTCATTTTGTTTATTGTTTCCTTTGCCATGCAAAACTTTTGAGTTTAATTAGGTCCCATTTGTTTATTTTTGTTTTTATTTACATTATTTTGAGAGATAGATTGGAAAAGATGTTCCTGTGATTTATGTCAGAGAGTGTTCTGCCTGTTTTCTTCTAGGAGTTTTATAGTGTCTGGTCTCACATTTAGGCATTTAATCCATTTTGAGCTTATTTTTGTGTATGGAGTTAAAGAATGATCTAATTTCATTTTTTTTACTTGTGGCTGTGCAGTTTTCCCAGTACCGTTCGTTGAAGAGATTGTCTTTCCGGCATTGTGTAGTCTTGCTTCCTTTGTCATAGATTAATTGACTGTAGGTGTTTGGGTGTATTTGGGGGTGTTCTATCCTGTTCCATTGATAAATATTTCAATTTTTGGGCCAGTACCATATTGTTTTGATGACTGTAGCTTTGTAGTATAGTCTGAAGTCAGGGAGCCTGATTCCTCCAGCTCTGTTTCTCTTTCTCAGGATTGCTTTGGTTATTCGGGGTCTTTTATGTCTCCATTAAATTTTGAGATTTTTTGTTCTAGTTCTTTGAAAAATGCCATTGATAATTTGATAGGGATTGCATCGAATCTGTAGATTGCCTTGGGTAATATAGTCATTTTGACAGTGTTGATTTTTCCAATCCACGAACATGGTATTTCTTTCCATCTTTTTGTGTCCTCTTTGATATCTTTCATCAGCATCTTATAGTTTTTGGAGTATAGGTCTTTTGTCTCCTTAGGTGTTTTATTCATTTTGTTGTGATAGTAAATGGAATTGCTTCTTGAATTCCTCTCCTGGATCTTTCATTGTTAGTGTATAGAAATGCAACAGATTTTAGTGTATTGATTTTGTAATCTGCAGCTTTACCAAATTCATTGATGAGCTCTGGTAGTTTTCTGGTAGCATCTTTAGGATCTGCTATGTATAGTATCATGTCATCTGCAGTGGCAGTTTAACTTCTTCTTTTCCCATTTGGATTCCATTTACTTCTTTTACTTCTCTGATTGCTGGAGCTGCTGCTGCTGCTGCTAAGTCATTTCAGTCGTGTCCGACTCTGTGTGACCCCATAGACGGAAGCCCACCAGGCTCCCCCGTCCCTGGGATTCTCCAGGCAAGAACATTGGAGTGGGTTGCCATTTCCTTCTCCAATGCATGAAAGTGAAAAGTGAAAGTGAAGTCGCTCAGTCGTGTCTGACTCTTAGCGACCCCATGGACTACAGCCTACCAGGCTCCTCCATCCATGGGATTTTCCAGGCAAGAGTACTGGAGTGGGGTGCCATTGCCTTCTCTGTTGCTGGAGCTAGGACTTCCAAAACTATGTTGAATAAAAGTGGCCAGAACGGACATCCTTTCCTGATCTTAGAGGGGATGCTTTCAGCTTTTGACCATCGGGTGTGGTATTAGCTGTATGTTTGTCGTATATGGTCTTCATTATGTTGAGGTGTGTATCCTCTATTCCCACTCTTTGGAGAGTTTTTTTTTTTTTATCATAAATGGGTGCTGAATTTTATCAAAAGCTTTCTCCACATCTAATGAGATGATTATATCGTTCTTGTTCTTCAGTTTGTTGATTTGGTGTTTCACATTGATTGATTGGTGGATGAAAAATCCTTGTATCCCTGGAATGAATCCCTCTCGTTCATGGTCTGTTATCTTTTTAATGTATTGTTGGATACACATTGCTAGTATGTTGTTGAGAATTTTTGCGTCTATGTTCATCAGTGATATTGGCCTGTAGTTTTCTTTTTTTGTGTGGTATCTTTGCTTTTGGTTAGAGTGATAGTGGTCTCATAAAATGAGTTTGGAATTTTCCTTCTTCTATAACTTTTTTGAACCATTTCAGAATGATAGGTAACTCTTCTCTAAATGTTTGATAAAATTCACCAGTGAAGCCATCAGGTCCTGGACTTTTCTTTGGTGAAAGTGAAAGTTGTGTCCGACTGTTTGTGACCCAATGGATTATACAGTTCCTGGGATTCTCCAGACCAGAATACTGGAGTGGGTAGCCTTTCCCTTCTCCAGGGCATCTTCCCAGCTCAGGGATCGAACCCAGGTCTCCTGTATTACAGGTGGATTCTTTACCAGCTGAGCCACAAGGGAAGCCCAAGAGGTTTTTAATCACAGTTTTGATTTCAGTGCTTGTGATTGGTCTGTTTATTATATTTTCTATTTCTTCCTGGTGTAAGGAGACTGTACCTTTGTAAGCATTTGGTCATTTCTTCCAGGTCGTCCATTTTATTTGCAAACAATTGTTCATAGTATTCTCTTATGATCCTTGGTATTTCTGTGAAGTCAATTGTAACTTCTTTTTCATTTCTAATTTTATTGATTTGAATTTTCCTTTTTTTCTTGGTGAGTCTTGCTTAGGGTTTATCAATTTTGTTTATCCTTTTAAAGAACCAGCTTTTAGTTTCATTGATCTTTGCATGTTTTTTTGTCTCCATTTCATTTATTTCTGCTCTGATCTTTATGATTTCCTTCCTTCTACTAACTGTAGGTTTTGTTTGTTCTTTCTCTAGTTGCTTTAGGTGCGAGGTTATTTGAAATTTTTCTTATTTCTTGAGGTAGGATAGTATTGCTATAAACTTCCCTCCTAGAACTGCTTTTGTTTGATCCCATACATTTTGGACTGTTGTGCTTTTGTTTTCATGTGTCTCAGTGTGTGTGTGTGTGTGCACTCAATCACTCAGTCGTGTCTGACTCTTTGTGCCTCCATGGACTGTAGCCTGCCAGACTCCTTTGTGTAATTCTCTAGGCAAGAATACTGGAGTGGGTAGCCATTTTCTTCTCCAGGGGATCTTTCCAACTTAGGGATCGAACACTGGTCTGCATCACAGGCACACTCTTTGCCATCTGAGACACCAGGGCAGCCCTTCCCTTCCTCCAGGTGTTTTTCACTCCTCTTTGATTTCTTCAGTGGCCCAGTGGTAGTTGAGGAGCATATTGTTTAGCCACCACGTGTTTGTGGTTTTTAGAGGTTTGTTTTGTTCCTTATAATTTATTTCTAATCAGATATGTTGTGATCAGAAAGATGCTTGATATAATTTTGATTTTCTTAAATTTACCAAGGCTCACCTTGTGGCCCAGGGTGTTGTCGGTCCTGGAGAATATTCCATGTGCACTGAAGAAGAATGCGTAGTCTGCTGCTTTTGGGTGAAATGCTCTCTAAGTATCAGTCAAGTCCAGCTCATCTAAAGTGTCACTTAAGGCTCGTGTTTCCTTGTTAATTTTCTGTCTGGATGATCTGTCCGTTGATAAAAGTGGGGTGTTAAAGTCCTCCACTATTATTGTGTTACTGTTAATTTCTTCCTTTATATTTGTTAGTATTTTGCCTTACATACTGAGGTGTTGCTATGCTGGGTGCATATATATTTATAGTTGTTATGTCTTTTTCTTAGGTTGATCATTATGTAGTGTCCTTCTTTGTCTCTTACAATAGTCTTTTCTTTAAAGACTATTTTGTCTGATATGAGTATTGCTACTCCAGCTTTCTTACGAATTCCATTTGCATGGAATACCTTCTCCTACCCCCATACTTTCAGTCTATAAGTGTCCCTAGGTCTGAGATAGGTCTTTTGTAGACAACTATATATATGGGTCTTGTTTTTGTTTTCACTCAGCCAGTCTATGTCTTTTGGTTGGTGCATTTAATCTATTTACATTTAAGGTGATTATTGATACATGTGATCCTATTACCATTTTCTTCGGAGAAGGCAATGGCAACCCACTCCAGTACTGTTGCCTGGAAAACCCCATGGACGGAGGGCCCTGGTAGGCTGCAGTCCATGGGGTCACTAGGAGTCGGAGACGACTGAGCTACTTCACTTTCACTTTTCACTTTCATGCACTGGAGAAGGAAATGGCAACCCACTCCTGTGTTCTTGCCTGGAGAATCCCAGGGACGGAGGAGCCTGATGGGCTGCCGTCTATGGGGTCGCACAGAGTCGGACACGACTGAAGCGACTTAGCAGTTGCAGCAACATTACCATTTTCTTAATTGTTTGGGTTTGTTTTTTGAAGACCTTTTCCTTCTCTTTGTTTCTTGAGTAGAGAAGTTCCTTTAGCATTTGTTGTGAAACTGATTCGGTGGTGCTGAACTCTCTTAGCCTTGCTTGTCTGGAAAGCCTGGTTTCTCCATTGGATCTGATCAAGAGTCTTGCTGGGTAGTGTTCTTAGTTGTGGTTTCTTCCCTTTAATCACTTGGACTATGCCATGCCCTTCCCTTCTGGCTTGTAGAGTTTCTTTTGAGAAATCAGCTGATAACTATGTGGGATTTCTCTTCTGTGTTATTGTGTTCTTTTTTCCCTTGTTGTCTTTTAATATTTTTATCTTTTGTCTTTTAATTTT
>NW_011494820.1:864164-876401 GCF_000754665.1 Bison bison bison | reverse complement strand
CTTTGCTACCATTTTAGTGAATCATAAAGAATTTCTTGCTGGGTAGTGTTCTTAGTTGTGGTTTCTTCCCTTTAATCACTTGGACTATGCCATGCCCTTCCCTTCTGGCTTGTAGAGTTTCTTTTGAGAAATCAGCTGATAACTATGTGGGATTTCTCTTCTGTGTTATTGTGTCTTTTTTCCCTTGTTGCTTTTAATATTTTATCTTTGTCTTTAATTTTGGTCAGTTTGATGACTGTGTCTCAGTGTGTTCCTCCTTGGGTTTATTCTTCCTGGGACTCTCTGTGCTTCCTGGACTTGGTTAATAATTTCCTTTCCCATCTTCAGGAAGTTTTCAGCTATTATTGTCTTCAGATGTTTTCTCGGTTCCCTTCTCTCTCTCTTCTCCTTCTGGGACCCCTGTAATGTGAATATTGGTGCATTTAATGTTGTCCCAGAGGTCTCTTAAGCTGCCTTCATTTCTTTTCATTCTTTTTTTCTGTATTATGTTTTGGGGCAGTGATTTCCAGCATTTTGTCTTCCAGATCTATCCTTTTGTTTGCCTCAGTTATTCTTAATGTATTGTAAATCTCTGTTTGTTCTTTAGTTCTTATTTGGTAAACATTTCTTGCATCTTGTCAGTCTTTACCTCCATTCTTTTTCCAAGATCCTGGATTATCTTCACTATCATTATTCTGGATTCTTTTTCTGGAAGATTGCCTATTTCTACTTCATTTAGTTGTTTTTCTGGTAATTTATTTTGTTCCTTTACCTGGGACATAATCCTACTTCTTTTCACTTTGGTTTGCTTTCTGTGATTGTGGTTACTATGGGATTGTAGTTCTTGCTTCTTCTGTCTGCCCTCTGGTGAATGAGGATGAGTCTTGTGCAAGCTTTTAGATGGGAGGGACTGGCTGTGGGGAAAACTGGGACTTGCTCTGTTTGACAAGGCCATGCTGTGCTTCGTAAATCTTTAATCCAGTTGTCTGCTGATGAGTGGAACTACACTCCCTCCCTTTTAGTTGTTTGGCCTGAGGTGACCCAGTGTTGGAGTCTGCAGGCTCTAAGGTAGGGCTAATAGCTACCTGTAAGAGGACTTAGACCAACATGCACCTCCCAGGACTCCTGCTGCCAGTGCCCCTGTCCCCACTGCAGGCCACTGTGGACCCATGCCTCCACAGGAGACCCTCAAACACTCACAGCTAGATCTGGCTCCATCTCTTGTGGGGTCACTGCTTCATTCCCCTGGGTCCTGGTACATGCAAGGTCTTATTTGTGCCCTCCCAAGAGTGGCGTCTGCTTGCCCCAGTCTTGTGGAAGTCTGTCTCCTTTGTCCTTTGTCCTTGGTGGGTTCCAGTGTCCTCCTGTCGATGGTTGTTCAACAGCTATTTGCGATTTTGTTGTCCTCGCAGGAGAAAATGAGCACATTTCCTTCTGCTCTTCTATCTTGAAGCAGTCTTTGTTCTGCTTTTGTTTCTTGAATTTTATCTTCCTACCTTTTATTTCTGTTATCATATTTTTAATTTCCAAGAATTATTTTTTGTTTTCCAAGTGTTTATTTTGAGTATCAGCCTGTTATTACTTCATGGATGCCCTGTTCTCTTTTTTCTTGGGTTGTTATGGATAGCCTTGTCTTATTTTTCTGCGTGGGAAGGCCTGAGGTGTACAGTGAAATTTTTGGTTCTGCTGAAAGGAGTGTGGTCACAGTGTTTGAGAGTAGTGCTTTGTGGTCTGAGAATGTCGGGTCCATCTTCCCATGACAGTGGTAGATTTATGCAGTTAGTGTCTTCAACCATTGGAGAAGGAAATGGCAACCCACTCCAGTACTCATGCCTGGAAAATTCCATGGACAGAGGAACCTGGCAGGCTGCAGTCCATGGGGTTGCAAAGAGTCAGACACAACTAAGCCCACAGGACAGTGCCTTCAACAGTCTTTCCAAAATATGGTCCCTTCCCTTTCTCTCCCCCACGCCCGCCGCGTTCCTCTGGCCCTCTCTGCCTCCCTTTCTATCTTCCTGTTCCCCTTCCTCTTTCATTCTCTTTTTGTACTAAGGGAAGATGAGTTTTCGGAATTCTACAGATTTTGAAATATAATCTGGTTAGATTTAAAGTGACTAATAACCCTTATGTCAAATGGTATAGGAGACAATGGTGATGTGGCAGTGGTGATACATGAAATATCATCGTGGGCTGCGCATAATCAAATATTTGTAAAAGGCTCTGAGTGACCATGCATTTGATACCTAATAACTTTTTTTTTCTAATAACATTTTTGACATGCTGATAGGTAATGAAATTGGCTGGCTGCTCTGACTGCACTGGACAAAGTATGGAAAGGAAGGGATGAGTTCAGGTGCCCCGTAGTGACCTGAACACTGCTATATCTGCCCTGAAAGAAAACCTTAGCTCCCAGAGCTGCACAACTGAGATTGCTGAAAATCAGATCCAGAGTGTCGTCCTGCGAGTGACTGAATCATGTAAATTGAAATCCCAACTTTGCATGGTGTCTGCTGTTAAACCAAGGGTATTAATAGGAATGAAATGGGATCCTGAAAATTAGAATGTGGACACATGGAAAGGTCCTGATGAAACTGAAAGAAGAGAACCTCTAAATTCTGATGAGTCTTCTTTGCCACTAAAAGCAGCCCTTCCATCCCTATCTGGGGTGATTAACCACACTTTGCCTGAGGAATCTGTAATGGCCTCCCCTGAGATAATTGCTTTGCAGGACAACGCAGATTCTCCTCAAGACCTACCCTCACCATCCCTCTGTGCTTCTAAGTATATTGTTAAGGCTTAAGTCTCAGCAGATCCCAAAAGATGAAGCCCAAAGTGTGACCTACAAAAGGAGGTGCACAACACTTTAAAAGAACCACATGATTTTTCTAGTTTTTACAGACAGAGATCTTAAGAATATGTGTGGGTATGGATATCTTGGGTGTGGGTCAGTGGTGAGAGGCATATGAAGTTGGATGAGAGGAATATGAAGTTGGATGTGGCTGAGTTTCCTGAAATGGGGGCTTGCTAAACAGAGATCTTGGATTTGTTGCTGTAGCTCGAGAAGTTAGAAAGGCTCTAACGGTTGATTGGATGAGATGTGGACTGAAAGGCAGCCTAGACTAAATGAAGTTTGGAATGCTAGAACTGCCTTGGTATACTCCAGAGGAAGCATCTCCGAGGAAGTATAGGGAATATACTCACAGGAAGACTGAGGAAGATTGGAATGGTAGAGTAGATGTATTATGTGAGATCTCCTCATCTACCCTGACAGGGTCCAAGGAAGACACACTTTGCACCTTGACTATGGGAAATACATTTTTAAGAGGAGTCCCAGCATCCTTGAAGAGCTGTGTGGTTGCTCTTCTCTGCAGGCCAGAAATTACAGTGGGAACTGCTGCCACTGAACAGGGATCCTTAACTGAGCAGGGATAATTGGAGTTTGGGGTGGCAGGGCTAAATGGTAGCACTTAAATCACCAAAGACAAGTAGGCGTGGTTACCATAATCGACAGCAGAGTCAAAACAAGCAATCAGAATAATCTGATTCCCAGAGACCTGGGAGTCAGTTGGCCACTTGATCATGTGCCCCTAGAAGAGAAATAGTTAGGCAGTTGACTCAATTCTTACTCGAATTGTTAAGCAGAAGAGTTGTAGGTGATGTGAACAACATCTAAATTGAATTTTTTAAAAAAGTCATTGCTTCTTAATGGATTTCTAGACTTGAACCACCTTGAACAATGGGGAAGGTGGGTCTGTCATCTTGTGGAAGGATCTCAGTACGCTATCAAATTTTGTACTGTTCATCTTTATCCCAGCTTTCCCCCCGAGAGACCTGTGGCATTTTACCAGGTGACCGTGCACTGGAGAAAAGGAAATAATCAGATTGTCAGGGACTGCTAGACACTTGGAGAAGGAAATGACAACCCACTTCAGTATTCTTGCCTAGAAAATTTCATGGACAGAGGAGCCTGGCAGGCTATAGTCCATGGGGTCTCAAAGAGTCGGACATGACTGAGAGACTAAGCACTTTCACACTAGACACTAGCTGTCAACTAAAACTGATTCTGCTAAGCTGCTGCTAAGTTGCATCAGTCGTGTCCGACTCTGTGCGACCCCATAGACGGCAGCCCACCAGGCTCCCCCATCCCTGGGATTCTCTAGGCAAGAACACTGGAGTGGGTTGCCATTTCCTTCTCCAATGCATGAAAGTGAAAAGTGAAAATGAAGTTGTGTCTGACTCTTATCGACCCCATGGATTGCAGCCCACCAGGCTCCTCCGTCCATGGGATTTTCCAGGCAAGAGTACTGGAGTGGGGTGCCATTGGAGAAGGCATGCCTTCTCCAAGAATGCCATTGCCTTCTCCAAAACTGATTCTAGGAGATCCAAAACATCACTGTGGTTCATCTAGGGGCTTTTGGAGGTCAGATGATCAGTGGAGTTTTAGCTCAGGTTCATCTTACAATGAGATGACCTCTGACCCATTCTGTGGTAATTTTTCCTAGTTCTGAAGTATGTAATTGGAATAGACATATTCAGGAACTGGCAGAATCCCTACACTGGTTCCATGACCTGTGGAATGAGAGATATTCTGGTGGAAAAGACCTAAGTAAAAACCAGTAGAACTGCTTATACCTAGAAAATTAGTAAACCAAAAGCAATTTCGCTTCCCTGGAGGGATTATAGAGATGAGTACCACCAAGTATCAAGAACTTGGATAGTAAGTCCTACCCCATCTCCATTCAGCTCAAGTATTTGGCTATGGAAAAGAATATGGGTCTTGCAGGACATCTTAAACTTAACCAGGTAGTGACTATAATTACAGTTGGCATTCCAGATGTAGTTTTACTGCTTGAGCAGATTAACAAGCATATCCTCTGGTGTCTGGTATGCAGCATCTGATCTGGTAAGTTTTTTTTTTTCCATCCCTGTTAGTAAAGGCCACGAGAAGCAGTTTTTATCAGCTGACAAGGCCAGCAGTACACCTTCACTGTCCTACTTCAAGGGTATACCAACTTTTCAGCCCTGTGTCATGATTTAGTTCACAAAGGTCTTGATGCTTTCTCTTCCACAAGATGACATGATGTTAATGCTGATTGTACTTAGTGAGTAAGAAGTAGCAACTACTCTAGACTCATAAGACATTTGCATATCAGAGGATGGGAAATCTGACAGAAATTCAAGGGCCTTCTACTGCAGTGAAATTTTTAGAAATCCCATGGTATATGGCTCATTGAAGTATCTCCTGTATGGTGAAGGGTAGGTTGTTGCATCTGACTCTTCCTACAACCAAAAAGGAGGCGCAGTGCTTCTTAGCATTTGAAGCAACATGTTCCTCATTTGGATGTCTTACTCGGGCACATTTACCAAGTGCCTGAGAAGCTGCTGGTTTGAGTAGGGCCTAGAACAAGAGAAGGCTCTGAAGCAGGTCCAGACGCCGCAGAGCCGCTCTGCCACTGGGGTTACATGATCCATTGGTATGTGATGTGTGAGTGGCAGGTGTGCTCTTTGGAGCCTTTTGCAAACCTTTCTAGGGAATTTCTGTACACACCTTTAGGATTTTGGAGCAAAGCCCTGCTATCCTCTGCAGATAACTACTCCTTTTGAGAACCAGCTCTTGGCCTGCTGCTGGGCATTAGTAGAGACAGAACACAACCACAGGCCACCAAGCTACTATACAAGTTCAGCTGCCATCTTGAGTGGTTGTTATCTGACTCACCATTCATGAAGTTGGGTATACTTAGCAGTACCCCATCATCAACTGTATCCCACAAAAATTGGGATACAAAAGATTGGGCTCAAGTAGGCCCTGAAGGCACAGGTTAAGATGCATGAGGAATTGGCCCACATGCATGCTCCTCCCACCCTTTTCTGGTACCCTGCCTTCTGTTTCCCAACCATTCCGTACTTGGGGAATGCCCTGTAATCAGTTGACTGAGGAGGAAACACTGGGGCCTAGTTGCAGGATATGTAGGCACTACCCAGAGGAGGAGAGTAGTAGCAGGACGGTTTCTCCCTGGGACATCCTAAAGGACAGTGGTGAAGGGAAATCCTCCCAGTGGACAGAACCACAAGCAGTGCTTCTGGTTCATTTGTGTTCGGAAACGCAGTCTTGTGTATGCAGTCTTTTTACCCCTACTTTGCCTCTTAAGAGTGGGCCTTGGGGCTAGAACACTTTATTATCAAGAGGTAAAAAAAAACCCCACAACCTATGCCATGCTTTTGGGGGAATAACTTTCCTTGTTACAATCTCTACCAGTGATCTTTTGCTCTGCTTAAGCCTGTACATTAGTGGTTCTCAAGCATACCCAGTCTTTCAAGATGTTCAGACTCCGTGGGGGAAGGGGAAGGGTCCTTCCATTATGGTACTGAGGGGTGTGCACGAGCCAGTTGCTGTCCATTGGCTGCTGGAGGGACCTGCTGACCATGAGGGACCTGTGCCTATTATTGGAACTGATCTTGCTCTGTCTCTTCTCTATGTAAATAAAACTCAGTAAGACGTTGCTCCATCCAGCACTTAACTGTGTTGTGTTTCATGCTGACTCCAACACCACGGTGCTGTGGGGAGGTGTTTGGAGTCCTCTTCTGGGATTAGTGACGATAAGCAGCATTCTGGTCAACAGTCTGCTTGGAAGGAGGGATGGCCAGAGGCTGAACTGTGTTCTGATTGGTTGTGGCAAAGTGGTTTGGCTGGAGGTTCAGGGATGGGAAGAAACATGATTGGAAACTTGATGACGAGCAGGTCTGGGGTAGAATTGGATGAATAGTCTTTCTGAATGGGCAGAAAGGTGAAGATATGTCCCACGTGAGGGGTCACCAAAGCGTCTCCTCAGCAGAAGAGAATTTTAGTAACCAAACGAATAGGAAGACCCATTCTCTGGACACCAGTCAGCCTGTTTCTCCAGTCCATCCTGTTATTGCCCAGTGGGCCCATGAGCACAACGGCAACAGGGTGGAGGAGGCTGTGTTTGGGCACTGAAGCACGAACTCCACTTATCAAGGCCGGCTTGGCAATTGCCACTGCCCTGCAGTCCCATGGCAGCAGCGGTCAGCACTGAGTCTCCACTGTGGCATCTTTCTCCAGGGTGTTCAGTCAGCTGCTTGGTGGGTTGGTTACAGTGCATGTTACTTACTGTGAATTCTTTGTAGATGGCGAGTCACTCTTGCTGCTTTAAATTTTTGTTTCTGTCTTTGAAGTTTCAGCAATTTGATCATAATGTGTTTCTTTTTTATTCTCCATGGAGTTTGTTGAGCTTCTTGGATGTGTCTATTCATGGTTTTCACCAGATTTGAGAAGTTTCAAATCAAATATATTTTCTGCCCCTTTTGTGTCCATCTGGAATTCCTGTAATACATGTGTTGATCTGCTTGATGGTGTCCCATAGTTTCTTTAGATTCTGTTCATTTTTCTTCTGGAGAAGGCGGTGGCACCCCACTCCAGTATTCTTGCCTGGAAAATAACATGGACAGAGGAGCCTGGTAGGCTGCAGTCCGTGGGGTTGCTAAGAGTTGGACACGACTGAGCGACTTCACTTTCACTTTTCACTTTCATGCATTGGAGAAGGAAATGGCAACCCACTCCAGTGTTCTTGCCTGGAGAATCCCAGGGACAGAGGAGCCTGTTGGGCTGCCGTCTCTGGGGTCACACAGAGTCGGACACGACTGAAGCGACTTAGCAGCAGCAGCATTTTTCTCTTTTTTCTTTCTGCTCCTCAGACTAGAAAATTTCAAATGTTTGACCTTCAAATTTGCTTATCCTTTATTCTCCCTGCTCAGATCTGCTTTTGACTTCCTGTAGTGAGTTTTTTATTTCAGCTACTGTTACTTTTCAGCTCTAAAATTTGTTTGGTTTCTTTTCATAATTTCTATCTTTTTATTGAGATTCTTTGCTTATGTATTGTTATTCTGATTTTTTTCAGTTCTTTGTCCATAATTTCCTTTAGCTCTTTGAACATATTTAAGACAGTTGGTCTAATGTCTTTGACTGATAATTCAAATGTCTGGGCTTTCTTTATTTTCTGTGAATGGGGCATATTTTCCTCTTTCTTTGTATATTTGTAATTTTGTCTTCAGAACTACATATTTTGAAGATTATGTTTTCAGAACTCTGTTATGGACTGAATGTATGTGTCCCTGAAATTCATGTATTAAGTCTAAACCACCAGTGTGATGGTGTTAGGAGGTGGGGCCTTCGGAAGGTAAAGTTTAGATGAGGTCAGGAGGGTGTAGCCTCCATGATGGGATTAGTGTCTTTACAGAGAAGGAAGAAGCTGGAGAGAAAGTGACTGAAAACCAGGGAAAGAGCTCTGAGCAAAAACCACATCTGTTGTAATGCTGATCTTGGACTTTTTAGCCTCCAAAACTGTAAGAAATAAATATTTGTTGCTTAAGCTACCAGTCTGTTGCAGCCCAAGCTGAATGATAACACTCTGGAAATCTAATTCTCCTGTACCTCAGGGGTTGGTGGTTTTTGCTTGTTGAGGGTTGGAACTGACTTTTTGTGACTACTCCAGACTATTTTTGCAAAGCGTGTATTCCTTGTTAAGTGTGGCCACTGAAGCTCCCAAGAAAGAAAAAATAAATAGATCTTGTTTCTTTAAATTCCCTCCTGACTGGGGAGCACTCCAGCCCATGGTGGTAGAGAACTCTGTGCCAGCCTCTCAGCAATCGAAAGCCCCAGTCAAAACTCAACAGTCTCAGTTTTTGGAGGAAAGGTCATTGTTGCCCACCCTGGCTCCAACAGGCCACACTAGGAATACTTGCTGCTGTTCCACAGCTGTGAGCTATGGTTTTGTGGGGTGGGGGATGGTAGCTGCTACTGCTTGAAAGCAGAAGTTGCTTGAAATTCACTGTCTCTGCATCAACTTCCTCTGGATGCTGCAAATGTTCTCCTTGACCAGAGTTCCACGGTAGTTGCTTCAGACAGTTCTGCCAGTTTATTTGTTTTGCTGGAGGGACAGATTTCTGCAGCTTCCTATTCCACCATCTTCCCTGTACTCACTGTCTATATGGCTTTTATGAATAGATGATGCCCTTCATGTGACCATTTCCTTCTAGAGCAAATTTCATTGTTTTTCTGTATTTAGCAGTTTTCAAAGTAATGATTTTGTTCTTTATCATCATTAAAAAATGTTGTTATAATTTTTAACATCCTTTTGAATTCCTGGATCTAAAAGTATTTGATGAGTTTCAATCCATTGCAATTAGTGTACTACTGAACGTTAAGCTGTTCCATCTTTAAGCATGTTGTGACATTTTTAATCCAATTATTTAGCAGGGAGTAATATCTAGGATTGTAAACCTTAAATTATATAACCTCAGGTATTCAGGGACAGCCCCTGTCACCTTTTATCACCTTTTAAATATGACTGTTGGGTGAATGGTCTGCAGACAAATTCCAGGTAAAGCCCACACTATAGAGCAGAAGCAAGGCGAGGCACAGAAGCTCAGAGTCACTGGAGAAAGTCTCATCAGTGCAGTTGGTGTCCAGAGGCTTTATTTACAGCTGCCTCTTGGGAGGGAGTTAAGAGTCCTGGTTCCCTAATACTCATTTAACAGCCATGCCATTCTTCAATCAGATCTTTACCACTTCCTCACATTCTGTGGTAAAATAAGGATTACATAATGAATTTTTAGAATTCATTATGTTTTCATTGGGTTCTATGAGTAAGTAGCATTGTCTCAGTCTTCATATATTGGAATATGCCTTTATTTTACTGACACTCTGAATGGTAATTTGGCTTTTCACAGTTAAGCCAAATTCAGCTCAACATTTTGAAGATGTTTTCCATTGTCCTCTTTGCATATGTTATTGCTAAAGAGAATTTATTGTTCCTTTGTGGCTAATGTTTTTTTCTGCCTATTCTAAATGTTCTCATGTTTTACTGCTGTTTGTCTATTGTAGATGTTTTAGAACAGCTTTCTAACTTACATACCATAAAATTCACTCATGTGAACAATTCAGTGATTTTTAGTTACTTTACAGAGTTAAGTGAATGTAACTAGAGTCCAATTTTAGGACACTTCTGTCACCCTCAAAAGTTGCCTCAAGCCCAGTTGCTGTCACTGTCTGTTCTTAGCATAGTCCGGGTCACCACTAATCTGCTCTCGTTGTGTATTGTATGGGTTTGTCTTTCTGCAGAGTTAATATATGCCTGGCTCCTTTCAGCTAGCATTATGGTTTTTGAGATTCATTCATGTAGTAGGATGTACTTTATTACTGTGTATTTCTGAGTAACACTCTGTTCTGTAGATCTGTCACATTTTGTTTACCCATTGACTAGTTTTTAGTCTTTTGCGGGGGAGGGCACCACATGGTTTGTGGAATCTCAAGTCCCCAGACTGAACCTGGCCACGGCAGTGAAAGCACCGAATCCTAACCACTGGACTACCATGGGACTCCCTACCCAATGGTACACGTGTTGTTTCTACTTTGTGGTTATTATTAATAATGCTGCTATGGATACTCATGTACAAGTGTTTGTATAGGTACATATTTTCATTTCCTCTGGGAGGGAAGTTGCTGGGTCTTTGTTTAACATTTTTAGAAGCTGAGAAATTGTTTTTCAAAATAGTTGCACCATTTTGCATTCCTGCCAGTAATGTATGAGAGTTCTGTTTTCTCCACATCCTCACTAATACTTGTTATTGCCTTTTTTTAAAATGATAGCCATCCTAGTGGGTGTGAAGTGGTATCTCATTGTGGTATCCATTTTCATTTCCTCACAGTAGTGAGCATCTTTTCATGTGCTTTTTGTTCATATGTATATATTATTTTCAAGTCCTTTGATCATTTATTATTGTTATTCTAGAGTTATAAGAATTGTTTATATATTCTGGATATAAGTCCCTTTATCAGACATACGACTTACAGATATCTTCTCCTATTCTGTGGATTGTCATTTCCCTTTCTTAATTGTTTTTTGAAATATGAAAAATTTTAATTTTGATGAAGTGTGATGTATCTATTTTTCCCTTAATATTGTTTCACTTTTGATGTCATATCTAAGAATCTCTTGTCTAATCCCAGGTTGCAAAGATTTACTCTTGTACTTTCTTCTAAGAGTTTTTCTAGTTTTAGCTCTTATATATGATTAACTTTGAGTTCATTTTTGAAAAAGGCATGAGAATGGGACCAGTTTGTTTTATGGATATCCAGTTGTATCAGCAATGTTTGTTGAAAAGATATGTTTCCCCATTGAATTGCCTTGTCACCCTTGTTGATAATCAATTGCCCATAAATGTCAAGGTTTGTTTCTGAACTCTGAATTATTATGTTATTATTGAATTATGAAAATTATTATATTTCATTCATATACATAACTTTATACCAGCACTACACCATCTTCATTTCTATAGCTTTGTAGTAAGTTTTGCAGTCAGGTAATAGGAATCTAACTTTGTTCTTCTATTTCAAGATTGTTGGCTGTTCTGGGTCCCTTGCATTTTCATGTGAATTTTAGGATCAGCTAGCCAGTTGCTACACAAAAGCCAGTTGGGCTTTTGATAGAAATTGGGCTGAATGTGTCATTTTGGGAGAGTTTTGCCATCTTAACAATGTAATAATTGATGAATATAAAATTACTTACACTGAAATCAAAGAGGACACTAATAGATGGAGAAGTATACTGTGTTCATGGATCGGAAGAATCAGTATAGTGAAAATGAGTATACCACCCAAAGTAATCTATAGATTCAATGCAATCCCTATCAAGCTACCAATGGTATTTTTCACAGAGCTAGAACAAATAATTTCACAATTTGTATGGAAATATAAAAAACCTCGAATAGCCAAAGCAATCTTGAGAAAGAAGAATGTAACTGGAGGGATCAACCTGCCTGACTTCAGGCTTTACTACAAAGCCACAGTCATCAAGACAGTATGGTACTGGCACAAAGACAGAAATATAGATCATTGGAACAAAATAGAAAGCCCAGAGATAAATCCACACACCTGTGGACACCTTATCTTTGACAAAGGAGGCAAGAATATACAATGGAGAAAAGACAATCTCTTTAACAAGTGGTGCTGGGAAAACTGGTCAACCACTTAAAAAAGAATGAAACTAGAACACTTTCTAACACCATACACCAAAATAAATTCAAAATGGATTAAAGATCTAAACGTAAGACCAGAAACTATAAAACTCCTAGAGGAGAACATAGGCAAAACACTCTCTGACGTAAATCACAGCAGGATCCTCTATGACCCACCTCCCAGAATATTGGAAATAAAAGCAAAAATAAACAAATGGGACCTAA